>NC_139955.1:9251294-9296294 GCF_963454915.1 Gymnoscopelus microlampas
GTTTGTGTTCATTTATATGCTAAAAGAGTTGTTTTGAGAGCTGTTTTACGGTACAATGTAAGTCAATGAAGAGCATATTATGAATTATGAATTTCTAATCAATGGAGAAAATATTTTTGATATCTTGTCCACCTTCTGAATCATGACAAGGTAACTACACATCGCAAACCTCTACCAAAGTGGTCTTGCCCTTTAAGAAGACAAAAGACCTCCCACTGCTTCTCTTAGGAAGGGACCGCACACTCCAGTGAAGATGGACAGGACTCAAGTAATGCTTCATCTTTTATTTTGCACGACGCGTTTTTCCGTGTTAGCTTCGTCAGGTGCAATATCATATAGCCAACGAAGCCAACACGTATAGATAGTTAGATAGATAGATAGATAGATAGACAGACGACAGACAGACAGACAGACAGACAGACAGACAGACAGACAGACAGACTCCCAGAGATAGCAAATCACGTGATCGAAAAAAAAAAAAGTCTGTTCACTTCCTTGTTATTCGGTTTGGAAAAACGGCCTTTTATCTGTTTCTGTTGCTTTTTGGCGAAAACATGCCACATTCAACTGCCCACAACTATGGAATGGATTATCGCTGAGGCACAATATTTTTTTCTCCGATTCTACGGGACCCCCCTACTTCTTTTAAAGCGATCAGCGGGGGGATCATCTTTGTGAAGAAAAATATTCTATGATTTTTCAAAGGTTAGTGAAAACGCTCGGAATCGCTAGCAAGGGCAGCTATAGATGATGTTTAACTCTGGCAGTGAACATGATGCCAATTGCAATCGAACATTGAATCAAGGTAATGCGTCCGTCCCGGCCCCTGGGGGAGGACGCCCCGGGCAGAGGTGTTATTTTTTTACTCGAGGTCTGGGGTGGATGTATCCCAGGCGTTTTTATTTTGTCGGAAGGCCCTCTGCGCCATAGAGTTTTCATAGAGTTTTATAAGAAATAGAGAAAGATTTCAATGAAGTTGCTCACCTAGTGCGTAAAGCAACACTCTACTTCAGCATTTTTGGTGCCCAAATGTGGAAGATTAGAGCAACGAGCAGGTGCACTATGGTTTCAGAAGATGAAAGTTTGTGCAGTAGCGTTTTTTGCGGAGGTCTTGCAATACCAGATTTGATCACAAGGACACGACAGGCTCGTTTCAAACCACTCCTTCCTTCCTTCCTTTCCTCAGGAGACATTGAACAACGTATTTCTTGCTTTTAAATATTGCTTTCTTCTTTCTGTACCCCGTATCTCCACTCCTCCCTCTCCGCTCTCTGTGTTCTAAAATAAATGAATAAGACCTCTTATCATCCTCACAAGTGCCCAATTGATATGCAAGACCTGCGCGGGGGAAAGGAGGGGATGTCACGATCATGACATTCTAGTTGACAAATATTGTCATTAATAATTATGATTAATTATTTAATTGTGTGTTTTGCATTGAATATGCAATGGGACCTTGTCACGACAACAACTTAAAAGTTGTATTGTCACTGAGAGTATGTTTTGCACCCTGGATTTGTTTTACTTAAAGGACGACTTCACCCATTTTCAACCTATCTTCATATAATTGGTCCTCACTAATGCTCATCATAATATGGTAGCATTTTTGTCTACCCCGTCTGTGTCTCAGAGGAGGGCTGTGGACAGTTAAGAAACCCGCCTAGCAGTGACCAGGTAATCCAAGCTAATAGAAACTGCAAGCTATTCCTGTAAAGTTTGCTATAAAGAAAGCCATTGTTCTTGTGTTAATAAAAATAAAAATGTTGAAATTGTGTTCTAAAAAAAAAGGTGTCCACAGCCCTCCTATGAGACACAGACCGGGTAGACAAAACCTTTTTATCATGAGCTTTAGTGAGGACCAATTATATGAAGATACGTTGAAAATAGGAGAAGTCGTCCTTTAAGTAAAAGACAATTCCACAATATAGAAATACTCCGTTGCAAGCAGAAGATCTGTATTCAAAGTGTTACTTGTGTAAAAGTGCAAAGGTATTGGCCTCAAAATAACAGTAGTTTTCCAATAATTAATGAAAAGTACAGAAAAATGGAAATACTCAAGTAAAAGGTATTGGGAGCTTGTAAATCGGCCATTTTCAAAATGTTTGCCTCGATCTTAGGTTATATTTGATAATTTGGCCAACGTTTGACCATTTCTTTAAGTATAGTTTGTTGATTACTTTTGACGCAGTAATTATATTTTTTTCTTTTTCTTTTTGAGGTATTGAAAAGGTCTTAAAAGTCCTAAATTGTCACTTTAGAAATGTGCAGATACCCTGTATACACTTGTACTGTACGTATGTTGGTTTGTTTTCTGTTGAGTGAGAAAACAATGTTGCACATTAAGCAAATCATCTTGGGACCCCCCCACACAATCACTTTGAGAACCACAGCTTTCCACCAGTGACGGAGGGAGGGAGGGTGGGATGATGGGACTTTGTCGGCGTGACAACAAGCTCCGCCTCTGTGGTACATATAAGGCTTTGACGTGGTTGTGTTGCTGCACTGTCTGTCTGTCTGTCTGTCTGTCTGTCTGTCTGTCTGTCTGTCCAGCTGCCTGTCTGTCTACACTGTTAAGGTAAGATCTAACTCTTTTGGGTTTATCATCTTTTATTTCTTCCCTCTATCCATACATTCTGTATTTCTTTCTTTCTTTTTTTTTCTTTCTATTGACCACTGGCACACGTCTGTCGTTAGAGTTGTAAGATAGGTTTAATATCCATCCATATCCAACACACTTTATGTCTTTGTGCTATATTTGCATGTGTGCATTGTAGATCAGCTATTTTGGCTACACTGTAATATGACAAGATAGAGAGAGAGAGAGAGAGAGAGAGAGAGAGAGAGAGAGAGAGAGAGAGAGAGAGAGAGAGAGAGAGAGAGAGAGAGAGAGAAGAGAGAGAGAGAGAGAGAGAGAGAGAGAGAGAGAAATATTGTACTTTTGACAATCCCCATACCCAAACTTACAAAAATACAATTAACCACTTATTCCCCTTTTTTTTTTAAAGCAGTGAAAATAGCTGAAAATAGATCACATAGAACACATTGTTTTTCACATTTCAGATTTTGTTGTTGGTGAAAATTTCAATATTTTTTTAATAGTAATTTAATACAAGCATGTACTTTTTGTATTATTTGATTAAAAGCAAGTACTCCAATAGGCTACTTTAACTGGAGTCCAAGTTTCGAGACAGCAACTTTCAGCTGAGTAATATTTGGATCAGGAGCATTAATATTTTGACTATACTGATGATACTTTGTCCATCATGGGCGTACAGGGAACAGCGTCTTTTGGATTTCACAGCGGTGACGTAAAGTTCCACTTGTAAACAAAGATTCTATTGTTTTGTGTAGCACTCCATACACAAAGACCCTCTCAGCCTGTTATTGACAGACTGAGAGGGTCTGTGTCTGTTCGTCCGTCCGTCCGTCAGTCCCCCCCGCTCATGAATTATTCATGCAGGTGGGCCATGCTGCTGTGTTATGTGATATCGTTGCTGTCGGGGTGGAAACCTCATATGTTACAAAACTCGTACTTTTCAGAATTCAAACTCAAAAGTGTAGCAAAAACAGCCGATCTACAATGTCAAGGCGTGTTTTTGAGTAATTTTGCTACTTTTGTGTGACACTGTAGTATAACAAAGTAGGGAATTCATTTATGGGGGGAAAAAAACCTTTAAAATGGAGATAAGAGGTTGCTGCCCAACAATATGTGGACAAGCTTCTTTCTTTTTTCTTTCTTTATTTCTTTCCTTCTTTCATGTGAAGGTGTGAATAGTGAATAGTGTGTGTGTGTGTGTGTGTGTGTGTGTGTGTGTGTGTGTGTGTGTGTGTGTGTGTGTGTGTGTGTGCGTGCGTGCGTGCGTGCGTGCGTGCGTGCGTGCGTGCGGTGTGTTATTTGATCAGTTGGACAGAGGTCGAGGAGGTCCCCGACCCCCTAGGCGAGGACCACCCTCCCGCCCCTCCCAGAGATGACGAGTGGCTGTGTGAGATCGGAGCTCGGCGGTGAACACACACTGATAGTACAGGACAGCACACACTGTGAGTACACACACACACACACACACACACACACACACACACACACACACACACACACACACACTGTGTATGTGTCAGACAGACAGACAGACAGACATTTTACAGATGCTAGGCTTATTTGTTGACCTGGTATCCTATGGTTTCTAGTTTCAATGAACAGATAATTATTTTTATAGTGTATTGTTTAGACTGATGCTAGGTTCTTGGTTTACCTATGATCCTAGTTTACTGAGGCACTACACTGTCTCTATGCATTTGATGTGTGTGTTTACCTCGCTTACAGTAAGTCGCTCTGGATAAAGAGAGTCTGCTAAATTGTAAATTGTACAGACAGACAGACAGACAGACAGACAGACAGACAGACAGACAGACAGAGGGGTGACAGATGGTATAACAGCAGCCAACTGTCAAATGTCTGTCCTGTCACAAACAATACTGTTAGTCATGTTTTCTCTCTCTCTCTCTCTCTCTCTCTCTCTCTCTCTCTCTCTCTCTCTCTCTCTCTCTCTCTCTCTCTCTCTCGCTCGCTCGCTCGCTCGCTCGCTCTCTCTCTCTCTCTCTCTCTCTCTCTCTCTCTCTCTGTGAGTACGTCTCCCACCACTGTATATGACAGACAGTGGTGGAAGAAGTACTCACATTTGTTAAGTAAAAGTCGTGTACTCAAAATTGACTTGAGTAAAAGTACAAAAGTCACACTCGCATCAACTTAATGTACCAAAGTAAAAGTACTCAATTTATTCAAAATATTAAAACAATAGCAGATCTACAAGCGATGTAGTCTCGCATGGCCAGACTGTTGCCTCCCACAATTTTCAAATGTTTCCGGTCATACAGTCTGGGACTCGGAAGCTCTGATCATGCTTAGAATTTAAACCGGATGTGAAGCTTCCTCCCCACTTCCGTTTCGTCTTTACAGTCGCGCAAATTTATCCTAATATAAATACAAATCATCTAAGTATATTTAGCTTGCTGCTTAGCAGAAATGGAAATTAAAAAATATATTTTAAAATATATTTTCGTGAACGGAAGTGCCAGTTTCCTCAAGCGGATTTCGGGAGTTGTAGTTCCAGACTCTATATAGCATTCAGAGATTGTGGAATAGTTGTCTGGTGACGCGAGACTACAAGCGATGTGAAGCGTTGGGAGCTTGTAGATCGGCTATTTTCGAATAGCCTATGTATAAAGTAGGGGATAAGTGGTTAATGTATGTTTTGTAATATAATTATCTATTTCTGCAAAGTAACTAATAACTAAAGTTTCCAAATAATTATTCAAATTAAAATATTTGCCTCTGAGATGTAGTAGAAATGCTAAAAATTAAAAATACTCCAGTAAAGTAAAGATACCTCAAAATTGTACACAAGTGCAGTACTTGAGTGCATGTACTTAGTTACTTTCCACCACTGTGTGACAGACCAGGAGGTGTCGACGAGGATGGAGGCAGAGGAGATGAAGCACAGCATGGAGGCGGGGCTAGAGGAGGGCGAGGCGGGCCTACGCCACAAGGATCACGACCCAGCCGACGGACTGAAGAAACCTCGCAGGAAAGACACGCCCATCCTCCACTACCCGCCGCATATACCAGGTGAGACCATGGATTGATTGATTGATTGATTGATTGATTGATTGAATACTTTATTAACAAGTTAGTCATGATAAAAGGATAGCACAAAAAGGCCGGGGGTTGGTCCATTGTACTCAATTCATAAACAATACATATGATGGAGGGGAAAGGAACTGATTGGAATAACGTGTTCCTTCCACGCGCTACGTCCAACCAGGGAATCTCCCCCCTTTCAGGTGACAAGAAGGTCAGTTGGCTCTCATGCATTGAAGGAGGCATGAGCTCGGCCCTGGCCTCCCTAGGCTGGTGGGGGGAGTGTAGTGCCCAGGATCACTTAGCAAATTGGCACCGGGTGAAAAAAGGGTTACAAAATCGAGGGATAAAAAAAAAAAACAATATATGATGCATACTGTACAATACTATACAATGCTCAGTAGTATCAAAAGGTATATTTACAGAGAATGGAGGGGTGGGTGCGGAGGGCAGGGGATTCTACTTCCAAGCTGTTCAAAGGTTTTAAACTTCAGCCCAGTTGTATTTTAACCCATTTAGACCGGGAAATAATCTGTGTAATTTTGAGATTTCTTTGGCTATTCAAAAATAGCAGATATACAAGCTAATGCCGCTCTCTGAGCTTGTACATCTGCTATTTTAGAAGAATCGTAGAAAATCGTTGAATATATATAGTTTTTTAAAGCTAACATTTGTAACCCAAATCTTTGCTTCTGGGGAATCTACAAATGTCTTCTAAATCCTAACAGTTTTTTGGAAAAAAAAGTATGTTGTTATAATATCAGTGGTTCTCAAACTTTTTCATGTCAAGGACCCCAAAATGATATGTATTTGGCCACAGACCCCCATCTCAAAATATGTTGTTCCAGGGACCCTCCAGAAGCTCAGATCGGAGTTAAAAATGTTTGCTTTACATTTTTAACACATTTTTTATATTTTTTAATAGCCAAATCAATCTAAAATGACACAGATGCATTCCCCGGATTGAATGGGTTACGGTCAGCCGGTTAGTTTTGAGTTTGGGTAGGGAGTCGATATCTTTAATGGGTTTTGGGAGGGCATTCCACATTTTGGTGGCAGAAGAATTTCCCCCCATGTTTGAGCTGAATTTGGGGGGAACAAAGTCAGATGAGCTTCCTCTGGTGTTATGCCCATGGGCATCACTCACACTAGAGGAATAGTTGGACAGGTATCTGGGCACTGATCCTCTGGGTACCTTATCAGGGCCCGCTTGACAATCTTTAAAGTTTTTGCGACCCACCCATCACAATCTTTAAAGTGTTTGCGACCCACCCATCTGACCACTTAAAGGGTTAGTTCAGATTTTTTGAGTATTTTCTGTAGGAAATACTTACCATTAATGTAGTGGTTGCAAAGGTATTAATTGATTGCCCGAGTCCCGTGGTCAGAGTTATGGTCCGTTTCTGATAAATATGAATGTAGTTCCGGTAGATTAGTAGATTTGGTGGGGGCCGCTCATTAAAAATAAATAGATAAAAAAAACTAGCGTCATTTGTATTGTTGACCTATTTCTACCATATAGAGCAGGTTTCGTTCAATTTCGACCCCTCTGTCACATGGTACTATTTTTTGTGTCATATATTTTGTGCGTGAGTAGGCTGCCGCGACGCAGTGATTCTGGACACAAACATTAGTACATGTGACAGAGGGGTCGAAATTGAACGAAACCTGCTCTATATGGTAGAAATAGGTCAACAATACAAATGACGTTAGTTTTTTAAATGTATTTATTTTTAATGAGCGGCCCCCACCAAATCTACTAATCTACCGGAACTACTTCATATTTATCAGAAACGGACCATAACTCTGACCACGGGACTCGGGCAATCAATTAATACCTTTGCAACCACTACATTAATGGTAAGTAGTTCCTACAGAAAATACTCAAAAAATCTGAACTAACCCTTTAACAACCGTGTTAATTGGTCGGTCAGATGGGTGGGCCGCTTGCGTTTTCAGATCAATTAATCGATTGTGTTCCGGCTTGGATCAATGAAACTAACGTAATATACTGTAGATCCTATTTATCGGTTGGGGGTGGCGGTACTTTCCTTGACCTACTGTGAGTTTCAGGCTTTCGATCTGTGGCACCACACAATGGCCGCCACTGCTATGCCCTACATTTAGAAACAAGCCCACAAAACCGCAACCCGCTACCAATATTTACACTACTTTACAGGAAAAACAAGCCCAAAGTCACTTAAATAATAAACACACTTGGCAACACTGCTTCAGAGGGTTCTGAGGTCTTTTCGTGTGTTCACAAAAAAACGAATTGCTGAGTCATGGTCTGAGTCCACCCCAGCGGCTGTAAAAACTGATTTTAATGATAATATAACATTAATATAAAAAAAGTTTTAAATAAAAGTATACTATGCTAGTTCCATTAATCCAAGCCGGAACACAATCAATTGATTGATCATTAAAATAAACATGCTCTAAATGCTCACAATGCGTTACAATAATGAGTACTTTTTGCTTTTGTTAATTGAAGTATATTTTGATGCCCATACTTTGGTACTTTTACTCAAATAAAATGTGGTTTGGCCTGGGCCGTAGCGTGACGGTCCAGGCACCCTAGGCTGCAATGCCAGCCTGACAGCATGTCACGAGTTCGACTCCCGTTCCCAACGACCTTTGCTGCACGTCACCCCCCATCTCTATCTCCATTTCCTGTCAGCCTACTTTCCCTGTCCCTCTCTAAATAAAGGTATAAAAAGCAAAAAAAAAAATCTTTAAAAAAAAAAAAAAAAATGTGGTTTGTCCTCGGTTTCAGGACGCTTTGTGAGCTTGTAGATCGCTATTTTAGAAATATGTTGATTATTATTTTAAAATGTTTTATGTTTCAAGACATTTATGAAATGGTACATTATGCATGAAGAGTACTTTTGCTTTTGTTAAGTGTTAAGTATAGTTTGATGCAAATACTTTTGTCCCACTTGTTTTGTGCTTGATTTCAGGAGTGAGAGAGCTGAAAACAGACAAGCAGGTGATACACCATGAACATGAAGAGAAGGACGGCAAGAACTGAACACAGTTCTGCTTTGTTTCCAATAAATGTGTTGCATTGGTTATTTACTTGAGGACTGTACTTGAGTATATGTTTGTAATGTCTGTACTTTAATTGAGTATTGGTAGTTTTTTTCCACAAATGAATCAAACATAAGCAGCACTATGTAACTTTCCTTTTCTACCCTGGATTTGAACCCGGTTTCCTGTGCAAGTGCTGACATTTTTACCATTGCGCTAATAGAGCCGGCCTGCATGCTCAAGGGATAAATCGAATCTTGACCTTCAGGTCAAAATTTTAGTCAGATCCTTTGTCTAGGTGAGACATGACCTTTGACTTTGATCTAAATGTCTCAATAGAAGAGCTGGGAGACAAAATACAACCACCCCAATGATATTGTATTAACACACTCTACCATACAGTTTGGACGACATTACATTGTATTCATTAAAAAAAAGTTACATAGTGAGGCTTTAAGCCCTTTTTCTTATGTACTGGAAATAGCAGATCTACAGGCTCACAACATGCGACATGTGACACAGTATTTTCACAATTATTTTCGCTATTATTGATGTTTTTTTTTTTTTTTCTGTTTTCTTTTTTGTTTTCAAGGAAAAACATTTGTAAAACGAATACATTTCAAAATAGTAATGTGTTGTATTAAAAAGAAAATGTACCTTCTACATACTCTTGAAAACATGTCCCCCCAAAATAATCATATTTGAACTAGGGACAGGCCCGGACTGGGCCTGTAATTCATGTCGGGAGTCATACACCCTTCCAGGCCACCCTACCCAAATACTAGGCCACATGAACACACATGAACACGCCTGCCGCCCGCACTCACACACATGCCTTGCATCACTACTTCAGACCATAACAATAGTACATTTTTTTCCCTCAATACAACAGTCACAACAGGACTCCTAAAAGAATGCTATACTATGGTATTATGAAAACATGATTGTCTTATTTGTCATCAACTTAGCTTACCAATAGTCAATATGCCAACACCAATATTCAACAAGAGTAGAATAGCAGTAAGAATAGTTAACGTATACAGTAGTAGGCCTATGTCAAAAGCAACGTTTAATTTGTGTTATTTAAGTGACATTAAAAGTTGACAAAGTCATACATACATACATACATACATACATACATGACAGCCATGTAAACAAACAAACAAACTATGCACGCAGCTTGCGATTTCCGTGAAATTTCACACGCACATTCCCACTAGGCCGAGGAAGAAATGCCACCCTTTTCACATTGGCCTGTTATAGCGCCACCAGCAGGTCTAATTTAGCAAAACACATTTTTGGAACAAAATTCCTCAAATCATGAATGCAGTGTCTGATTGCCGTGAAAGACCTAAGAATAAATGGCACCCTTTTCACATTGGCCTATTATAGCGCCACCAGGAGGCCAGAATAACGTACCTGACCTGGCGGAGACCTGTGCTCCGAGGAGCACTTTTTCTAGTTCATATTTGATACAGCCTGTTTCTGGCGGAAATGGAATTAATTCTGCCTTAAAAGTCTTAGAACTACCACTTCCGGGTCTGAAATCACTGTCCCGTAGCTACAGCAGCCGCGTTCATGGGAAATGTAGTCTTTGGGTTGTTTGACTCGTTTCTAGTGTTTATATTGTGTTACTCTTTGGGTAAATGTGAACATTTATACCTTCAGTCGATGCTTCATATCCATATGAGTAAAATCGCCAGGGTGGTGTGTTTATTTTTGGAACACAGTTCTTATATGAGGCGATCTAAGATTCCCCAATGAGGATATCAACACAAAAAGTAAAGCCACGAACCAGCGGAACAGCGCCCTCTACTGGCAGTGACGTCAGGACTTTGGTGCTGTATAGACGGGTTTCCTGTTAGTAAACATGAGAGGAATATGACCGCGCAGAGGAGGGGGAAGCCTATGGGTGCGTTTGGAAATTACGCACCGGAGCACACTCGCCTATTAGTTTGTATTGGCCAGTGCGCTCACTGCCGCTCAGGGCTGTATTTTCGAACGCGCCTTTCACCCGGGCATGCGCAGATTGCGCATTCTGCTCTGTGATGACGTCGTGCGGAAATCCGTCTATAGTGCCAGCGATTTTATATTTTGCGTACCTTTTCAAGTAGTCACAGAATATTTATCTTTAGTATGATCGATCCCCTGATGGTTGGTAATCACGCGACCTGCCGTTCACTTCTTAAAGGCTGTTGAAAATTGCATGTCTTGCCAAAAATGCAAAGGAGAAAAAGGAACTCAAGATCCCTGTTGACGTTAACCATGAAGCAGATGGAGCATTAAATCTTGTGATCACTGATCGCCTAGATCTCTCTGTGTCTGAGCCTGAAAATGCTGGCTCATAGGTTGCGGGACAGCGCCATCTAATGGTAAACACTGACAACACGGTTTCGACGTGTACACGTCTTTGGTGCTCTGGCCTTTGGAAAAAATGGACGTGTACACATAAATGGCACCAAATGAGTTAAGACCATCTCAGGCCCAAGCACTTCACTCTCGGTGTAACCCTTCCTGCCACCTTCTGCTCGATTGATGCTAGAGGGCATAGCAGTGGGGGAACTATTTTGTGGTTCCACCAATCCAAAGCCCATTCATTTTTCCCATAGAGATTTCCAAAAATATTTTTATAAATTATTTTATGCCTAGAATCAAGCCATCCAGGCTCCTGGTGAATCATGACCATAAAATATTTGATTCTGTGTCGAAACATATTTGAATATGTAATTATATGATATCGTCGCTGTCTAGACAGAAACCAGCCAAAACAATGTTACGTTTTTTTGTTTTTTTTTCATAAATCAATGCTATTGAACACTTTACGTCTGTGTGTTGGTTAACAACAATTTAACCAATGAAAAGTATTAAAAAGCTACTTCTGACAAAACCAGCTAACTCCATTGGATCCTCAAACTTTTCGACCAAAGCAGCTAACTCCACCCCCTCTCCCCTGCTGGCTCACAGACTCAAAAGACAAAGAAAAGAAAGTTTAACGAGGCAGGGTTTCTTCCCCCATAGTCTGTTAAAAGTAACTATGCAGTGTACCTGTTTATCAAACTTAGCACTGACACTAATGTTATGAAAACAATTAATTATAATATAATTAATTGTACACACAGGAGAGCAATGTGACAAGAAATGAGTTCATAGCATTTCTCTCGCTAGTTCTACTGAAACTGCAACTCTGTAAACAGCTCTTTGCAGAAGTTATTGTAATATTTAAAGTCCTGCTTATTATGTAGGCCTTATATAAGGAGTGACATGAAGCATCAGGGCAGTAATTCACGCGTTGTGATGCATTGTGATCTTGGAGATCCATTATCAGCTCCACTTGAGCTGGATTGGGGTAAAGTGGTGATAATATAATGACACATGCAAGTATCTGACAATATTTAAAGTCACCAACTTTGATGAGGCAGTATTGCTTTGTTTTAAAACAAATATATAAGGTTTTCTTCATTTCCTGAAAAAATATTTTGGAGTTAGCTGGTTTCTGCCCGAAAGCAGATATATACTATTATTTAATAAATAAATACCCTTTGTTTTGAGGTAAACAAAAAAAAAAGAATGGCCGCCACTCCTACAGTATGCCCTATGTGACAACCATGCAGGAAGACCTTGGTCATTATTTTCATTTATATTATTCATTTTGTTCCCATGAGGCTTGTTTTGCTTGACCACAATGTTAAAAATGTAATTTACATAGCGTGTTAGTTAAACAGATGCTAGGCTCATTGAATACCTAAAATACTATAGTTTCAATGTACTGTTATTATTTTTAATAGTATATAGTTTAGACCAGGGGTCTTCAACAGGGGGTCCGGGACCCCTAGGGGGTTCTCAGAGATATTGCATTTTTTTACCAGGTTACTTGAAGAGTAACCGGGTCTAAGAAGAGACTGATCAACTACTCAACACTTTCTCAACACTTTCTAAACACTTTCTAGCGACCTTTTCATCATTGGCTGTCCTTTAATCCTTTAAGCCAATGGGGAGACTGGCTGTCCTTTAAGCCAATGGGGAGACGGCGCCGTCCTCCCATGCTATGGGATCATAACCTTACGCCCTCCCCTGTCTCTCTTCTCCCCCTCTCTAATTCACTCAGCTGGGGCTGACGAGCGTGTATCGTTGCCCGGCCGTCAGCGCTGCTTAATGTCGCTCGTTAATTCATTTGCTCCAGGTGTGTAAGCTCAGGAGCTCATATAAGTGGGCATTGGGCATCAGTCTATCCGCCGCGACCGTTTTTGGTTGACAAAGATAGCAGTAGTTGAGCCCTGTTTGGTTGCTACTGAGCATGCTAATGAGTGTTAGATGCTAACAACAAATGTATGCTAACACACACACACACACACACACACATGCTCACAGAGAGAAGCAGCTGGTAGCGTTTGATCGGGGCAAAAAAGCAACCTGGTATAATATTACTGTCAGTCATCATTTCTTGTTTAATTTTACATTAACCACTTGAACCCTCGCATCTCTATTCGTCGCATACGCGTTGTGAGCTTGTAGATCGTCTATTTTCGACGAAGAGGTTTGGTGTAGGGAGAATAAAAGTGCAGACCAAGTACCGAGCCAAAGGTCAAGTTTACAAAGTATTGAGGGTTTAAGCAGAGCTGCCAAGTCTCACCCTTTGAGAGTGAGAGTCACGTAATTTAACCTCTTCACACGCCACACTTCACACGCTTTTTTTCCCCCTCTCACAGAAAACGGAACGCTCGTCCTAAAACACACTGCCACATTTTTTTTGCAGACCCGGGACGAGGTTGTTTTTGGACGACGGTTCCATTTGGGGAGGTGTCTGTCACAAGCATCATGGAACCGAAAGTTCCTGGTTTACATTACATTTACAACTCTCACATGTACATAAACGTTCAGATTTCAAATATAAAGTGCTTACCCACGAGCCACGGATGTTACAAGTTGATCCGACCCGTGATAAGTACCCGTATCTCCCGTATTGTTCAATAAAAAGCATTTTAATCCGATCGCCGGCCATTTTCTATGCGACACTAGAAACTATGCGACACTAATGGTTGGGAGGTGTATTGCACTCTGATACATTACAAAAAATATTAGAAAATGGCCGGCGATTGGATTAAATTGTGCTTTTTATTGAACAATACGGGAAATACGGGTAGGCCACTTATCGCGGGTCGGATAAACTTGTAGCACTTTATATTTGAAATCTGAACGTTTATGTACATGTGAGAGTTGTAAATGTCAAAAAATCTAAAACCAGGAACTTTCGGTTCCATGACTGTCATGGTATAATAATTTTTATCCCTCGTTTTTGTAACCCTTTTTTCACCCAGTGCCAATTTGCTAAGTGATCCTGGGCACTACACTCCCCCCACCAGCCTGGGGAGGACAGGGCCGAGCTCATGCCTCCTTCAATGCATGAGAGCCAACTGACCTTCTTGTCACCTGACAGGGGAGAGTTTCCCTGGTTGGACGTAGCGCGTGGAAGGAACACGTTATTCCAATCAGTTCCCTTCCCCTCCATCAGGCGCCCCGGCTGACCAGGGGGAGGCAGTATAGTGACCAGGATTACTACATGTTTTAGTGAGGGTATTAACTACCCTAGGAGACACGGGGAGAACATGCAAACTCCACACAGAGTAGGCCCTTTCGCCAACCCCACCTAGGGTATGGGCGCTGATGACGCGGAGGAGAAGACACGCCCCCAGCGCCCACAGAGTCCCCGGCGGGAATCGAACCCAGGACCTTCTAGCTGTGAGGCGACAATGACTGTCATGGTATGACGGTCATGTTTCAGGGCTTGGATGGACTGGAGAGAAGAGAAAGAGGATCATTTTCTTTTTGCTTGATATTGTTTGATGACGAAACAATCATCATGACTGATACACATGAAAGAAGACCCTTCACAGCTAATAGAGATTTTTTTATTTTAAGAATCGGTTCATAATTGAATGAGTAGGGCTATAGTTAAATGTGAAGCTCTTTCTGCTATGAATATGCATCCATGCGCTCTGCGCCGTCCGGCTGCGCCGTTTCCTTTTTGTACTGAATTAACCGCCGAATTAACCAAATTAAAGTAATAAAAAACGGAAATAAAAGGGGAAAAAACGTGTGCGGCAAGTGTGCATGTGATGACACTAAAGTCTCACTCCTAGATTTTCCTGAAACTTGGCAGCCCTGGTTTAAGAGGTTAAATGTCTGAACACACATGTAAACGTGGAAGACCCCTGGTTTAGACTGATGCTAGGTTCTTGGTTTACCTCTGACCTTAGTTTACTAAGGCACCACCGTCCACCGTTACTTTGCATCCTATGTATGTGTTTACCTTGCCTACAGTCGCTCTGGCTAAGAGTGCCTGCTAAATGCCTAAATTGTAACTGTAATTTGAAAAACTGCAATCACGTGTGATAAGTTGACTGACTTAACAGACTATGCAGTACAAGCATTGAACGAGTGGGGAAATACAATGAGTACGTCAAGGCACTGTTTCCCAAATAGTGGGTCGGGATCCATTTGTGGGCCGCGGACACATTTGCAGAATTGATCATTAATACATAAAAATAAAAAAAATCCATAAATTAGAAGACAAGTGTGTAAGTAGTAGTGAAAATAGCTGATCTACAAGCTCATAGCGTGAGCTTGCAGATCTGCTGTGTTCACTAGTTTGAGTACCAGGCAAACATCTGATTTCTCTTTTGGGTCTTGAGCTAAAAAGTTTGGGAATCACTGCGCTAAGGGGTCGCCTCCCTGTGTCTGTCTAGACTAAAGATAACACACCGCTGCCTAATGGTCAATTCATGCTTTGCACAATATAAAACATTTTACACATATGTTTTATATTATAAACATTTTAGACATATGATAGCGTGTGAAATGGGACATTCAGCATAATGAGTACTTTCATTTTGGTCCTTTAATTATATTTTGATGGCAAAACTTTTGTACCTTTACTCAAGTACAAATTGATTACCAGACTTTTACTTACATAACAGAGTATTTCTACATTGCAGTATTGATACTTTTACTTATGTACAACATTTTAGTACTTTTTCCACCACTAGTGCACAAGCTGAACATCTGACATAATATGTGATCGTTGGCTACGCTCACGCCAAATTGATGATTGATACATGTCGACACAATTCCATTGAAGTGACTGTATTTTGTATTGTATTTTTTTTTTGTCCGCTTAAGTTTGATGAATGAGGCTGAAAGGGGATTTGTTCTTCAACGATTGTCACGCAAATCATTAATTCACCTTAACCCCGTCAACCCCATACATTGTTGAGCGGAGTCCGTCAGGGCTCTATACTACTAACTTTCTTGTTTTCGCTCTACATTATCTTCGCTGAAAATAGCTGATCTACAAGCTCCCAACGTGTTGCAACACATCGCGTTGTGAGCTTGTCGAACTGCTATTTTCTGGGAAAGGTTTTACCCAGAATACGTAGACTAGGATTTGTCTTAATGAAGTAATCGACTACAGTGTACTATGATGTCACATCCTGACATGATGATGGCATCATCCAGTCATATGAAGTCACTTCCCCCGACGCAAGGAGATGGTCTGCAGTCTCCTGGCTTTGCCCCTGGCATCGATGGGGCCCCTGGCATCGATAGGGCCCCTGGGATGCACCTCTCCTACTTTGGACAGCAGGGGGCGGTAGGAGTTGGCGCAGTAGCTGGGTCTTTTGTGGAAGCGGATGAGGTCGCCGACCTCGGCATTGCCTGGAAATAAACAGCAGGAGGAAGGAGTGTCAGGTTCTTGTGAAAAATATGAATAACCAGTCAAGGGGAAGTGCTGATTGTGTTGATTTTTACAACACATTTTGATATAGTTTAGTCATAGTCTTTTTAATAAAATATAATTTAGTTTTAGTCATAGTTTAGTTATTTGAAAAGTTTTAGTTTTAGTTGACTAAATCTACAGTTGATTTTGTTGACAAAAATGTATTTTGTCAGGCCTTGATGGCGTCGTGCAGCTTGTACATCTGCTATTTTCAGAGCGAAACACCAGCGCAACTAATGCTGTCATTAGGCTATTTCATCATTTAAGCCTATATTATTATTTGGATAAAGTAAAATTGCAGTTTTTATCAGTTTGGTTTAGTTCCCGACAGCCTGCACTGCTGTGCACTGCAGTTATCTGATAGATCAGCCTATTTGTTGTATGATGGTGTCGCACGTTGAAAATATCAAACCTACAAACTCACAATGTGAGCGCCGCACAAAAAAATGCTGTTATTTGTCCCAAAGTGCAGATTCACCTTAACCTTAATTGTTTCAAAAAGCTTCATAACCTATATAACATGTATATAACGATGCAATGTGACATAGCTCTGTTTGAACAATGCTGTACCCCCTCCAACTGTATATACTTTCCCCGTTTTCAACCATTTCTATTATATTTTGACACTTGCTTTGGCAATGTAAACATGTGTTTTCTCAGGCCAATAAAGCTCCTTTGAATTTGAATTTGACTGCAATGGATAAAGTGGTGAAAGTTGGTGACACAGACATATTGCAGGCAAGTAGTCAACCTAACATTAACAAAACAAAACAAAACAAAAGCTTTAGGTTTTGCATAATAAGGTTGAATGAGATGTAAAGTCCAAAACACATATTATTTTCTTTATACTGTGCGACAGAGTCGCGCAAGTAGTTCTCTCACACCCTCCTGACTTTATTCAGTTTTTTTGGCAAGGGACACCTCTGCATGATGGAGTAGTAGATAGATATTATTTAGATAACTATAAAAACAGTAACAAATTGCATCTGTGATTAAGTCAGTGGTGTGTTCTACCGTGTTCCACTATATACGTAGTATACCGTCCAAGACAATTTGAAAATAAATCGTATACCGTCCAGTAACCATTCGAGGAAGCGTATCTGATACGCAGGAGGAGGGGCTGGGGGCAGCAAGAATGTAGACTTCAAAATAGCCTTTTTCATGTGATAATGTGGCGTCCGAGAAGATGTGTGGCTATGGCCTTGAGGTGATAATGACCACTGGCCAGTGGAGTTTCGAAGTAATTCACACATTAACTTAAAGCAAAAATTACGATTTTTAGCAACCTCTGCTGGTCACTACCGTCATTGCAGGTATTTAGAAAAAAAGTGTTCTTTTAATTGTTTTATACTATCTGTGGATCGTTTCTCGTGGAGCTTTAGTTACCGCGAGCTGTGTTTTATTTTGCTGTTGTTTTTCCATCTTCAAACCCTATAAAGCCATAAAAACTGTGTGATATTGCTTTTTGTTAATAGTGCGGTACTTCCGGGCCAAACAGGAAACCGGTGCATTTCCGTTTTCCGGACGGCTGACGTCATTTTCGCGGGAAAGACGCCCCACTCCACTTTCTATAGAAAATATGTTTATAAAAGGCTTTCGGGGGTGAAATTCATGGAGTTGGTGAAACATTTGCCACTCACAAAAGATATACAATTTAACTTTATTTTTTTTGAAAAAGTTACCCAGTATAACTTTAACAATAGAGCGGTTGTTTCATTCGGTGACCACGCATGCACATATGTGACTGGTTACAATGCTTTATGCAAGCAACGTGGCATTTTTCATTCATTCATTGAAATAGGAAAATATTTGAAGAAGTGCTCATTTGAATCTTGTTATCTATAATAGTCCAAACTGAGAAAATCCCTTCTAAAGAATTGTCACTTCTAGCACCTCTCAGCTCCAGGTAATGGGCGTGAACAATGGGTAATTTATTCAACCTCTAATCACTCCCCCATTGACACCTTTCAGTCAGCTGTCCAAATATAAAATATTTAGTGCCAGGGACCCCATACTGTCACGGTCCGCTCCTCGGGCCTCGGACTTTGACTGTATTTTGCCCTTATTTTGCCCTTTTAAGGACTTATTAGGACTGTATCGTTCCTATTGTATTTCTGTTGCTGCCTTTTGCCTGTATCTTATTTTGTAGTATGTTCTGTGCCTTCCTGTCTGCCCCTGTAGTTCTGTACCTGCCTTGTCTTACCAGTCTTGTGATTGTCTGTGTTTCCACCTGTGTCCTCTTAGTCTCCCAGCCTATCCCAGTGTTGATTGTCAGTTGTGTTCACCTGTGTCCTGTTATCCCTGTGTCTATATATACTCCCCTGTGTGTCTAGCTCTTTGTTAGTTCGTCATTCAATGTTACTGTGAGTCTGTGTGGTCTTAGGCCTTCAATCTGTTTAGCCCTGTTCTTCTGCCCGTGTCTAGTTTTTGCCTGCCCTGAAGTTGGGCTAGTCTTTTGTTTTGTGGCTTTAGGCCTTCAGTCTGTTTAGCCCTGTTCTTCTGCCTGCCCTGAAGTTGGGCTAGTCGTTTGTTTGTTTAATAAACTTTTGAGTTCCACGGTTCGTCTGCATTTGGGTCCTATTCCTCATCTCACCTTAACACATACATGATCTGTGTTGTAAAAAATAGGCATATTAAATCATCATCATAATAGATTTAATAAAAGATTTATTTGAAAATAGCAGATCTACAAGCTCACAATGGATGCTTGTAGATCGGCAATTTTCAAATAGCCAATGTAAGTAAATGTATTTATAACTGCAACGCCTTGTGAGCTTGTAGGTCGGCTATTTTGGATTTCTGCACAGTGTAACATAACATTACAGTAAAAATGAATGAATAAACAAGGATATTGTAGCTGCTACTTATGGGCGGTACTCTGGTGTGTGAAACTGGAGAACAATGCCTAGCCAGGCCAATCAAAATCTCTATGCAAATGTTGGACATGAATGTTCAACCCCCAAAATACACACAGAAACTCTCTTACAAACAGAGCCATGTTCACAATCTAATTGTAACCATTTAATGACTATAAAATGGCTTTCTGATGGAATACAAACCTTCTTCAACATTCGAACTGTGTATGTGGAGAAAAAACGAAACAAAAAAATCTAACTTAATTCGCAATTTTCTACTGTTTCTCAACTGGCGACGTGTGGCACTTTTCACCAGCAGCAGTCACATATGTATGTGTAGCAGGGATATAATATACATTGAATGCATTCCACCAAAAATCCCTCACGTTTTGTTTTATTATTCTAATATTTATTGTCACATTTATTTTCTAATGTTTTGTACAATAGATCGTTCTGGGAGCTTATATCATTATATTATATTATTTTGGAGTCTTCACTTCCTCCTGTAGTGTCGTCATCTACCTGCGTTGCGCTCTCCCTCCCTCACTTGTGTTATGGCAGACTGTGGGGAGTGCGAGATATTTGAGAGTTGGGAAAGTCCCGGAAAAGACGCTTATAAAGACGGTTATAATCTAATTCTTGGAGTTGTTGGGTAAGCAAAGGTTTGAGTGTTTTAGCAAACTTTGTGCTAGTTTACGGTTTAGCAGTACTTGTGAGGACTCACACACAGTAACTGCAGCATGCTTTATGCCGTTTTTCTCTATCATAGACTGGTATGCTGCAGACGACCTGTGTTCTAATGCTGCTGCATTATGTTTGTGTTTATTTGGTAAGGCATACTAGCCCACTTGTTATATGGCGGACTGTGTGGAGACTGGTATGCTGCAGACGTCCTGTTACTGCTGCTGCATTATTGTCTGTGTTTATTTCGTCCAGACTGTCCAGAAAGAAATATGCAACCAGTTTCGGCACCGGCTTCGAATGCTATCAATGCATTGAATGGGAGATTATCACGTTTTATCAGACCATTGAATGGGCGAAGTAGGCGACCTACTAGCTACCCCGCGATTTGTCAGACCATTCATTGGGCGTAATCAGGAGCTACTGACCTACCGACGGAGGCGGAGCAGTCCACACAACAATATTTACGATTCTGTGCCTATCGGTACATAACTCTAACGGCGCTGAGTAGGCTCAGGCGAGCGTCGCACCGCTCCGGACGGCAACTCGGTCGCTTTAGCTCCCTCGGTGGCCCGTCGCGGGGCTCCAGCTCGCCTGAGACAGTGCGCCTCCGTCATGGTCCGAAACCAAAACAACCAAAACCAAATCCAAAACTGAACTATTTAAGTCTATTCATCTCTCTCTCAGCTCAAGGGTCCTTGGACTGAAAGTCGTCGAAGACCCCTGTGTCAGTATGTCCTTCCCAATGAAGACACAGAGCCATGATCTGAGCCCTTTGAGTTTCACTTTATTGACACCACATAGTGCAATCAATAACAGAGAGCATTGGAACCAAACACAATTACCTCTCTCTCTCTCTGTGTGTGTGTGTGTGTGTGTGTGTGTGTGTGTGTGTGTGTGTGTGTGTGTGTGTGTGTGTGTGTGTGTGTGCGTGCGCGTATATATCTGTAAGTCCCACACTGTCATTGAGTGGCCGACCATGAAGCCAATATGCTGCAACTAATATGTGCACGATTCATTGTACCATTGTACTGTAAAATCAATGCCATACTAGCAGTGCGAAACAGACAATCAAACAAACAAACAAACAAAAGAAAGCGATAGACTCTACCATCATTATCGCAACAAACACCCGACAAACACCTGACATATTCAATTCATACCAGGGTAAGGCCGGTTACACATTTGTTCAACAATCACTAAACCTTGACAGTGTGCTGATTAGCATCAATCTAACAGATGCTGTGATCAATTTAATATGTAGTTTTCTTTCAGTGATCCAACACTCCAACGCAAGCCAAACGAAATACAAAGACCAGAACTGCTGCCGGCACCGCCCCCCAAACCTGCCAGACAACATGGGAAATGGATGCCCCTGATGACGCCTTTGCATGCGTCGGATACAACACTTCAAGGGAACTTTGGACTTTGGGTTCTCAACATTTGGGGAACATAGGCATGACCCCATATGTGGGGAGGTATAGGCTCTATGCACAGCAGCCATATTGGAAAGAAATTGGGCCTCTTCTTACTTCCTTCACAGGTGTTACCAATGATACTAATGAAGGCTCTGTTCCATTCTTGTCAGGGTGCTGATATTGTGCATGTTGGCTCACTAGAAACACTCCATTTTGGTTCCCAAATGGCCCCTTATGGTGGGTGTGTAACTCTGAGAGTATACAAATGGAACCAAATGGACCCGTAGACCCAGAGCCTTAATTAGTATCATCGGTAACACCTGTGAAGGAAGTAAGGAAGGGGCCCAATTCATTCCCAATATGGCTGCTGTGCATAGAGCCTATTGCTGCGTTCACATTGGCAGCTACAAAGCTACAGGCAGTAGCTGCCAGTGTGAAGGAAGTCAGCCACATGAAGATACATAGCTACAGGCTACCATTCATTTTCAATGGAAGCTAGCAACATTTCACCCACTGTTTTACACCTAGAACACGTGTAAACCTGTGATGTGACAAGACAGCTGATTCTAATTCTGATTCTGAAGAAGCAAAGCCACAGGCTACCATTCATTTTCAATGATGGCGGCGACGTGAAGACACAAAGCTACATCCACCGTTTGTCAGTGGTGGAAAGTAACTAAGTACATTTATTTAAGTACTGTACTTGAGTAAAATGTTGAGGTATTTGTACTTTACTTGAGTATTTATAATTTCCAATATTACTTGAGTATTTATAATTTCCAATACTTTTACTTCTACTCCACTACATCTCAGAAGCAAATATTGTACTTTTAATCCACTACAATTATTTGAAAACTTGAGTTACTTGTTACTTTGCAGATATCAATTACGTTATAGAACATTAACCACTTTAGCCATATTTTATACCTAGGCTAGTTGAAAATAGCCGATCTACAAGCTCACAACGCGTTGCATTGCGACGGGTTGTGAGCTTGTAGATCGGCTATTTTCAAACATTTTAGTACTTTTACTTTTGGTACTTTAAGTGCATTTTGATACCAATACTTTTGTACTTTTACTCAAGTAAATTTTGAATTCCGGACCTTTACTTGTAACGGAGTACTTCTGCATTGCAGTATTGATACTTTTACTTAAGTAAACCATTTGAGTACTTTTTCCACCACTGAATTCTGATTCTGAAGAAGCAAAGCCATAGGCTACCATTCATTTTCAATGGAAGTGGCGACGTGAAGACACAAAGCTACATCCACCGTTCGTAGCTGCTACAATATCTACAAAGCTGCGATCCAAGTTGAGCTGGCTTCAACTGCAGCTACAAAGCTACAAACCCCCAAGTGTTGTTTAACAATTCCGTTTACCTTCTCCCTTCACAAAAATATTGTGAAAATAGCCGATCTACAAGCTCACAACTTGTCAACTTGTAGATAGTCTATTTTCACTATTTTTATGTGATGATCTTATAAAGTAGTGCATTAATTTACGAAACAAATATAAAAAGTTGAAATATGGACCTACAAGGTTTCTGCCCAACAGCGACGATATATAATTGAAAGTGCAGTTTAGTTACCGATAGATTTAGTGTTGGAAAAACAATTAAATCAGCTCTTGCATTGCTTCAATGCAATCGACCTCCCTTGTAATCTTCACAGATGATTTCAATGTCACAAAATGTGACAAAAGTCATAATTGTACATAGTTGTTTAAGTAAATGTACTTAAGCACTGCACTTTATACTTCTACTCCACTACATCTCAGACAAACAAAAAGATAAATACAATTAAAACAAAATAAAACAAAGAAAAAACATAGAAACAGTGATGAGAATGAAAGAGAACAGAATACATGTGGCAATGTCCCCCAGTGTCCACCAGATGGCAATCTAGAACAACAAACAGCCACAGCTAGAGAGAGCAAAGAGAGGGATAGAGTAGCCTCCTGGGTAATGTAAGTCTGTTGAGCGGAATGGTGATTATAGGGGTGTTAAGTTTGTATGGGGAACAGATGCAGCAGCCACTGTTAGGGATTCAGAACGGTTGCTGTCGGGAATAATCTTGTCCCCGTCTTCTTCGGAGTCTGTTGGAGATGAAGGAATATGGCACAGTTTTAAACCATGTCACAAATAGACTGTGGGTCATAATGGGTAGTGGGACATGCTGTGCTGTGCTGTGCTGTGCTGTGCTGTGCTGTGCTGTGCTGTGCTGTGCTGTGAAAGCGGTTAAGTGTACACACTTAACCGCTTTCAACCTGGTGTCCCTATTTTGCGCATGTAAACATCTATATTAAAATAGCCTAGAGCAGTGGTTCTCAACCTTTTCAGGCTGCGACCCCCCAAAATAATCATATTTGAACTGGGGACCCCCAGCCTGACAAGTACTTGAAATTGTAGGAGTTGAGGCATTACATTTAGTTTGACTCGGTTCCACTGATAAATATTGTGAAAATAGATGATGTACAAGCTCTCGCGTTGTCAGGTGTTGTAGATCAGTTATTTTCATAATGTTAGCCTCTTTCCTAGATTATTTGACAATTTGGCCAATGTTTGACCATTGTTTACACAATAGTTTTCATATATTTTTTAAGGTATTAAAAAGGTCTTAAAAGTCCTTAGATTGTCACTTTACTGTCATCCGGGGACCCATACAAATAATGTGGGGACCCCCCTGGGATCCCAACCCGCAGGTTGAGGACCACTGGCCTAGAGGGTGGACAATGGATTGTGGACGTCGCAAACGTAACATCCGGACTTGCGAGGTGCACCGTTGCTCAGGTCCACATCACACTTGGGCACAAACACTGTTCTGGGGTCTGCCATGAGAATAGTCACACCAAGGGGCACACTTGTGGCACCTAGAGGACACGTCAGGGGCAAGGGCGACGGGCACACCGTTGCTCCAATCCACACCAAACGTGCCACAAACACCGTTCAGGGGTCTGCCATGAGAACAGGTAGTCACACCCAAGAATGAATGAATAAATATATTGTTTTAAAGAATAAAAAAAAAACTAACACATAATATGGGCTGCAGCAGTGTTTAACACTTCAAAACAAAATAACTTCTTCCCAACAACATTCTGTTGTTACTTGTATAACTTGTAAGTTCTTCAAATGGCCATAACTCGATGACTGTTGCTCTAAAATTCTTTAAGACCAAAAAAGTTCAAAATAATTGTTTTCCCTTTCAAAACAGCAGATAAGCTCACAACACGTCACAATGTGACACGGAGAAGCTTCTAGATCTGTGAAAAAAATATTTTTTTCTGGTCAATGAAGAGCTGGAGAGATGAGGCAACCCCTGTTACTGACTAAACACTCCATAGTAATGATTACTATTGCAATATAGAGCTATTTAACACTTATAGAGCGATTTAACACTATTTAACACTAATTGAACAATATGTGTGTGTGTGTGTGTGTGTGTGTGTGTGTGTGTGTATATCACAGGGAAATTGTCATTCGTTGGGAAATTGGAAAGGTATACTCGTTTTTAAGCGCGGGGCTTCTGCGCGAGGCGGGGCTTTGATACGAGGCGGCGCGAGGAGGAGGCGCGAGGTGGAGCTTTGATGCGAGTTTGATTGCTCAAACTTTATAAATTTGTAGGACATAATATGCTATATAGTTGTTAAAAGGTTACATAGTGCTGCTTTAACCTACTCTATCATACAGATTGGACAAAATCACATTTGTAGGGAAAAACCGTTACAGAGCCACTTTAAGTACAGTACTCAAGTTAATATCCACCACTGGTTATGGCACTGAAAGAATCTGATAGAAAAACAAAGTGGTGAATTCCTGAAATGGAACAGCAAATGTTAATGTATTCATGTAGACGGCTTTTGTGTCTCTGAAATATGAGGGCAGGAAAATGACAGTTATTCAGTGGTGGAAGAAGTAAAAGTAGCAAGGTAGCACTTTGAACAAACATCCCTTTTAACAAGCATTGATATATATGTGTTGATAATAGCATTGTTAACACATTTATTGTTATATTATAAGACCACAATAAGCATGAATTAATACTTAATAAGGAACTTGTATTATGCTTATGAACCTTAGTATGTGTTAATAATAAGGGTCACAAACTGTGGTTTTGTGAACAAAACAAACTGTCCGTCAGACAGTATCCCCTCCCGGCTCCTAAAGGAATAGAAGTCTCTGATGCCGTTGGCCCATGTATCCTATTATGAATTAACTACTGCCTCACCTCAGGATGTTCCGGCTGCCTTCAAGCATGCCGTCGTACTTAATCAAAAAGACAAACCTTGATCCATCGATCTTATCAAATGTTAGGCTAATCTCCTGGCAAAGGTAGTATATAAACACTTGCAGTATTGTTTTGTCACCTACAACTTGCATGAGAAATTTAAGTCAGGCTTTAAACCAGGCCACAAATGTGTTCCAGGGACCCGCATAAGAGTTTTAAAAAATGGCTGATCTACAAGCTTTACAACCAATTTAAAACATTTTTGCAGTAGCATTTAAAACGCTACTGCACGTGCGTCTACCGTATGAAACCTAGTGCGCCTGCTCGTTGCTCAAGTCTTCCGCATTTGAGGTAGAGCGTTCTTCCGGCTGCTTCAGTTGGTGGGCAACTTTCATTGAAATGAATAAGAGGCCGTCCGCCCTCTACATATATTATAACTCTATGACGCTTACAACGTGTCGCATTGCAACCACTCAGCGTTCCAGGGGGCTGGTTTCACGCTCGCTATTCGCTCACGTCGACTCCCCCCGCGCTCCGCTCCCCGTCGCTCCTCGCTCACGTGGATTTGCGCACCTCTCGCTCCATGCTCCGCTCAAACCGGGTCACTCAACATTAAAAAAAAAGAAAGAAAAAGAAAGTAGAAATTCTAATGAAATCTCGGTGCGCTGTGCACTGCTGTATGTCTATGTGTCTCTGATTCCGTGCGACCGGGCATGCTCAAACATTCGGTGAGCGGCCCCCGCGAGGGCGGCTTGGAGCGGGAGGCGGCCCTCGCTCTGAGTTGCGCTCCAACCTTTTTATAAACCAGCTCCGCGCTCACGCCAAAATCGTGTCGCTCCGCTCCGCTCACATGCTCTGATCGCAACGTACTGTAAGCTTGTAGATCGGATCGGCTAACACAATAGTGGTGAAGTGGTTAAACTATTCAGTACCACGGGAAGTAGGGGTGCTGGGGGGGCTGCAGCACCCCCTGAAAATGATGTATGAAAAAAAGAATGATAATAATAAATAAATACAATTATTAAAAACATTTCCGTTTGTTGTTGGTCGTTATTTGCGTTATATATGTTCTGGAACCGAATTAACCGAATTAAAGTAAAAAAAATAAAAAATAGTTTAAAGAAACGTCAAAAAAAGGCACTGCACTAGCTGGGCACACATGCATGCGTGTGCATGCGTGCGCATACAGCACCCGTACCCTAAAACATCTTCCCGCGGCTATGAAACTGTTGGGAACCAACTCAAGGGCTTCCAGACTTTGAGAACCACTGCACTATGGGAGGCTGTGATTGGTTGACAACAGCTTGAGCTCACAAGGACATGTTGAAGGACACAACATGTCACGTAACAGCTTGAGAGAGTGAGTGTGTGTGTGTGTGTGTGTGTGTGTGTGTGTGTGTGTGTGTGTGTGTGTGTGTGTGTGTGTGTGTGTGTGTGTGTGTGTGTGTGCGTGCGTGCGTGCGTGCGTGCGTGCGTGCGTGCGTGCGTGCGTGCGTGCGTGCGTGCGTGCGTGCGTGCGTGTGTGTGTGTGCGCGCGTGTGTGCTTGCATCCATACGTTTGTGCGTTTGTGCGTGCGTGCGTGCGTGCGTGCGTGCGTGCGTGCGTGCTTACGTGCTTATGTGCTTGCGTGTGTGCGTGGGCTTGTGTGGTTGCATGGGCAACAGGGATGAGAGAAGCAGACACTAAGGATCGAAGAAAAACACCATGGCAACGCAAGAGAAGGGACCCAGAGGGAAGAGGGAAGGGATAGATCGGCTCCCATAGATCGTAGGGACACTCCCATAGATTGTAGGGACCAGAGACGTGCAGTGAATGTTCGGGCTGGAATTTCTAAAAGAGCACTGTTACACGTTGTGAGCTTGTACATTGTCTATTTTCTGTGTGCAACACTGCGCTCAACTAGGTATAATCGAGGATTTACTTGATATACGGCGTACGGCATGGATTTTTACACAGAGAGCAATACTTTCCGCCCTTGGAATATATATATATATATATATATATATATATATATATATATATATATATATATATATATATATATATATATACACACTGTACATACATACATAAATACATACATACACACACTATATATCTTGGTGTGCCCTAGGATATTTTGGCTATGCCACCAAAAAGGTTGGGAAACAGAAATAGAGTCTATGGGATAGACCCTACCAGGCAGGTGCACACATAGACCAAGCCCTCTCAGGCGGAACACTAAAGGGCTGTGGCACGCCGTTTGGGAAACGTTGGAATTGAGGACCAGGCCTGGAATTTCATCATTTTAGGGGCAAGGCTACTTGGCCTTTGGTATTGTCAATTTGTCGAGGGCATAAAAGGCCAAATGCCAGGGCCATCAAATAACACAGTGATTGTAAATCCAGGGTTAGGAAATAACACATTTTACTTAAAGGTTAAGGATGATTTAAAGGTAGGGTAAGTGATATTCCTTTGTTAAAATAAGTGGTAAATAACTATACATTCTGATAATAATCATTGCTATATATCTTTTGTTCAGTAACAGGGGTTTCGCTGTCTCCCCGGTTCTTTAACTCATTCTCTGCTATTGACGTGTTTGATGTCGTCGTCTTGCTAAACTAATGGCATAAGTTATTTTTTTAAGTTTTTCAGGAAAAATAAAAAACTGATCCAAAACAAAACTATATGATATTTCTTAATCATTTCACCCAAAATGTTTATAACAAATTATGACTATTTAAATAGAAATAACACTGTCTGTCAGTTATGTAACATAAGAGATGTATAGGTTTAAATAGGATTAAATCTGACTTAGGCCAACAAAAAAAAGCAAAACAAATTACAAAATGGCCTAAATCAGTAAATAATTTGGCTTAAGTCACATGAATGAAAAAAGGCCTATTTTTGGCCTATGTCACAAAAAGGGGAGTGAACAGCATGATCCTTTTCAATTAGGATAGGGCTGACTTAGGCAAAAATATCATTTTCCTCAAACAAGTATGACCAAAGTCATAACAAAGCCGCATGTGGCAGGCTTTTTTGGCCCCAATCTTTTCATAGACCTGATTACTTGTTTTTTGGATTGCTTGTTTCTCTCGCCAAACCTGGCAACATTTAGCGTCGCAAATTAACGCTCTAATGTTTTTTATATAAGTGGTGGCAACATTTTGTGACACCACACGAGTCTTCCCAACAATAGCTAAGATTGAAGTCAGTGTGAACATGGGCAAATAATAACTTAACCTAGCCAAACTAGGTGTAATGAAGCACGCTAGCATTTAGGCTAACCCTCCTGGCTGAAGCTGTCTCCCTTTCTCTCTCTCTGCTGTGTAACTCCGTGCGTTGCCTTGTTGTGATTTGTGTTCGTCCATGCAGGCCCCTAATATGGTCTGCTTCCGCGTGGTTCAACCTAACTTAACAATGAGGATCGTTCTGATTGGATCCCTTCCCAACTAGTCCCTCAAAAAGAGTAATTCTGATTGGATCTCTTCTCCATTCGTCCCGCCCTAACATTTTCGTCTCGTCTAATTCGTTGACTAACGTGTCCATTACATTTCCGTCTCCCCATTGGCTTAAAAGGGGGGCTTAAAAGGGGGGAAGTGTGATGGACAGCCAATGACACTTAGGTGTCGACACTTTTCACTCGGGTGTCGGACTAAGACTAGTGCTGTTTATAGAGCCGCGCTGCTAGCGCATGCGGCTAAAAATGACTTAGGCCATTAGTTTAGCAAGGTGACGATGTGTTTTTTTTCTTTTATAATTTTTATCCCGCGATTTTTGTAACCCATTTTTTTCACCCGGTGCCAATTTCCTAAGTGATCCTGGGCGCTACACCAGCCCTACACCAGCGCTACACCAGTCCCCCACAGCCTGGGAGGCCAGGGCCGAGCTCATGCTTCCTTCAGTGCATGAGAGCCAACTGACCTTCTTGTCACCTGACAGGGGGGAGTTTCCCTGGTTGGACGTAGCGCGTGGAAGGAACACGTTATTCCAACCAGTTCCCTTCCCCTCCATCAGGCGCCCCGGCTGTCATGGGGGAGGCGGTATAGTGACCAGGATTACTACATGTTTTTGTGAGGGTATTAACTACCCTAGGAGACACGGGGAGAACATGCAAACTCCACACAGAGTAGGCCCTTTCGCCAACCCCACCCTGGGTATGGGCGCTGATGACGCGGAGGAGAAGACACGCCCCCCAGTGCCCACAGCGTCCCTGGCGGGAATCGAACCCAGGACCTTCTAGCTGTGAGGCGACAGCGCTACCGACTGCGCCACCGTGCCCCTACGATGTGTTTTTTTTACATAGCCCACACCGCCATTGACGTGTTTTGGTGTTTTTCCACTAGATGGCGCCCTTCGCTAAGACATGAGTGACCATTTCATCCTCAGTCACAGAGATCCAGGAGATCACGTGATCGCAAAATTTCCACCACCATTCACGTCCTTGTCGCCTCCCTGGTTTAACGCAGCATTTTTGATGAGACATGCTATATTCAACGGCCTATAACAAGCAAACGTGGGGCAATGAAATTGTTTTCGGGGGATTGATCATACTGGAGATAAATATTCTGTGACTAGTTGAAAAGTATTAAATATTATATATATATATATATATATATATATATATATATATATATATATATATATATATATATATATATATATATAATATTAGTATTAAAAAATCGCTGGCAGTGGCTGATTTATGTATTTATTTACTCTGACAGTGAATGAGTTAATGAACAGAAAATGTATTGTCAGGTTGGGATACCAATTTTATCCAATCAGGAGAGAGAACTCATACAGGATAAGCAAGTGATATTGGAAGACCAATGACACAAAGAAATGAGCAGACACAATAGTAGGGCAGTTTCGAGGCTCCGTGAGCACCCCAAAAACACATCTCTTAAACCTGTTTTTTTAGGACCCTAAAGGTGTCTAGTTATGATTTCTGCTTGTTGCCCATGTCAACTAATGTCCCATGGGGTTTATTTTTAACCCTTTCTGACACCTACCCCCAACCCAAACCATAACATGAAGATAACAGAGAATACCATAACTCTTGAAGTAAACAACATACAGCAACAAATGAACACATTTTTCTATATCATTTTGACCCAAGGAATGCATTAAAGTGGTTATTATAAAGATTCAAGCACATCCTGACTCTATTTCAGGATATAAACAGCCAAAAACAAGCAGAAAACGTTCAAATCACAATGATCACATCTATATTTCTCTTTGTACTAAACTTTTAAGATGTATTCTTTTTTACCATATGTTTTTTAGGACCTTTATGGTGTCTAGTTAAGATTTATTCTTGTTGCCCTGGTCAAATAATGGCCCATGGGGTTCATTTTAACCCTTTCTGACACCTATTGCCAATCAAACCATAAAATTGAGATAACAGAAAATACCATAACTCTTGAAGTAAACAACATACAGCGACAAATGAACACATTTTTCTATATCATTTTGACCCAAGGAATTCATTGAAGTGGTTATTATAAAGATTCAAGCACATCTTGACTCTATTTCAGGACATAAACAGCCAAAAACAAGCAGAAAACACTCAAATCACATCTATATTTGTCTTTGTACTACATTTTTAAGGTGTATTATTTTTTTACCATATGTCTTTTCGGACCCTAAAGGTGTCTAGTTAAGTTTTAATCTTGTTGCCCTGGTCAAATAAGGTCCCATGGGGTTTATTTTAACCCTTTGTTACACCTATTCCCAACCCGAACCATACAATGGAGACAATAGAAAATACCATAACTCTTGTAAGTAAACATACATAGACAAATTAACACATTTCTATATATAATTTTGACCCAAGGAATTCATTAAAGTGGTTATTATTAAGATTCAAGCAGGTCTTGACTCTATTTCAGGACAGAAACTGCAAAAAACTAACAGAAAATGTTCAAATTATATTAATCCTTGTATTAAATACTTAAGGTGTATTCTACTTTACCCCATGTTTTTTTGGACCCTTATGGTGTCTAGTTAAGATTTCTTCTTGTTGCCCAGGTCAACTAATGTCCCATGGGGTTCATTTGGTGACCATTTTAAATCGATGTCCACAGGAGAGGCGTTTTCATATCTGAACCAGACAACGTACAAATACAAATAAACCCACTTTTTCATAGAATGTTTACACCAGGAATCTAATGGAAAGGTCACTGACATGGTACAACCATTATTTATTGGTGAAAAACACACAAATATCAAATTCTGGCTTATATTTAGGAATAATATAACTTTCTTGAATAATCAAAACATAATGTCACTGATCGGTATCATCCATCTCAACCTCTTCCCTCTTATCATCATCATCATTAAATATTGTTAGGATGATCATACACCAACCTGAAAGCCTTTTGAAATTTGGGGTTCTTCTGGAGCTTTTTGAGTGGTGCCACCTTGCCCTTGAAGGAACTAGTACAGCCCTGATCACTGAATACATGTATGGTACCCAAGCAGGGTGCTACAGTATGGCTGCCCAAGAGAGGTTGCTAGCTCCGTGACATTTATCAGCTGACGGTGCATGCCTGTGCCAGTGTCAAGGTAGATGAGCAGGTTGATGTCGTCATTAACATCAACAATCATTCTAGGCAAATCTGCTAACACAAGAACTCACCAAAGTTATATAGGTATTGATCAATCAACTCACTTCTCAATCTAATGCCACACGTTTATGAGCTGTTCCTTCCACGATGAGAGCAGCTGTTTCACATTTTGCCAGCCGGGATGCTGCCTCCTTACTCCCCCAGACCTTGAGCATCAACTGGCAGAGCTGTCGCATATTTTCCGCATTGCCCAGAAATAACTTAAAGTCCTGGGGTTTCCTGGTGGCTTGACCTTGCACTATGAATTTCTCAGAAAGTCCACGCCTCAGCCTCTACTGCGCCCTTGATGGAATCAAGAGTGGTCTTGATTCCATCAAGGCGCAGTAGAGGCTGAGGCGTGGACCAGATCGCTTGCCCCCATGCCAGGACACACTCATCCCCCACATCCAGTGGGTGAACTATAGAGTGACCTGTTACAAGCGAGCAGCTGAGCCAATCTTTTGGAGGCATAAATCCTATGATGATGGTCAGGGGTGGCAGAAGACAGAGGGAGGGATTTTGGAGCCTGTCTGGTCTTGTGGGCCAATTCTGCCCCTATCTCTCATTGACCTCTTGGCTGCTGGTGTCATCAGTGATGATGTGAGGGAAGAGGAGGAGTTTGATGATGAGATGGATGATACTGATCAGTGAAATTGTGTTTTGATATAAGCCAGAATTTGATATTTGTGTGTTTTTCACCAATAAATAATGGTTGTACCATGTCAGTGACCTTTCCATTAGATTCCTGGCGTAAACATTCTATGAAAAAGTGGGTTTATTTGTCTTTGTACGTTGTCTGGTTCAGATATGAAAATGCCTCTCCTGTGGACATCGATTTAAAATGGTCACCAAATGAACCCCATGGGACATTAGTTGACCTGGGCAACAAGAAGAAATCTTAACTAGACACCATAAGGGTCCTAAAAACATGGGGTAAAGTAGAATACACCTTAAGTATTTAATACAAGGATTAATATAGATGTGATTTGAACATTTTCTGTTCGTTTTTTTGCAGTTTCTGTCCTGAAATAGAGTCAAGACCTGCTTGAATCTTAATAATAACCACTTTAATGAATTCCTTGGGTCAAAACTATATATAGAAATGTGTTCATGTGTCTCTATATGTTTACTTCAAGAGTTATGGTATTTTCTATTGTCTCCATTGTATGGTTCGGGTTGGGAATAGGTGTAACAAAGGGTTAAAATAAACCCCATGGGACCTTATTTGACCAGGGCAACAAGATTAAAACTTAACTAGACACCTTTAGGGTCCTAAAAGACATATGGTAGAAAAGAATACACCTTAAAAATGTAGTACAAAGAGAAATATAAATGTGATTTCAAAATATTCTGCTATCTTTTGCTGTTTCTGTCCTGAAATAGAGTAAAAATGTGCTTGAATCTTAATACTAACCACTTCAATGAATTCCTTGGGTCCAAATGATATAGAAAAATGTATTAATTTGTCTCTGTAGGTTGTTTACTTCAAGAGTTATGGTATTTTCTGTTATCTCCATTTCATGGTTTGATTGGGAATAGGTGTCAGAAAGGGTTAAAATGAACCCCATGGGCCATTATTTGACCAGGGCAACAAGAATAAATCTTAACTAGACACCATACAGGTCCTAAAAAACATATGGTAAAAAAGAATACACCTTAAAAGTTTAGTACAAAGAGAAATATAGATGTGATCATTATGATTTCATAATTTTCTGCTAGTTTTTGGCCGTTTCTGCCCTGAAATAGAGTCAATATGTGTTTGAATCTTAATAAAAACTACTTTAATGAATTCCTTGGGTCAAAATGATATAGAAAAATGTGTTAATTTGTTGCTGTATGTTGTTTACTTCAAGAGTTATGGTATTCTCTGTTATCTCCATGTTATGGTTTGGGTTGGGGGTAGGTGTCAGAAAGGGTTAAAAATAAACCCCATGGGACATTAGTTGACATGGGCAACAAGCAGAAATCATAACTAGACACCTTTAGGGTCCTAAAAAAACAGGTTTAAGAGATGTGTTTTTGGGGTGCTCACGGAGCCTCGAAACTGCCCTACTACAATTGGAACTGGAACAATATAATATTGAAGCTGATAAATGGGTACTCTCTCCTGATTGGTTTAAAATGTGCAACACACCTGAAAATGTATTGTCTGTTTATTAAAGAGCTGGAGAGATGGAGGAACCCCTGTACTGAACAAACACTCTAAAGCATTGGATACTTTTAGAATATAGTGCTTCTTGTTTTGACCACAACATATCACTTACCCTACCTTTAATTTGAATATAGTACAGTATAGTACAGTATAACTATGAAGTAAAAAGAAAGAGTGAATTTACTTTGTACTTTGTCGCGCCATACCATTGTGAACATGCTGGTTGTGATGTGAGCTGGTCTGGCTGCCTGCTGGTTCCTGAGGCCCTTCGTGTTCGTTATGCTCGGGGCCCCCAGGGGGCGATACGGGCTCCTGGTCTCCTTCTTGTTCTGTGGGCTCCTCCAGGCGCTCCTTGACATTTAATCGAAATATTCAATGTAATTGATTATACAAAAATAAAAAAAGAATCAATGATTTAATTAAATAATTGCTATTTGGGTCATTATGTCTTTATAGGTGAAATGTTTCCCCCAAAAACAGTCAAAATAGCACACAGTGAGCTTGTAGATTTGTGGAAAAAAACAGGGTCATTAGGTGATCAGCTTTTTTCAATGTTTTTTTATATGACACACATAAAATATTGTTGCCGAATATTGTTTTGTTAAAAAAATAAAAATATATCAATAAATAAAATCAATTAGTCGATTAATCAAACAAGTTATCAATATAATAATGGCTCAGAAAATAATGGATAGTTGGAGCCCTACTACTTAGCGCCCCCTACCTGCCCCTCCCTCTCCTGCTCCTCCTCTGTCCTTGTCTCCTCCTCCTCCTGTGTCTCTTGCGGTCCTAATTTCTCCTCCTTGTCCTCTGATTGGTCGTCGGAGGCAGCAGTCTCTCTGTCGTCCCGCCTGTCCTCCTCCTGATTGGCCTTCGCTGCCGTCTCTTTCTTGGTTTTCTCCTCTAGGTCTGGTAAGGGAATGTACAAACATCTAAAGTAGGGGTCTTCAACGTGTTTCAAGCCAAGGACCCTTTAGCTGAGAGAGATGAACCCGGGTCTCTGAAAGTGCTGACATGTTTATCACTGAGCTAATAGAGCTTCACTGCTTGCTCTGGGGAGAAATTAAATGTTGACCTTCACGTACACATTTGTATCAAACCAGAAACAGGATATCGTGCCAAAGGTCGTGTCCAACCTAGACACAGGATCTAAACGTCTCAATAGAAGAGCAGGGAGACCAAATAAAGTTATATCGTATTAACTCATTGACTGCCAGAGTTAAACATCCTCTATAGCTGCCCTTGCCAGCGATTCCGAGCGTTTTACTAACCTTAGTAAAATCATAGAATATTTTTCTTCACAAAGATTGCTTTAAAAGACGTAGCCGAGTCTCGTAGAATCGGAGAAAAAAATATTGTGCCGTCGCGATAGTCATTTCCATAGTTGTAGGCAGTTGAATGTGGGTCGTTTTCGCCAAAAAGCAACGGAAAGCAGAGACAAATAGAATTTTCAAATGCTTTAACATTAGGTTGGACGGGGCTGGGCTTGTAGTGATCACATTATTTCCGGATTTACTGTTCTCCAGAAGTCATAGGATCACTCATAGGTTGGCTAACAGCGCCATCTAGCGTAAACCATTAACAACACCACACACTCGTCGATTCGTCAATGTAATGGCACTGTGAGCCTCGGGCCAATTGATGAATGCACTCGTCAATGGCAGTTAATGAGTGAACATAGAGATTTCCAAAACATATTTATATAAATTATTTTAAGCCTGGATTTTATATGTGATGTTTTTAAAACCACAAAACAAAGGGTATTTATTAAATATATATATCAATTACAAAAAAATACCTCACAGAATCAAATGTTTATGGTCATTATTCACCAGGAGCCTGGATGACTTTGTTCCAGGCTTACAATAAATAATATAAATCTCGTAAATCTCTATGGGAAAAAAATAATATGGGCTTTCGATTTGTGGAACCACAAAATGGCCGCCACTGCTATGCCCTATAGAGATTGGACGAATAATGTTTTTATTCAACAACAAAAAAAAGAATGCTTAGAGCTTTAAGACCTTTGTCAGCCTGGGTCTTCCATTTGTCTCGGTTGTGGTGCACCTCGTCTGTCCAGGTGCTCTTGAAGCATTTGAAGTCCACCGTGTGCAGGGAACAGTTGAGACCGCCGCTGACTTCTGACCCCGCCTGGCTCTTGCCGCTGGAACCTTTCCCCTCGCTGGTACCACTGATACTGTTCAAACTGCTTCACACAAACATGCACGCACGAACACAACAGTGTTCATTTTGACAGCAACTTTTGATTTAGTTTTAGTCATAGTCTTTTGCATAATATGTGATTTCGTTGTAGTCATATTTTAGCCTCGATCTCCAGGCTTTTATTTTCCTTCACGCTTTGCTCAAAAATAAGAGCCTGGACCAAGCTGTTCACATTCCTGGCATAGGAAGTGGGAGTCAACCTTTCATTTCCCCAACCAACCAGAGTGTAGTGGGCGTCGCTCCAAATGTTGTGACGTCAGGGCTCTCAATCATAGATATAGAAACTTAGATACTGTAGGTGAAACCGTATTGTCGGGCTTGAAGCACAAACTTTTGTAGGGTGTGCTATTGAGCCATAACCACGCCCCTTTTTGAGAAGATTTAAATACGTACTTTTTCGCCACTGGTAATGTGTGTGCAATGTTGCATAACTTTTGGAGTACGTATTACCCCTCAAAAACGCGATTAATTTGGGGGAATAATAATAATAATCATTGCAGTTTCAATAGGGCTTCGCACTACTGTGCAGTGCTCTGGCCCTAATAATAACAATAAAAACAATTTAACAATAATCAATTTAAAATGTTAACACACTTTACATTTTCACAAATCTCCAAGTGCCATAGGGTTTAAAACATTGGCATAAAAACAGCAAAGGCAACAACACAAAACCTAACTAGGGATAAAAAAGTAGGTAATCAGAAAAAAGGCCCAGTAATAACTAAGAAAACGCTTGATGTACTCAGTTATTATTGTCCACCACTGGTAAAGGTTAACTTTCAGTCACCTGGAGCGTCTGAAGACAGTCAGTCCAGATGGATCGGCCTCGTCAATGAGAGGCGCCACAATCTTCTCTGTCATGTCTGTCAGAACGCTGAAGGTTGGCTCCACAATGAAGTCAATGAACCCTGTGGAACACACACACACACACACACACGCACGCACGCACGCACGCACGCGCGCACACACGCACACAAAAACAGTGTCACACACCAAGAATCCATTGTCTGTCTGCTGTCCCTCTGTCTGTGACTCCTACATGTTCGGTATGAGACGATCGATACAGACAGACAGACAGACAGACAGACAGACAGACAGACAGACAGACAGACAGACAGATAGTGGTGGTAAATGTAGTGGAGTAAAGGTCTTAAACTTAAAAGAATTGTAGCAGTAATAATAAAATAAAGTCCAGTGCAGATACCACAAATATACAATATACAATATAAATGTACAGTACTGAAGTACATTAGTACGGTCCACTACTGCTTACCGATCTGGGACTGGGCCACCATGGTAGACTTGCGGTCACACAGAGGAGAGAATGGTAAGCCAAGCTCCGCCTCTTTGTCGCCCTGAGAACATGAAACAACAGCAGAGGATCCAATTTGGGAGGGGGGGGGGGGTATTACTTGAAAGAAAAGATTGATTGAAAGAAACATTGGCTGTATGGAGGTAGTCCGAAATTATGAACATAAAACAAAAAACATAACATGCTTTCATCCACTGTGATTTCAGCTTGCAGATCTGCTCTTTTTGGTATTCAACGTACGAGAAATATATAGGGCGTAAGGGGTTTACATGTCTGAGAGAGAGACAGAAAACTGTCTCTTCCAGCAGTGCGGTTAGGGTTAGGGTGGCGTACCTGTCTAGAGAACTCTTCCAGTAGTGAGGTTAATGTTAGGGTTGTGTACCTGTCTAGAGAACTCCTCCAGCAGTGAGGTTACGGTTAGGGTTGTGTACCTGTCTAAAGAACTCCTCCAGCAGTGAGGTTAGGGTTGTGTACCTGTCTAAAGAACTCTTCCAGCAGTGAAGTTAGGGTTAGGGTTGTGTGCCTGTCTAGAGAACTCCTCCAGCAGTGAGGTTAGGGTTGTGTACCTGTCTAAAAAACTCTTCCAGCAGTGAGGTTGTCCATCGGTGGTGCAGGTCCCAGTGTTTGGCAGGGTGGCTGATGTCCGCAGTGTGCAGGAGCAGGGACAACGCCTTGGGCTTGTCAATCCTACACAAAGGACACAGTGACATCACAGAGGAAATGGTGACATCACAGAGGACACAGTGACATCACAGAGGACATGGTGACATCACTCATCTGCAGAGCCGGCGCGCCCTATTCGGTTCTTAAGTCTGACGTAATTTTGTAGTCCGACGTCGCGTCCGGGTCCAAAAGGCACCAGCGCCGTCCACTCTTCATTGTAAACAACATGTTGGAACCCGTAAATCTTTTTACAATAACCTCCTTTTTCAGAAATGAACCATTGAGGGTTAATAAGGGTCTTAATGCTAATATCATAGAAGTACAAAGTATTTATTTATTATTATGATTTAACATTATTATTAACATTAAAACACTTGGACCCGGAAGTTATTCTAGCGGGGCGCAACGTCACGTCTGAACAACCGAATTAGGCAGAGTAGGCAGTTGCCTAGGGCGCCACTAGGGGGGGGGCGAAAAAAAAAAAAAAAAAAAAAAAAAAACTTTTTTTTTTTTTTTTTTTTTAGAATCTAGGTGGCGCTGTGGCAGAAAACGGTGGCGGTGCGGGGGGGCGGGGGGTGGGGGGGGGGGCGCCAGGAAAAATATTGCCTAGGGCGCCAAATTACCTAGCACCGGCACTGCTCATCTGTCAGAAGGACAGTGTGTTCCTGTGTTCAAAAAGCAACAGAAACAGAGGAAAAGCCAAGATTGAATTACAAGGAAGAGAACGGGCTGTTTCTTTTATCACGTGTATGATACGTGATTGCAAAACAAACAGCCGGTTCTCTTCCTTGTAATTCGATCTTAGCTTTTCCTCTGTTTCTGTTGCTTTTTGGCGAAAACAGCCTATATTCAACTGCCCACAACTATGGAACGGATGCTCGCAGCGGCTCGCTGTTTTCCCCTGATTCTACGAGACTTGTATGCATCTTTTAAACATTGGCTTCAAAAAAGAATGGACAAAGCTACGCCATTGGTTTCTACAGACCGTAAATGAAGCCGGTTGTTCAGGAATTTCAAAGCCTCCATCTTTCTATATCGTGTCATATCGCGTCATATCGTGCGCAATGCAACCAGACCAATATTGGTTGGGTTGCTTGTCAATCAAATCATCCCACCTCTCCTAGAGCATACCCTACTTTATTGTCAATTTTAAAATAAATGGGACCATCATTTACCAAAATGCATATCATGATGATCGAAAGAACACTTTAAACTAGCGAATGGAAGCATTTAGTATATATGACATTGACAATGTTTATTAAGGTAAGAAAATCAAGTCTGAAGTTCGTCAAAAACCCACCCACTTGCATTGACAGAAATTCTTTCTGACGCCAGCAGGGGTAAAACAGCAAAACTACAGGCCATTCATATGAACTGTCACTTGAACTCACTTCCTATATGGACTCAATTTCAGAACAGGAAGCTGCAGCCTTGCTTTTAAAGCGATCGGGGGATCAAACATACTAGAGATAAATATTTTTCAAAGGTTAGTGAAAACACTCGAAAGTTAATGTTAATGTTTTATTGTTTGTACGTTTGTTTGCACATGATCTTTTCTATCAATATGCTGGATTCATGTTGATGTGTATTTTCATACATTTAACCACTTAAACCGTAGGTAAACACCTAGTAAAGTGACCTTTGGCTTTGTACTTTGCTATTTCTTTCACTCTATAGTATAGAGTGAAGAAAATAGCCGAACTACAAGCTTGCAATGTGTAGACCCATGGAATAGAGGGTTTACGGGGTTAAAAGGTGAACAGGATACTCACGCCTCCGGCTGCTGGAGGAAGTTCTTCATAGCTTTGATCTGCTGGAAATGACAAGACATGTCTGTGGCCAAGACCATCTCTACTACCAGAGCACGAAGCTCTCTGTTGGATAAGAGGGAGTGAGAGAGAGAGAGAGAGAGAGAGAGAGAGAGAGAGAGAGAGAGAGAGAGAGAGAGAGAGAGAGAGAGAGAGAGAGAGAGAGAGAGAGAGAGAGAGAGACACACACACACACAGACAGACAGACAGACAGAGAGACAGACAGACAGACAGACAGACAGACAGACAGACAGACAGACAGACAGACAGACAGACAGACAGACAGACAGACAGACAGACAGACAGACAGACAGACAGACAGACAGACAGACAGACAGACAGACAGACAGACAGACAGACAGACAGACAGACAGAGAGAGAGAGAGAGAGAGAGAGAGAGAGAGAGAGATTCAAACCTAGGTGCTTCCCAGTACAACAGTAGTTATATACTGTCTACCACTGAGCAGTTGGGGGTTCAGTGTCTTGCTCAAGGGCACTTCCTCAATCGTGCCTCTCTATAACCTTTAGGCTAGTGGTTCTCAAAGTGAGATCCAGGGGCCTCCAAGGGTCCTTGAGGGGGTTCCCAGCAAAATGTGTTAATAAAGCATACAATGACTATTTGAAAATAGCAGATCTACAAGCTCACAACGTCACAATGCGAAACTTTTTGAACTCGTAGATTTTGTAGATTGTATGTACTGGCACAACATATTTTCAGATGGGGGTCCGTGGCCAAATACATGATTAAATTGGGGGTCCTTGACACGAAAACATTTTAGAACCAGTGCTTTAGTTTTAGGCCGCAACTGCCGCCTCCCATCATTTTGAAGCAAACAAACAAACACAGTGCCTGGCCCCAAGTTTGTTTCAGCAGTTAAAGGTACCCATTTATCAGCTTACATTTTATATTGTTCCAGCTCCAAATGTGTCTGCCCATTTATTTGTGTCATTACTTCCAATTTCACTTGTTCAGCCTGTATCCTTTAAGTTCTCTCTCCTGTTTGGATAAAATTGCTATCCTGACCTGAAAACAGATTTATATCTTCTGCAATCTGTCAACATAACATGAACACTTTTGAATGAAGACTGTGAGGAGGTTAGGATGTATCAACCTATAGATAGATAGATAGATAGATAGCTAGATAGATAGATAGATAGATAGATAGATAGATAGATAGATAGATAGATAGATAGATAGATAGATAGATAGATAGATAGATAGATAATAGCAGTGACAGTCCAGTAGGTGTCTCCCTCTCACCTCCAGTCATCTTTGCACAGGTTGGAGAGGATGTTCATGTCATCGTCCTCCTGTAGGAGGCGGTATGCAGCGCTGATGTGGTGGTTCTCCAGCACAGCACGGTCGTTGTACAAGATAGCCGTGCCCGACCTGCCAGCCAAAGACAAGTGTATACACCATAAACCATCTGTGGTGGAAGTACTCTTGTAATGCGGATAGGGGTAATTTAGTGATTCTTTATAATTAAATGAATATGAATGAAATAATATATATCACCAGTTAATACCGATCAGTCTCATAAACTCTGAAGGATTTTACATTCTTGGCTGAGGCAGGGTCATTGATCATCCAGCAATATACAAAAGACAAACAAGTTTTATTTCTAATCAAGGAAGTTTATTAACTAAAATGCATATGCATTGTAATAGGCAATCTCAATGTTCCAATACAGCCATACAAAATGTAATTTCTGCTGTGGTCCCTGATTAGAACTGTATGTGCTAAATACGGTATGCTAATTGTTGTGAGCTCCTAGACAGAAAGAGAAAGAGAGAGGGGAAGATAGCTGAGGAATGAAAAGAAAAAGAGACAGTAGTTAATAGAGCCCTGTCAATAAGTTGATAAAAACAGGCCTAATACACATACAATCCTATTGCCGTTGCACATCAGATGATGGGAACACACCTGTGAATGATGGGGTCACTTCTCAAGTAGCGCTCTGGGGCTGTTGGTATTCGTCGCCTGCCGAGTAGAACAACTTTCTTTGACACTCGCACACTTAAGTGCCAACAAATCTTCACTGTTAACAGTCGTCTTTATGCTGATAGCATTAGAGTCTATATTCTTCACGAAAGAGAGAGTGTAGGTGCTAGAGATATTGATTTAGAGCAAGTTCCTCTCACCCCAAATTAGCACCCAAATACAATGGTGATACTTTCTCTTGATTGATTGATTGATGTACTTTATTTAGTAAGACATGAGAACAGTACATGGCAGTACATAACAGTACATGGAAGTACAAATTCGCAATACAAGGTCTACTAAACTGGATAGCTCAGTTAAGCACGTAGCTTGTTTAAGATGAGATCCCCATGCACACAAATCATGTTGACATATAAGAGACTTTCGTCTGGTGTGATGAAAGGCACAACTTTGATTCCTTTGCAGTAGATGAACGCAATATTGAATGACTGGAAAATGTCAATGTATCTTGTAGTTCCCATTCAAAGTGAACAAAACTAAAATATGCCTAACTGATACTTAAAATAAGACAAAGGGGGAGGATTTGGCATAGAAACGTAGATCAGACCAGACGTGACAAGACTGGGTCTTGGGCATGAGGAAATAGTCATTTATTGTCCATCCTAAATACCATGTGAAACTCAATCCTCTCCATGTCATTGGCTGAAACACAGAAAGGTATGTTTTGAAAGAGAGGCGGTGAGAAGAGAGAGATCTGAGCCCACAATATACTACTGTAACGTATTAACTCAATCTATAGTTAATTCCCTTACAAGGATTTATTAAATATATTAAATATTATCCTACAGTAATTACCACTTAGAAAGAATATTTCAAATATAATGAATAGTCAAAATGATAATAAAAATGTACCTTCATGCATAAGTGAGAGTATGATAACCATTATACTTAATCATACATAAATGTTACAAATATAACAGCAAGCTTACACAGTATGACACGTAATAACCACTGGTTTAATATGGATAACTATGAACGTATGAAACAAACTCTGACTCCAATCTTTGAGGAGTGCTTGAGGATCGATGATCTCAAGGTCATAGGTCGCAGGCCATTTGGTTGGAAGCGGAGCTCTCCCTGTGACTGCTAACTGTCACAGCCTGAAAATTATGCCATTATTTCCTATTTAAATCTGTCCCAAGTTTTTGTCCTGATGTCTCAATCCCAGACACGGTGTCCCGGAATCCAGAATTGAATTGGACAATGTATATGTGTGTATGTGTGTGTACATCAGCCTGAGAGGGTGATCAGGCTTTTGCCGTCCAAGCACCTAGGCTATGGAACGCCCTACCCTTGGCAATCAGAAAAGCCAATTCTCTGACATCTTTTAAATCACTTCTTAAAACACAAATCAGGAAAGCCTTCCCCTAGGTCACCTCATCTACCATAATTGTGTTGCGTATGTCTGTTTGTTTGTCGATGTGGGTAACAAGACCATATTTTGTTTTTTTTGTTTTGGTCTCCTTTTAGTTTGATTGTTTAAATGTGTTTCTTTTCTTTATTTCTTTAATGCTTGTCAGAATTAACTTGTTAAATATGTATTCCCTTTTTAAACGTTTATGTTTTACTTATATATGTTATGCTCCGACTCACTCAATCTAAGTCACTAAAAAGTGCTATATAAATAAAGTTATTATTATTATAAGCGCATGCATATGTGTGTGTGTGTGTGTGTGTGTGTGTGTGTGTGTGTGTGTGTGTGTGTGTGTGTGTGTGTGTGTGTGTGTGTGTGTGTGTGTGTGTGTGTGTGTGTGTGTGTGCCGGGCACGTAGACTGCAGGGTGTGTGTAAATGGAGCTGTTTAGGGCATTTGACCTCTGGGGTCAACGGCTCCTTCTTCCTCCTTGGCTGCTCTTCTTCATATACTTGTGGCATGTTCATATGCGTCAGCCAGTTTGGATCAGTGAATGGTTTGATCATGGTGGAACATTCAATTAATAAACCCCACCAAAGTTACTACACTCTATATATATAAAAAATCACACCCAGTGTGAAGTGGGCGGTGTGTGGTCATCACAACATGACTCACTTTAAAAAAAGGATAAATGACTTTTTTTAAAGTCCATACTGCTATTCATAGGGCTGCACATGTGTCATGTGTTTCGCTAGCCAATCACAGTCCTGAATTTGCAAAGTCAGCCAATCACATTACAGTTAGTGGTGATGACACTAGCTGTAATGTGATTGGCTGATATGAAAAAAGTATCGATTTGCATTAACAATGGAAGGGTTAGGGGGTACACAAATTTTTTGGTCGGTGTCCAAAACTCACTTATAGGGGGCGGCTACACCGCCCCAAAAAAATAATTGTACCAAAAAATTGGATTACAAATATATTTTTTCTATTTTAAAGCCAATCTACAAGCTCACAACATGTCAACAATACAATGCGTTATTTTTTTGAATAGCTGAAGTATAAAATAGGGCTTAGGCAGTTAATGTATTATCTCCGATGGGAGTTAGCCGGAAGAATAATGTATGTTTTGTAATAATCCTTTATAAACATGGGCTTAAAGGGATAGTTCACCCCCAACATTACTTTTTTCCTAACGATTAGTCACCCCATGGAGACTTGAATTCATGTATATATATATATTTTTTTTGTCGCATTCCTAAGCCAATAATTTGATGACC
>NC_139955.1:9301294-9573794 GCF_963454915.1 Gymnoscopelus microlampas
CTTCACTGTCATCTGGGGACCTCCCCAAAACCATGTGGGGATCCCCCATGGGATCTCGACCCACAGGTTGAGAACCACTGCCCTAGCATACCGTTTCCTAATGCATGCTGATGTGCAGACCGGAAAAGCACATTCAAGATTCAGATCTTCTGAATTGGAACGTTTCCTGGTCACTCCATCTTGTGTCTGCTGCTGCCAGTTGGCCTTTCATGGGGCCCTGCGGCAGGCTGGGGCTTTGAAGGATGCGGACCCCCGCCCTGAGAATGGTTGGGGTATAAGCCATCATTTCAGATAGGCTTATAGGCTACATGTGGCACTCAATAAATAAATACCGTCACTGTCGGGTGGGAAACCTTGTAAATCCAAAAAACTTTCCTTTATTATTATTTTAAAGGGTGAAAATAGCCGATCTATAAGCTCGCAAGGTGTTGTGGAACTTGTAGATCGGCTATTTTCACTGCTTTTGTCCGACACTATTTGTATAGTGAAGTGAGGCGTTAATTTACAACAACACAATATAAAAAAGTTGAAATATGAAAACAATGATATGATAAATATGTGTAGACCGTTGTTGCGCACGATGCATGTTTGCGTGTGTGTGTGTGTGTGTGTGTGGGGGGGGGGGGGTTGAACTACACCTTAAAGGAGTAGTTCTAACCTCATGCACTTTACATCGCAATGTACAGTATATGTAGATATGTTGTATTTTTGCCTCTCCTTGACATGTTTCTCTTTACTGTTTGTGTTTTTTGCTCTCGGGTTTCTTTCTCTCCCAGCCCTTCTCTTGTCTCCTTCATGAAAACAGCAAGAACATTGGTGCTCGCACAAGAAATGAATTGCACCCTTTTCTTTATCACCTGTGAAACCTGTGGCGTTAAAATAAAGTTGATTTTGATTCTGACTCACCTTACAACATTTAATGCATTAATTCCGCAAAGACATCCTGAGGTAATGCACTCATTTTGACAGCCCAGGCAAGCAAATGAGAGTTTGTGAAATTGAAGGTCATACGGAAGAACAAAATTGCCTGCTTTTCCCATTAGCGGCCCAGCAGATGTCGCTATTTTACCTCCTACAGGCTGCAGAAGCAATTATACCCCAATCAAGTGAACAAAGTTTTGCCCGGACTTTACACTTGTCAGCGGTTTTGTCACCATAAATGATAATAACAGTTACCCCATCCCTACATGAGAGCATGACAGATATAAAGCTATATAGAGTTAACACACTGTACATAAGAGAGAGCTTTGCATCACATTTGTGTACATGTATATCAGCTATTTTCGAATGTGTTATGTAAAGCCTTGTACAATTCGGGTAAATGCTGAATAGCTTTAAAATATTTGACACAAATCTACTCTCAGGGGCCCCTGGCACAAAGTATTTTCATTTGGGGGTCCGTGGCCAAATACATATCAATTTGGGGGTCCTTAACATGAGAATGTTTGAGAAGCAGTGCTTATAGAGTGTGGTGTGCACTGATACCTTGAGCACAGTGATGACATTGGGGGGGTAGCTGAGTCCCACCATGTTGGACGTCCGTCTGTACATCCTGTGACACAAACTACATGTTAACACATTAACAACACATTGACAACATGTGAGTTTGTAAATATGCTGTTTACAAATATCCTAAATAGGGCTTAAATAGCTCAGTCGGTACAGTTGTCACCTTTGGACCGCAAGGTCATATCATATATATATATATATATATATATATATATATATATATGACCTTGCGGTCATTCTGAAATGGGCATTCTGTTAAACGAGTACTTTTAATGTTGCTAGAATGTTTAGATTAGTTTGATGTACTTTGACTGAAATTTTGAATATGAAAATCTTACTTGTAACATTATATCTACATTGTAGATACGTATTGCTACTTTTACCTAAGTAAAAACTTCAGAGTACATGTTCTGTGGGGTGGAGGCAGATATTTTCAGTGTGTTTGTGGTGATAAGAGCTCCTCCTTTCAACGTGTGCTGTGGAGATACCATCAGCACACTCTCCCACTGAGTGAAAAACAGCAGGGCCCATCACTGAATCCTGAAGGTGTGTGTGTGTGTGTGTGTGTGTGTGTGTGTGTGTGTGTGTGTGTGTGTGTGCGCGCGCGCGCATGCGTGTATTTCTGATAAAAAAAAAAAAAAACATTTCTGCACTTTGTTCTCCAGTACATTAAGTTTGTACGTATTGCTCTGTACAGACCAGTGTTGCCATGTCCGCTTATTATAAGAGACTTTGAGCTTGTTTTTCTGTAAAGTTGCTAGTGAATATTTATAGTTGCGGGTTGCGTTGTTTTAGCTTGTTTCTAAAGTGTAGTTGTTTATTTGGGCTTGCTGTGTAATGTTGTTAAACCAGTGGTTCTCAAACATTTTCATGTCATGGACCCCCAAATCAATATGTATTTGTCATTTGAAAATGTTTGTGTCAGGGAGCCCCGTACCAGATTTGTGTTTAAAAAATCAATCTTCCAAGTATTAAAAAAAAAAAATCACGCCCGCCCGGCTTCCCTCCCCCGAACACGGGCCCATTGTGTTTGTGTAGTAGACTCTTGACAGATGCATCACGGTGGATTTGAACCCACAACCTCTGCGGTGGTGTACAGGCACTTTACCATTGACACCTTTCAGTCAGCTGTCCACTCTATAGAGATTTGATGCAACACAATTAAAATGTTGCCCACTGCTACAACACATAATTTTCTGATTTTTACTAGTCGACTCATTTGACCAGTGGTGGAAAGTAACTAAGTACATTTACTCAAGTACTGTACTTAAGTACATTTTCTAGTTTTTTTTTTTTTGTACTTTACTGGAGTATTTCCAAATTTCAATAATTTAACTTGTACTCCACTACATCTCACATCTATTATAAAAAAACATATTATAAATATTATATAAAACATACATTAACCACTTTAGCCTTTAGCACTTTTATCTTATTATACGATTGGGAATAAGGCGGATGCGCGACCTGGTGTGGACCTGGTGTGCCTCGGTTACAGTTAGGTCAAAGTTGCATCGGCAGAACTGCCCATGCGCCTGCCTGGATGCGCGCACACGAGCAACCCCAACTACCCCACAGCGCAGCGCAACCCAACACCTTCCTTGCCACATCCGTGAAACAGGCGAGAAACAAGCGCTGCCGTGGTCTATGCAAACGAGCCCCAAAAGCGCGCCCAAATACGCCCAAAAGCGCTTATACAAAAGGCAGACCTGGCAACGCAGGCTACGCCAATCATGTGTGTGAGATCTACACACGCTATGGGGCAGAGACGCTTTGTGCCATACACCGTATCTTAGCAACAACCTAAGCGCTAACTCTCATTGGTCGTGTCATGCTTAGGGCAGTCTCCAGACAGCAGCATCAAGTACTGCCTGAAAAATTGGTTTTTCCTTGGCCTCTGCACAGTTTTACACAGATCGGTGCAGTTATAGGTAAAAACACAAATTGGCCTGTTAAAGCGGCCACCATGAGACTGATTAGGAAAAAAAAAAGTGTGTGCAAAATTTCACGGAAATTGCCTGCTGTGTTCATGATTTGAGGCATTTTGTTTTTGTTTGTTTGAGGCACAAAACGGCACACTCCTGCAAACTTTGGAAGCCAATCTTAGCCTTTCAGGATGGAATATGAAAATCTGAAAGACGTGTTTCACTTAATGACTATAGAGATACTGTGTACCGATTTGCGTGATGGACAAAATCTGTCGGAGTACTGTCAAAACATGTGTTTTGCAAAAAGTGGCCTCCTGGTGGCGCTATAACAGGCCCATGTGAAAAATGTGGGTCAGACGTTCAGCTCTGGCATCCAGGGAGTATGTGTGCACAGTTTCACTGCGATCTAGCCAACAGTGTCGGAGATTAGCTGTTCACAGACGGACGGACGGACGGACGGACGGAAAGGGTGCAAAACATAGTCTCGGCCATGCCTTTTAGCCTGGCGGAGACAATAAATGTGTTTTTTCACCCACCCACCTCTCGACGAAGATGCCAGCCTGCACAGCGTGGACGATGCTACGGAAACGCGGCTTCTCCTCGCTGCGTCTCAGCATCAGTCCCATTTGTCTGGTGAACGTAGACGCCAGCCAATCCCGGACCTCCGACGGCACAGAGTCTGACTGGATGTCACTCAGCTCATCCTCCGTGTCAACCAGACGCCTGCAAAGGAGGGGAAAGAGATGCATTGGGAAAAGTAATCTGCTGTCGGGCAGAAACAAACAAACCTAAAAAAAGGTGTTTGGAGGTTTTGTTCATCATTGATAAGAACAGCTGAATGGACCTCCAAGCTCACAATGAGATTGGAGGTCAAAAGGGTGTCGAGCCTGGAGTCAGCAAAACTACCTAATTCCATCCCCCTTTTGGTGGAGTTAGCTGGTTTAGCAGAAAGTTTGAGGATCCAATGGAGTTAGCTGGTTTTGTCAGAAGCGCTTTTTAATACTTTTCTTTGGTTCATTATTGTTTTTAACCAACACGCAGACGTAAGGGTGTTCAATAGCAGTGATTTATGAAAAAAAAAATGTAAAAGCTCAACAATGGAGTTGGCTGGTTAATGCCTGACAGCAAACAACATCTCACTGTTAATAGCAATCAATTAATGTCATCACAATTATTATTTATTTATCTTAGCCATTTGGCCTCCCCGTAGTTTAGGCACAGCTCTCTATGTCCATGAGCATGCTCCTGTGGATTTCCATGGTCATTGTAGATAGAGTGCCATTACTGTTGTTACCCCACAACTCAGGAACTACAGTACATTCGCCACATAATTTCTTCAGCTACTTCCAAAAGGGAGCTAAATTGTAAAGCAAGCATATTTGTCCACGTCCATTTAAGAGTATACAAGACTTGAAGATTCTTTCTTTAAAGAACATTGATCATGATTAAAAACTTTAATCATTTGACAGCACTAACAGCTGTCTGTGTCTGTGAGCATGCACAGTGGTATGTAAACAAGGTTCATAACTTGCACATGTGTTGGTTTGTGGGAGAAAACTACCTAGCCAGGGCAGTTCTGCTCGTTGTTTTCAGTTGAGAATATATGGGCTACTGTCACATAACGCATATAGTGGATAAGGATGCCTAATATATTTAATAGTGTGGCTCACAATAAGCAATTGTTTACCTTGTCTCTTTGATGTCGACAGACACCAGGACAGAGGTTAGTGTTAGGGGTTAGGGTTAGTAACGAACGGTTCTTTACCTTGTCTCTTCGATGTAGACAGACTCCAGGACGGCGGCAGCATATTCCAGATTCTTCTTGAGGTCCACCACCGACGCCTCTCCTCTCTCCAGTTGCTTGACCAGACATCTCAACCTGAAAACACAACAACGTCTGTGCATGTTAGCTTCTGCTAGCTAAAATCTGAAAACACACATCCATGCATGTTAGCACCTACTAGCTAATATCTGAAAACACACATCCATGCATGTTACCTCCTGCTAGCTAGCATCTGGAAACACATGCACTTTAACTCCTGCCAGCTAACATCCGAAAACACACATCCATACATACTGTAACATGTTAGCGATTCCGATTGACCAGTTGGCTACCACTGCTTTATAGCAATGATTGCTACCACAACATAGAGCCATTTAACCCATTCAAACCGGGAAAATATCTGTGTCATTTTAGATTTTAGCTATGTATAGCAACATACGTTTTTTTTTTTAAAAGAGAAAGGATTTATAACAGTGGTTTAGAACAGTGGTTCTAAATAGCAGATGTACATGCTTGCACATCTGCTATTTTTTTTTTAAGTACAATTTCTCTTAGACAAAATCTTCTCTGCTTCCGGGTCATCCCTTGCACAAAACATTTGATATAACTTCAAATCCATATCACGATTATTTCAAACTTTTGCCTCGATTACATTTACATTTACGTATTAATGAACGATTATTAAAATAAATGAAACATAGTGAAAATAGCAGCTCTATGGGCAAATGTATCTGAGACCTCTCACACAAGGGGAAAAGAAGGGTTGGGAACCAGATGACTAGATCAGTGGTTCTCAACCTTTTCAGGCCGCGACCCCCCAAAATTATCATATTTGAACTCGGACCGACACCACCCTGAGAAGCACTTGAAATTGTACATGTTGAGGCATTACATTTTCGCTTCCACAGATAAATATTGTGAAAATATTAGATCTACAAGCTAGACCGGCTACTTTCACAATCTTTGTGAATATTATATTATTCTTATTTAATTACATTATTTGACAATTTGGCCAATGTTTGACCAGTTTTATAGTATGTTTTGTTGATTACTTTTGATGCAGTAATGTTTTTTTTTCTTTTTCTTTTTGAGGTATTAAAAAGGTCTTTACAAGCCCTTAATATGTCACTTCTGAAAATTATTGTAGCCTATAGTGTTTCTTAGTGTGAAGATGCATTCCTACAACTTAATGTCACAAAGACTAAAGACGTGTATTGATTGTAGACGATCTCCACAAGCTCCTCAGAGTAGTGTCATAAATGACCAGACAGTGGATTTGGTAACCACTTTCATATACATATACATATTTCGCCTCCATTATTGAAAATTGTCTGAAATTTGATTTAAATACTGAAATGGTGTATAAGAAAGGTCAGAGTGCCTCTTCTGTTTGAGGAAGCTAGCCAAATTTCAGGTGGATAAGTCACTGATGATTTTGTTCTACAGGGCTTTCATAGAGTCTGTTATTTCATTTGCTGCCATTATTTGTTAGTATGGAAACCTTGGCTTTAGACAGAAAAATGTCCTTAAAAGGGTTGTGAGGGGGGCTAGCAAGATTGTGGTGCTATAATTCAGCTGTCTGAGTCATATGACCAGCAGGTGCTTAAGAAAGCATCATCTATTAAGGTCATTTGCAAAAGTTGGCCTCATGGTGGCGTTATGACAGGCTGATCTGAACAAATGTGGGGCAGATCTGCTGTGGCATCCAGGGAGTGTGTGTGCGCAGTTTCACAGCGACCGGGCCAGCGGTGGCGGAGATTAGCTGGTCACAGACAGAAGGACGGACGGACACACAGACGGATACACGGACAGACACACGGACGGACGAACAGGGCAAAACATACTATCTCGCCATGCCTTTCGGCCTGGTGGAGACAATAACTTTATGAGGTTCAAAATAATTAACAATGCATATTTTTGCGCTGCCAAGGAACATATTTATTTCAGCCTCTAACAGACAGTAACATACAGTGGTGTACAAGTAACTAAGTACATTTACTCAAGGACTGTACTTAAGTACCATTTTGAGGTATTTTTACTTTACAGGAGTAGGTTATTTCCAATTTTCAGTAGGCTACTTTTACTTCTACTCCACTACATCTCAGAGGCAAATATTATACTTTTACTCCACTACAATTATTTGAAAGCTTTAGTTACTAGTACTATTTACATTATTATTACAAAACTTACATTAACCACTTCACCCTATAATACACATTTCGGCCATTCGAAAATAGCCGATCTACAAGCTCACCGATCTTGTAGATCTGCTATTTTCAAAAGTTTGGTTTTTGCATGTCATACATTTGAAAACTTGTGAAATGGGACATTTTGCATAATGAGTAGCCTACTTTCTAGTTTAGGTACATTTTGATACCAATATTTTTGTACTTTTACTCGTATTTTTTTTATTCCGGACTTTTACTTGTAACAGAGCATTTCTACATTGCAGTATTGGTAGGCCTACTTTTACTTAAGTAAACAATTTGAATACTTTTTCCACTGATTGTATCCATGTCCAACCACAAGGTTAGTGCCAGGGACCACCATATAATATTTTGATGGTGTCCAATGCAAAAATATAAGTTTTTCACATTTTGGCAAATAGCAAATCTACAAGCTCACAACTGTGGCTTTGTGAGCTTGTAGATCGGACATGTTCAATAGCTGATGTAGGCTTAGGCTATATAGGGTTAAAGTGGTTAAACTGCTGGGGACCCCTTGGAACACTCCCAAGGACCCTAGTGATGCGCGGGACGACCTGTTGCGTGCGCTCTCTCTCTCTCTCTCTCTCTCTCTCTCTCTCTCTCTCTGCAAGTTGCGGGACGGGCCGTTGATTTATATATTGTTTTGCGGGGCGGTTTGGGCTCCGTGGCTGGGCGGGTTATGAAAAAAACCTGACCCGTGCATCAGCCTCCAGGGGGGTCCCCGAACCCCACTTTGAGAACCAATGGGCTATATAGCGCTCATCTTCAACAGGAGTTGGATGGGATGGCCTAGCGCAGGGGTGGGCATCTTTGATGTTGGGGAGGGCCACTATATTTCCACACTCACTCCAGAGGGCCACATTGCATACTGTATACTGTCTCTCCGAATTTCAAGCTCAAAACGCGTCGCAGTGCAAAACGTTTTGAGCTTGTAGATCTGCTATTTTTTGCTATTTTTGAATTGGAATCCAGATGTATTTGTGCTTTTTTTTATTGGAATCCTGAAAAGTAACATTTTTATTTAATTTCAAATGCATTTAGTTACACTTATGTTAACTTTATGAACTTCAATACAAATACATTGGACATAAAAAAGACAATTGAATTTTAATACTAGTCATTAAGCTAGTCACTAGACTGAAGTAATTAAAGCAGGTCATGTTTGCATTTGGAATTGTAACAGCTGAATAAAATAATATAATATATCAGTATTCTGATATTAACCTGCGGGCCGCATTAAGTGAAGGTGGGGGCCACATGTGGCCCCCGGGCCGCCAGTTTCCCATTTATGCCCTAGCGTGTTTAACATGAATACATTTTGATTGGTCAGAGGTGTAGCAGAATATATGCAAAATTCAACTGCAGTCCGAATAAATAAATGACTAGTTTTCGTTCCGCGAAATTGCGTCTTTGATGTGGAAGCGTGGAATACGTTTTTTTTTTTTTTTTTTACAATTATTCGCATGAAAAAATCGCCCCCGGTGTGTAACGACTTTTAGAGCGGACAGCTCTTATCCCCTAAATCCTGAATATAAACTCTTGCCTTCCGGCCAAAGGTTAAAGACCCCTGCAACTAATTACACAAATTCTCATTTGTACCGACTTCCATTCGTGTCATCAATAATGGAAGCAGGAGGAGGTACTTATTATTATCTGGATCTTGTGATCATAATTTCTATGTTTATGTCTAACATAAATTGCCCAGTTTGGGACATAATAAACTTGAACTTGAACTTGTCCCCATTCACCTTGTCTCTTTGTTGTTCTGTTCGTGTGAGTGTGTGTGTGCGTGTGTGCCGTCATGTGTGTGTGCGTGTGCATGTGCGTGTGCATGTGCATGCGTGCGTGCATGCATGAGTATGTCAACGTCATTCTAGTTTTGCATTCCCTCATTTTGTTTTCAATTTCAGTTAACTTGTTCATTCATTTCTGAAGGGGTTTTGCTAGTTAGGTGTAGTTATTTTTACTTTTTTTTTAAAATAAATGTATCATATGTGAACACATCACACTGGGACAGTGTGACTAACTCGACTTGGTGCCTAGAAGTATGATTAATAGCAATGGGGGCATCGTGACCGTGACCGTGTGACCGTGTGTGTGTGTGTGTGTGTGTGTGTGACTGTGTGTGTGTGCGTGCGTGCGTGCGTGTGTCAGTGGAGCACACATGGGGACAGGTTTGACCCAGTTCCTGTGTCACAGCTGCTAGGGCCTCACAGGGTCATCATCTCACACTGACACACCAATGGGGCAGCATGGGTAGTGACATCACAAGATAAAAAAGGGGGAAAAGAAGAGAAATTCCAGACTGCCAGAATCACAAACCGTTTATGTCCCAGGGTAGACTCCACCTCACCCCTAGCACTCACCTCTTCAGACTCCACCTCACCCCCTAGCATTCACCTCTTCAGACTCCACCTCACCCCCTAGCACTCACCTCTTCAGACTCCACCTCACCCCCTAGCACTCACCTCTTCAGACTCCACCTCACCCCCTAGCATTCACCTCTTCAGACTCCACCTCACCCCCTAGCACTCACCTCTTCAGACTCCACCTCACCCCCTAGCACTCACCTCTTCAGACTCCACCTCACCCCCTAGCATTCACCTCTTCAGACTCCACCTCACCCCCTAGCAACCACCTCTTCTTGGTATTTGTTGTTTGTCATGTCTTTTGTTTGATAATTATGTTTAACTTGATTATTATGTTTAACTACTTGTTTATTTTTTTTTTAGGTGAGCTCACAATGTGCGACACATTGTGAGCTTATAGATCTGCTATTTTCAAAAGATTTTATACATTTGAAAACTTGAAATGGGGAGAGTGGCTGTGTAGAACGAGAGCTCCTAGACAGGTCTATTTCATTCTCCTAAATTCAATATATTCTGCAGTAGATTATTTGAATAATAATCTGTATATTCGATCTATGATTCATTTCACTGTAAAATAGAGTCAACACTGTTTTTTTTGTATGCAAAAGCACACACACATGCATGCAACACGCACACAGTCACAGAGACCTCTGCAAGGCACGCAAGTGTGACAGTGTGACAGTTTGTCCAGGATTGTGATTCGGTCACAGTTGGCGTCAGAGCGCGGGGGGGGGGGGGGGGGGGGGGGGGGTGAACATATGTGGAGACAGGCAGGGGGGGACGCTGGCGTTTCCTGATCACATGGATATGAGCTCACACTGTCACACACACACACACACACACACACACACACACACACACACACACACACACACACACACACATTACGGTTGACCGGAGTCCCTCAGGGTTCTGTAACTATGTGTTTTCTGTTATTGTGGGGAAAGCGTTCGCTGAAAATTGCGCACAACGTGTTGCAGCGAGACACGCTGTGTGTTTGTCGATCTGCAATTTCTGCGAAAAGCTTTCCCCACAATACGAATGCTGGGGTTTAACCCTTCCATAATAGTGACATTTTTTACCTGTTTCAAATTTTAAGTTTAAATAGGTAAAAAGTATCCTTTACATTCCTTTATTGGAACAAGGCTTCATGATATCCTAAGAAACAGCTAGTTTAACGCAGCAAAATTAATTATCACCATTTTAGTTCATTCTGATGGTCTCTATAAAAAAGAGTGACATCTGTGGCGTTAAGGGTCAAATATGACCCGGCAGAGAAGTGTGGCTCAATTCCCCCCAAATTGTCAATATTCAATGTTTACAGTTTGAGAGAGAGAAACTTGTCCTCAATTTGCAGAGTAAAATAAAGTTTGGGTTCAGTAAAAAGTAAATGACTTTTTCCTGACATAAATGTATATGGGTCAATTGTGTCCCTTAACACTGCAGAAGTCACTATTGTTAATAATATTAAGTTAAAAAACAAAAGCAAGTATTTCTTTTTAAAAGTGTGTTATTTTTTACAATATAATTTATATATAATTTTTATCCCAAGATTTTGTAACCCTTTTTTTTCACCCAGTGCCAATTTTCTAAGTGATCCTGGGCACTACACTCCCCCCACCAGCCTAGGGAGCTCAGGGCCGAGCTCATGCCTCCTTCAATGCATGAGAGCCAACTGACCTTCTTGTCACCTGACAGGGGGGAGTTTCCCTGGTTGGACGTAGCACGTGGAAGGACCACGTTATTCCAACCAGTTCCTTTCCCCTCCATCAGGTGCCCCGGCTGACCAGGGGGAGGCAGTATAGTGACCAGGATTACTACATGTTTTTGTGAGGGTATTAACTACCCCAGGAGACACGGGGAGAACATGCAAACTCCACACAGAGTGGTATAAAGTTTAAAGTGTGTTCTAATATTAGGCTATTATAGCCAGGCCCAGATAACATCCATTGTCTTCATTATAGGAAATGTTCATTATAGGCGATATTGAAAGATGAAACCCTAACCCTAATCCAAAATAATATTTTAAATAGTGTTTACGTGGATATGAATGCATAACAAGTCAGCTATGAGGTGGGAAAAACATATATATATATTTTAGTATTTTGGTTTACATCACGGTTCAGATTTGACCTGCTAACAGCAAAAGTGTCAGCAGTAGGTTTCTTACACAATGCAAGGCTAGGGTTAAGTGGTAAAGTTGTAAATGAATGCCCTACTTCATCTTACAAGTGTATGCACAAAAGTAATGGAAATTGCCAGTCTACAAGCTCATGCCACGTTGCAAGGGTGCGGTTGCAGATCCTATTTTTGTTTTATGTTTTTCAAAAAACTGTTTTGGACATACAAGGTCTCCAGCCGACGACAAGGATATAATAACAAAAACATATGCGTACGTGTGTGCGTAGTGGTGGAAAAATACTGCAATGTAGAAACACTCTGTTACAAGTAAAAGTCCGGTAATTACATTTTACATGAGTAAAAGTACAAAAGTATTGGCATCAAAATATACTTGAAGTACCAAAAGTAAAAGTACTCATTATGCAGAATGTCCCATTTCACAAGTTTTCAAAGCATATAGCCTACAGATCTTAAAATAGCAGATATCCAAGCTTGCAACACGTTTTTTCAAATGACCAAAGTATGTATAGAGCTGAAGTGGTTATTGAATGTTTGTAATAACAATCAAAATCTACAAAGTTATTAGTAACTGTTTTCAAATAATTTGAGCGGCGTAAAAGTACATTTTCTTCTGACATGTAGTGGAGTAGAAGTGAAAGTATAGAACATTGGAAATACTCCAGTTAAGTAAAATACCTAAAACTAGAAAAAGTGCTCCTCGGAGCACAGGTCTCCGCCAGGTCAGGTAGATTATTGTGGCCTCCTGGTGGCGCTATAATAGGCCAATGTGAAAAGGGTGCCATTTCTTCTTAGGACTTGCATGACAATCGGACACTGCATTCATGATTTGCTAAATTAGACCTGCTGGTAGCGCTATAACAGGCCAATGTGAAAAGGGTGGCATTTCTTCCTGGGCCAAGTGGGAATCTCTGTGGAAAATTTCACGGAAATCGCATGCTGCGTTCATGATTTGAGGCATTTTGTTCCAAATGAACCAATCCTGCAAACTTTGGAAGCCAATTTTAGCCAATCAGGATGGAATATGGAAAATCAGACAGATCCGTGTTGATCACATGGCTATGATACCAGGGACGCGGGAAGTACTTTAGAGCAAGGGGTGCTGGTAAACGGGACACATGGCGCGCGTGCATGGGTCCCTCGTGCGCGCGGGTTTCCCGCGGATAAAGTTACTTTTTTTGTTACTTTATTTCGGTTTTAGGGTTAGGGTTAGGGTTGGATTAGGGTTATGTGATTTAATTCTTTTGGGGGAGCCGCGCCCACCGGAGAATTTTTTTTTTCCCTCACAACGGCAGGGGGTGCTGCAGCACCCTCAGCACCCCACTTCCCGCGTCCCTGTATGATACTGTGTACCGATGTGCGTGTTTTTTGGACAATCTGTAGGAGCAATAGCAAAAAATGTGTTTGGCAAAAGTCGGCCTCATGGTGGCGCTATGACAGGCTGGTCGGAAAAATGTGGGGCAGAGGTTCTGCTGTGGCATGCAGGGAGTGTGTGTGCGCAGTTTCACAGCGACACGGCCAACGGTGGCGGAGATTAGCTGGTCACAGACAGAAGGACATACATACTCTCTCGCCATGCCTCAAGTACTTATTGATTGATTTATTTGAACTTTGTATTCACTGAAATAACACGTCGAGGATAAGAAAATACAACAAAGTCAAAGACTCCACGGACCACCATGGAAATCATGGTGGTCCGTGGTCTTGTACAAACAGACGTAATAACTAAGGCATTGATCCCTAAACCCACTATAAAAACAAGACAATTCTGTGACCTACAACAGTGGTTCTCAAACTTCTTCATGTAAAGGACCCCCAAAAATGTATGTATTTGGCCGCGGACCCCCATCTGAAACATATTTTGTGCCAGGGACCCCCAGAAGCAAAGTTGAGCAGAGTTAAAAAATGTTCGCTTTACGTAAAGATTTGCAAAAAATGTCACAATGTTTGAATAGCCAAAGTATAACATATGGTTAAAGTGGTTAAAAGGATTGTGACACTATATTAACCAATTTAGCTGGGGACCCCCTGGTACAGTTAAGTGAAGTTGTGTGCCAGTGTCATGCACCGACACATAGCTGGTCTATAGATCTGCTATTTTTTGGTTTCAGGCTTACGGTTGAAAATGGTAAAATGTACTAAAAATAGCATTCATAAAATTGCTGTCCAAAAATGTTTATGTCCTTATGTCCTTAAGTATAGTAATACAGTGTGTGTGTGTGTGTGTGTGTGTGTGTGTGTGTGTGTGTGTGTGTGTGTGTGTGTGTGTGTGCGCGCGCGCGCGTGCGTGCATGTGTGTTTCCAAGATGGCGGCAGGAGTAAACACCGGTTCTCCAGCCAAAATGCACAAATAACAACTTAAAACACACCCGTCGTAACTGCCGCCGTCAATGCAGGGAAGAAAGGTTACTAATATGGATGTTACCATTTGGTGGAACGTATTATGGCCTTGGGATATAACTGTCAACTTATTACGGGGCCAGAGCTCAGCTCTGGACCTGTTTTATTATTCGCTTTATTCTGTCACTTCTGCCACTTTTCGCAGTTCTGGCTGAACCGCGCTGTCGCTTTTTACGAAACTCGGCCATATGGTAGATGGTCATGAAAAACGGTCAAGAAATAATTCTCACAATCTTTCGTCCAAAGGTGGCGCTATAGCACTCAATTGAAAATGGCAACTTTGAACAGGTACAACTCATGCCCTGTTTGACCTACAGCCATGAAACTTGGATACACATATGCGTCTCCTCATGCTGAACAACTTTCACCCTCTGACTTTTGACCTCTGACCTTTAGATCTCCCACCATTTTGAATTATATGAAAAACAGTCATTGGCTCCTAACTTCTGCATTTTTTCACTTATGGAAAATCCGTTGGAATTTTTTGTAGGCAGTGGTCCAAAGTTCAAGTGTTAAACGTTTCGTGCAGATTGCTCAAAAATCCCAGGAGGAGATAGATTTTAACTATTACAGTTTTATGAAAATTATTCATCTGTGCCTAAAACATACATGCAGACTCACATTTCTTTGAAACTTTGCAGAAATGTACAGGGTCATTCCAAATATCACTGAAACCAATCTTACTCCAATTGGCCAAAAGGGGGCGCTATAGCAATTTTTTGAAAAGGCAGACTTTAAACAGGCATAAGTCATGCCTCGTTTGGCCGAAAGTCGTGAAACTTGCTTACACATGTGCCTTGACTCATGAGGAACACACGTATCGATTTGACCATTAAGCTCCGCCCTTAGATTTTCCGCAATTTTGAGCAGTTTGAAAAATACTTGTTTTTGCCAGTTCTGGCTTAACCGTGCATACACTTTTTACGAAACTCGGCCATATGGTAGATGCTCATGAAAAACTACCAAGAAATAATTCTCACACTCATTCGTCAAAGGGTGGCGCTATAGCACTCAATTGAAAGTGCCAACTTTGAACAGGTACAACTCATGCCCTGTTTGACCTACAACCATGAAACTTCGATACACACATGCGTCTCTTCATGCCCGACAACTTTTGTGGTCTGACTTTTGACCTCTGACCTTTAGATCGCCCACCATTTTGAATTATATGTAAAACAGTCATTGGCTCCTAACTTCTGCATTTTTTCACTTATGGAAAATCCGTTGGAAATTTTTGTAGGCAGTGGTCCAAAGTTCAAGTGTTAAACGTTTCGTGCAGATTGCTCAAAAATCCCAGGAGGAGATAGATTTTAACTATTACAGTTTTATGAAAATTATTCATCTGTGCCTAAAACATACATGCAGACTCACATTTCTTTGAAACTTTGCAGAAATGTACAGGGTCATTCCAAATATCACTGAAACCAATCTCACTACAATTGGCCAAAAGGGGGCGCTATAGCAATTTTTTGAAAAGGCAGACTTTAAACAGGCATAAGTCATGCCTCGTTTGGCCGAAAGTCGTGAAACTTGCTTACACATGTGCCTTGACTCATGAGGAACACACGTATCGATTTGACCATTAAGCTCCGCCCTTAGATTGTCCGCAATTTTGAGCAGTTTGAAAAACACTTAAACCCAGGATTTTTCAGCTATTTGCGTGAAACTGTATCATCTGTGTGATCTCCTTTTTCACAGTTACTTGTCTGTTGGGCCAATGGCGTCTCCCTTAAATGAATGCCTCACAATCTCAAGGTCGCCAGTTCAAGCCTCACTTGATGCAGACTTAATTTAAGTTGAATTGCAAACAACATGACTGTATCAATGAATACATGTGCAAATGGTAAAGATAACCTGAAATGCTTATTTGAGAGTACGTTTTTTCAACATATGACATACTTCATTCTGAAAATAGCTGATCTACAATCTCACAACTTTTCATGGTTTGTGAGCTTGTAGATCGGCTACTTTCACTAGTTTTGGTTCTGAGGAGATGTACAATTTCTTCATTGGTAAATGGTTTGTGAACGAGTGATCTTAGTGTTAGTGAAACAGGGGCTTGGTTCATGAAAGAAGGCAAGAGTTTGTGATCTTCAACAGACAATATCAGCCTGGACAAAGCTATAGCACTATAGGTAGTGTTGCAGCCTACTATAGTCTGAAGGTTGAGAGTTCGAATCCTGTTAATGGCAGTAGGTTGAGATGTCCAATCAAACCATTATGTTTCCATCTCTCTCTCTCATCAATCTATTGTTTCCATGTCACTCTCTCTCTCTTCAATCTATTCCGTTTCCATGTCTCTCTCTCTCTCTCTATTCACTGGCCCCGTATTATCGCTGCTTGCAGCTATATTTGTCCTTGTGTTTGGGAGTCTGGGCCACGTCCACAAACTTGTGCTCCGCGGCATGCAACTAGGAGGATTGCAAAAGACAAATGCAAAAAAGTTGGCTAAATACTGTTCTGTCTCAGCTATTATGGGCAGTCTGTCTATCTGGAGAAGGCATTGTTTCATTTACCCTTTAGTGGCAAAAAAAAAAAAACACACACAACTGTTGAATTTCTGTATATAGTCTGTCATCAATTCGTTATCTTTTTTCCTCTGTGTGTTAAGCATGTGCAGCAGTTGTATCTGGTTTGCCCGTATAATGTGACCTTCTTATGATCAATGTTTGGATCTATCATGTATTGCGCTTTTTGTGCAGATCCAAATAAAATAATTCAAATGTGTGTGTGTGTGTGTGTGTGTGTGTGTGTGTGTGTGTGTGTGTGTGTGTGTGTGTGTGTGTGTGTGTGTGTGTGTGTGTGTGTGTGTGTGTGTGTGTGTGTGTGTGTGTGTGTGTGTGTGTGCGCGGAACCCCATAGGAGAGGAAGTGGAACAGGATGGAGGCCTGGTGACTGCTAATCTCCCCCATTACCGGTAAAGGTCTGCTCTCTCTCTCTCTCTCTCTCTCTCTCTCTCTCTCTCTCTCTCTCTCTCTCTCTCTCTCTCTCTCTCTGGGGTTAGATTAAAACCCAAACTTATTCCAATCATAACATAGCCTACCTTTTGGTGTGATTTGTGTAGTTTGACAAAGATTATTCCAACATGATAATCCCGCTCGCAAACAAAGCAGTGTGCCGAGTGCATGTCCCACAATGTGGCAAAAATACGCATGGCCGGGCCACGGTGGAATGTGTTCGGGCTTCGCATGGATCATGGATCATGTACCTACGGACTCGACTGTGTTATCAGTCGGTTGCAGCCGTCAGATTTATCAAACCTCCGAACATTTCTATGCTGGGATTGGCTGGATTAGCCTGGTAAACCCTCCCTCCGGAAATCTCATTTCAATTCGATTTCAGAAAGGAGTCTGGTCTGAAACGCCTTTCTGCAATAATCGCTGTGGGCTGGAGTTGGGCGGGAGTAATACCGTTGACTGACAACCCCTTCAACCAATGATCGTTTTTCCCCTTCAGCCAATGAGCAGTTCAATTTGACGAGCTCCAGACTATGTGACGCAACGGGACTTTTGGGACGGCCATGCCGAAAATAGGTTGCCTTATTGGGATACATGCGTGTCACTCCCCGCCCCTGCCGGTTCTCTAAATTTATATTTTTAAATAGGCTCTGTCATGATTAATTGACCACATATATGAAGTTAAACAACTAAATTCTATCCAAACGATATCTTATAAGTAAATTCCGTGCCTCAAAAAAGAAGTTTGAAAGCGTTATAAAACTGAAAGTTAAGAAGTGAAGGCACTCGCACAAACAACAATGGCTGCCGTTCGTCTTTTTTCGGCGGCTCTCAGGCTGCACTCGGGTTCATTCGGGCTCACTCGAACTCGCCACCTGATTGGCCAACTGTCGCTGTCAATCACAGAACAATGAGCGACGACGCTGATAGGCTCGTCGGCTCGGCGAGCAGAGCGATTATTGGAGAAAGGCGTTTCAGACCAGACTCCTTTCTGAAATCGAATTGAAATGAGATTTCCGGAGGGAGGGTTTACCAGGCTATGGCTGGATACTATTGCTTGATAAATCACACGTGGTCGTGGTCGTAAACTGATTCCTGGGCTCAAATTTAAGCTGGTTTCTACGTTAAACGAGGGCCAGTGAGGTAGAGATAGAGAGACACACACACACACACACACACACACACACACACACACACACACACACACACACACACACACACACACATGAATGCACGCACACACGCATGCATACATACACACACACACCCACACACGCCCTAATGCACAGGTTGACCCAGGTTGCACCCAGCGTAATTGCAGTAGGCACTTCTGGTTAAATGTCATTAGCCTGGATAATTAACCATAATTCTCTGTCTGTCTGTCTGTCTGTCTGTCTGTCTGTCTGTCTGTGTCTGTCTCTCTCTCTCTCTCTCTCTCTCTCTCTCTCTCTCTCTCTCTCTCTCTCTCTCTCTCTCTCTCTCTCTCTCTCTCTCTCTCTCCCTCTCTTTCTCTCTTTCTGTCTGTCTGTCTGTCTGTCTGTCTGTCTGTCTGTCTGTCTGTCTGTCTGTCTGTCTGTCTGTCTGTCTGCCTCTCTCACACGCACGCACACACACACACACACACACACACACACACACACACACACACACACACACACACACACACACACACATACACACACACACACACACACACACATTCACAAACAAATGCTAAAGTATGGCTCTGTGGCCTGCCTGTTTTCCTGGAACTGTAGCGTGTACATATGAGACACACACACGCACGCGCCAGCACGCACGCACACACGCACACACACGCACACACAAGCAGGCAGGCAGGCATGCAGGCAGACAGGCACTAAGTACATATACGCACGCACGCACGCATCACAGCTGGCAACATATTGGTACAAGGAAAGGGTTGCCAGACAAAGAACAGCAATAACTCGATGACCCTCTGTACCTGGACCATAGAGTACTGTATCCATTAAGACCTGAGCAGTGGTGGAAAGTAGCTAAGTACATTTACTTAGGTACATGTTTGAGGTACTTTTACTTTACTATTAGTATTTCATAGTATTCAATTTTTTTTATAGATTTGTATTTGTATTACAAAACGTACAATAACCTCTTCACCCCTATTTAAACATTGGTTACCGGTATTTGAAAATAGCCGATCTACAAGCTCACAACGTGTCTCGAGTTAAAGGTGAGGTATTTAAGTTAAACATCTGGGTACTTTTACCACTACTGGAACTGAGGCAGATTCTACATTATGCATTATACGTGTAGGTGAAACCGTATCGTGGGGCTTCAACATTGACATTTTGTAGGGGGCGCTATTGAGCCATTAGGCCATGCCCCTTTTTGAGAGCAATAAAATACGATTTGGCCTCCTGGTGGCGCTATAATAGGCCAATGTGAAAAGGGTGCCACACACACACACACACACACACACACACACACACACACACACACACACACACACAGCTTTTGCGATGCTCAGGCTGACATTATGCCGCTCGCACGTTATGTGCTTGATTTGTCCATCTATCGGCACTTTGTGTTTGGTTTTATGAAGATGAACTTACCTAATGATGCTGCAGAGGTTCAAAGAGTTTAAAGCACTTCTAGCCTTGATACAAGACTATGACTGATGACCGTGTTAATGAAGGCTAACACACTTCCATAGTACAACACAAAGTCACAGTTGCATGGTTTGGCCAGCGTGGTCAGAGTGAGTCATAACAGCTTGTGATCAACAGAAAGGAACTTCCTCTAAGGACTTCAAAATAAGAGCCAGTAGTAATAATTGGTCACCTTTGTTTTATTTTTTTGTCTACTTACAGGAAGTATATACTCATTTGTAATAACGTTACACGCAGAGCTATGTACGCTGGTGCGCTGGTACGCAAGAGTACTTATGTTCGTTTGATCTGCGCGCAACATTAAAACTAAAGTAACAAGCCTGTTTTGAAAATGTACAGAGTATAAAGTACAGATACTTGTGTTAAAATGTAACGGATAAAAGTAAAAAGTACTCAGTAAAGTACAGATACTCGAAAAAAGTACTTTGTTACAGTAACAAAGTACTTGTACTCCGTTACTTCCCATCTCTGGGGAACACACATGTTCAAGAACATTGTTAAACAACAACAACAGTTTTTCATACAACAATTCATTCCCATTTTGGCGAAACACTGCTGAAAGAGCACCAACTAGTAGGCTACTACTAGCGAATTTCAGAGTGAAGAGTCTCGACCCTACCGCGGCCACCGAGTGACTTCAGCCTTGCTCTATTGTTTGAAGTGGTTAAAAAACAAATAAGTTCCTATCACACTATCATTTAATTCTGAGAACCCCGTAGGGTATTGCAATTGGGTCCCCAAATAATTGGCAAAACACATTTTAATGGTAATATTCATAACTAACATACCAGCGTTTATTACCTTAAATTGACGATCTTTGGAGAGACGCAGAAGCCACATTGTAGACACGGAAGTAAAAAAAAAAGTGTCTGGCGGGTGGGGAGGCTCTCCTCTATCCACCGGAGGAATAACATTTTTACCGCGATCGGCCATTTTGTTGCTTTCAGCCGTTGAATAAGGCTTGTTTTCATAAAAAATAAGGAGAAATCCGAGCTACATGTGTTTTTCTACAAATCCTACTATAGGAGTGGACGAAGGTGAAGTCTTTAGGGACAACGTCACATCCGTCCATTCCTTCAATCAGCCCCAAGGGATCATTCCTAAGTTGTGTTAGAGCGCCCTCTTGTGGAATTCTAAAAAAAAAACGTCCTTGGCAGGCAATGTGTTAAAAAGAATAATGTTGCAAACATGTCATTTTTAAAACCTTGAAAGATTTGTTTTCAATGTGATACCAATAAATCACAACTTAATCGATTGTGTTCTGGCTTGGTTCAATTGGTACCAACATAGTAACATTTGATTGATTACTAAAATAAACTTGCTCTGAAAATGCACCTGGTCCACCCATCTGGTCACTTAAGTGGTCAGATGGGTGGGCCGCAAACGCTTTTTAAGATTTTGAAGTGGGCCGTGATCCAAAAAAGGTTGAGAACCGCTGCTCAAAAGAGAGATATGACCATGAGGGTATGGTTGTCACGCCCATGGCAAATAAGTGTGATAATGATTTCATTGCGTTTTGGGCAATAAACATTGGGGACAAAAATCCATGTCTGTTTGCCTGTTAGGCTTTGTAAACAAAAACAAATACTTGCAATACACAAATAAATGGCCGCTACCAGTACTCAAATAATCAATATGGTCAGAATTGGCCATTTATAACAATTGTACACGTTCACAAAAATAAATAAATAATGCATTGCAATCTTGTAGATCTGCTATTTCTGCTATTTATATATTTGTTCTTTAATGTTTGAAAATGTATGGCCATTTTTCAACACATTTAATATTACATAAAATGTCAAATTAATATAGATGAATGAACTATTCTGACTATTATGCAACATTTTTATTGTGATTGTCTCAAATAATTGCTACCAAGCAATTCTGAATACATTGTGACAGGCCCTTTGTGTATGGGTTTGTTTTGTTGGCTGACAGAGAGACGGTCTGTCTGTTGACATCTCTTAGAAGTCCAGGTCTTACCTTTGAGACGTCTTCTTGTATTTCCTCCTGTGGAAGACAGAGGGATTACACATTGGTTAGGCCTTGTAGCCATGATCAAATTTCCACTTGTGGACAATAAAGATCTATTATTATTATTATCCACTGCATGTATACACCTTTAATAAGCTGCAATACACCTTCAATAAACTGGAATACACCTTTGATAAGCTGCAATACACCTTTAATAAACTGGAATAAACCTTTAATAATCTGCAATACACCTTTAATAAACTGGATTAAACCTTCAATAAATTGGAATAAACCTTTCATAAACTGGAATAAAGCTTTAATAAGCTAGAATACATCTTTAATAAGCTACAGCAGTAGTGGTTCTCAAACTTTAGCCGCAAAACATATGTTTTGTGCAAGGGACCCCCAGAAGAGAATATTTGTGTTTTAAAAAAAATAAAAGGTTAACAAGTGGTTAAAATGATTGTGATGCTATTAACTCTCTATTAATTACTCTATTAATCTCAGCAAATCACACACACACACACACACACACACACACACACACACACACACACACACACACACACACACACACACACACACAATAATTATACTTATATCAGCGAGGCTTGGCACTCTACTTCCTGTCTTGATCATTGTCTCTATACCAGGGGTCGGCAACCCGCGGCTCTGGAGCCGCTTGCGGCTCTTTAACTCCTCCCTAGTGGCTCCCTGAAGCTTTGCACATTTTTACAAAACATGATAAGAAATTAATATATATATATATTTTTCACATTTTAATTTTAATTTATGGTTGCTGTATGAGACCAAACGTGACACAAACATTCTTACGTTTTCCAATGTTGTAAAAATGTGTAGAATAAATAATAAGTTTCAACAATTCTGTCAACTAAGAATTACATAATACACACGTTTCGTCACGGCGCCAGCCAGCCAGCCATGTAAACAAACTAAAGGCATTCTAAAGGCAAAAAAAGAAAGATAGCTGAGGAAAACAGAGGATTTAACAGTTCGTGGACAGAGGCATTTGCTTTCATTGCCACTTCAGATGGATTTCCTGAATGTTTGCTCTGCAATGAAAAGTCCTGTGGTGTGCGCTGATCCTGCTCAGTGTTGCCAGGTCTGATTACTATAAGCGACTTTGGGCTTGTTTTCCTGTAAAGTCGCTTGTAAATATTCAGTTGCTGGTTGCTTTTCTTTTGGCTTGTTTCTGAAATGTAGTTGCTTATTCGAGATTGCTTTCAAGATTCTTTCTGAAAATAGCTGATTTAATAGGGCTCAAGTGGTGAAACTGGTCGCTTATTTTCGTAGACCTCGTCGCTTGTTTCTCTCACAGAATCTGGCAACACTGATCCTGCTGCGGGGAATATTTTGACAAAATTAAAATCAATGCTCATTTACTATTTGTAAGTAACTAGTCATTTTTATAGGCTAGTTATACACTTTATAGGGCTAATATGCCTGTGTTGCCTTCATGTTCATGGCTTGGCTTAAATATTGTTTGGGGCTCCAGACATACTTTGTATGAATTTTTTTGGTCCAAAATGTCTCTTTAAACATCTAGGGTTGCCGACCCCTGCTCTATACAGTGGATGCTTACGACTCTATAGATATAATGGAGATTGGTTATGATCTGGCTACCTCCGACCGCATACCCTTCTGTGTGGTGTTAAATACAGACAATCTTCCAGCTGTGGATAACGGCATAAGTGCAGGTAAAATAGATTGGTCTAAACTGACCAAGAGAAATCTGAATAAATGATGTGAATCATTCTGATGCCTAGCTGGGTAATATTAAAGGTCAAAAGATGCACTAATGTGTTGGGATATGAACTGCAAGAATGTAATGATGTATCTTCCTTGTATGAATCTATTGTGGAGTCTCTCTGTATTTACAGCAGGCCTCTCTACAAACATAGGTCAAAATTATTCTGAGCTGTTTAATTGTGTAAAAAGTAATCTATTTGTAGTGGATAATGTAGATTTTAATGATGACGTAATTGCTTCTCCTGCTGAAGTCCATGAAGCAGTATCGAAGCTAGGTGATAATAAGGTCTGTGGTATGGAAAATATAACAGCTAAAAAACTTAGCCTTGGCCATCGTTTTTTCCAAAGTGCTATAGAGACAATTCTAAGACTTGATTGACTTGTCTGCTGATAACCAATTTGGGTTCAACAAAAAGATGGCACTGATCGGTGTATTTTTGCTCTTAAAGATATTTTAGATAAATATAATAGGCAGAATTCTACAATGTTTGTGTCTTTGCGTCTACTAGGGCATTTGACCACATTAATCATGAGATGTTATTTTTTAAACTGGGTCCCTATAGTTTCTTAGTCATAATCTTGGTGTTCTGGTATGCTCACCAGACGATGAGAGTGAAATGGGGGAATTCAACATCTGCTCCCTTTATGTGACCAATGGTGTCCACCAGGGCGGAATTATGTCTCCTTTTCTTTTTAATATACTGTATGAATGATTTATTATTTTAAATGCATGAATTAATCACCTTATGTATGTGGATGATTTGGTCATCTTTAGTCTCTATAGTGCTGGTCTCTAACACCTTCTGAGTATATGTGACCCACCACCATGAACAGACAGTCATTGAAAAAACATTACATTTTAGTTTGTTCATGTCATATGAAAGCAGGGAATCAAATTGACATATTGGTTGTGCAGTTTGATCCACAAGTTCTTAAGATATGGCTTATATAGTGATGTCTTGCAGAGATACAGCAAGCTGAGAAAACTGGACTGAAAGGGCCATTTCTGTGATCTGTAACCTTTTAACACCTATCCCATCATGCATTGCTGAAAGGTGAGGGAAAGATGGGGGCCTGAGGGGGTCACAAATGTATTAGACAGATGTTTTCTGTTATCGGTCAGGCTAAAAAAGGAGAAATCCATGTCCTGCTCTGCTGAGGAAAGTCTGATGATATGCAGTGTCCATCCAAAGACAAATATTGTTTTATGTGTCTGTTTCCTACAGAATAAACTGTCAAACGTGGTTCCTGCTCTCATCATTGTCTACCAAGTGGATGTATGCATGCATACATACATACCATACATACTATACATACTATACTTACCATACATACCATACATACCATACCATACATACATACATACATGCATCTACAAGTATACACCTACGTGCATCTTTGTACGTAGGTGTATACTTGCCACAAACATTTTCAGATGGGGTTCTGAAAATGTCCCCCTAATAGGGACACTAGGGATCAAGTGGCTAATCCCCTCTCTGGGGGAAGGATTGGGTGGGGGATTGGAGGGTCGGAGGGGGGTCAAATGAACACAGCTGTGTGCCTCAGTGGGACGCAGCTATTTGAGGAAGAGCAGGGAGATCAAACAGACGCAGACGCCTCTGATCCAAGCAGGAAGTTCACACACGGTGTATACAGTACGTATATTTATAGTTATATCCAGTTGTGGAAAGGAAACAAGTGCATTTACTAGGCCTGTCACAAGTATTACATAATCGCCTAATCGCAATAGTTTGATGTAATCGCAATTGGTTTGCACAATCGTCATAATCGTTTCAGTTTTGAAAAATGTTCATACATTTTCAAACATTTTCCAAAAATAGCAGAAATAGCAGATCTACAAGCTGACAACGTGTCACTTTGTATATCAGTTATTTCCGCTATTTTAACATGTTTTAACAATTATTAAATATGTCAGTCATCATATATGCCCTGTGCAATACTTGATTACGAAGTCTAAAAGGCAAACACATTTTGATTCATAATTATGTTCCATTGTTCAATGCCAAAAACACAATTAATTTGTTAATCACAATTGCTTGTATGACAATTAATTGTCAATTTACGTTTTGTTATCGGGACAGCCCTAACATTTACATTAAGCACAATGCTGAGGTACTTTTACTTTACTTGAGGATTTCCATTTCTACTAAGTACTTCATACTTCATCTCAGAGGAAAATATTGTACTTGTTTTACACAATTTCTACAAAGCAATGCATTGATTGATTGAAATTGAAAATTGAATTGATGAATGGTTGGAAAAAGAAAATATGCTTTGCAATTTGTACTTTTGAATACAAATGTATTTTTGAAAACTCCAGTACTATAACTAAAGTACAACTTTAACTGAGCAACCTTCCCTTGTAGTGAGTAATATTTGACCAGGAGTATCTATACTTTGACTCAAAAGTAGTTGAGTACTTTGTCCACCACTGTGAAAAAATCTATCATCATAATAATAAACATAGGCTACTACAATACTCACAGCCCTCGGAGTCTCAGCCATATCTTCTCTATCTGGTCCGGTTGCAGGTATTTCAGCGAGTTGTTCTCAAACTCCTCTATTTCCTTGGTGGGCGAATCCATGTCAAAGATGTCAACCAGACAGAACGACATTAAGGTACTGGCCGCTAGGGGCCCCTCTGAGGAGCCACCGTTGGGGCAGGGGGCCCTTGTCTGTCTGTCTGTCTGTCTGTCTGTCTGTCTGTCTGTCTGTCCACAGGCGAAAAGAAACAGTCCCACTCCTGCACTTCCTCCACTTCCTCCAGCCCGCTATCCGGTGTCCATTACACGGGCAGATGGAGCACGTCGTCCTGGATGACTCTGGTCCTCCCACGCATCCTTGATCCCTCTCCCTCTCCCTCTCCCTCTCTCTCTCTCTCTCTCTCTGTGTGTGTGTGTGTGTGTGTGTGTGTGTGTGTGTGTGTGTGTGTGTGTGTGTGTGTGTGTGTGTGTGTGTGTGTGTGTGTGTGTGTGTGTGTGTGTGTGTGTGTGTGTGTGTGTGTGTGTGTGCGTGTGTGTGTGTGTGTCAAACAGAGCCACTATACAAGTTTTCCTCCGGTTGTTTTGGGAAAAAGTGGGGGCTCCGACCACCACCACCTCTCCTGTCTCTGAGCGATGACCTCCTGTGTTTGAGACTGAGCGAAAGAGAGAGAGAGAGAGAGAGAGAGAGAGAGAGAGAGAGAGAGAGAAGAGGGATCTCTAAGCTCCACCTACTATTCGATAATTTGCTGAACGCGGAGAGAGAGATAGAGATAGATAGATAGATAGATAGAGAGAGAGAGAGAGAGAGAGAGAGAGAGAGAGAGAGAGAGAGAGGGGGGAGTATATTGTCCATAACACCTATCAAAAAGCAGTCAGTTTGACTGGGAACGCAAAGTTTTGCCATAATTCATTAGTAGCTCACACACACACACACACACACACACACACACACACACACACACACACACACACACACACACACACACACACACCGTTTGAATTATGAAACCACAGAGCACAGAGCAAGTGACTGTGGGTTTAATTCATAACTAATAGACAGTAATAATAATAATGTCATTAACTTGTTTTATATCCCCTGCATATACATGCCTGCCTGCAAGCCATACAGCAATTAACACAATGGCTGGTTTCACACTTAAACCCTCGACTGACACCGGACCTGAGTCTCTGTACTTGGACCGTTTTTTCCCCGTCTGCACCAAATCTCCAAAAATATACATTCATATAAATATAATTAATATGAATATAATTATAAAAGATGAAGATTGTCTTTGGTCATTTTTGACGCGCATTTATTTTATCTGCCGGGTCAAAAAATGACGCGAAGACAATATTTGTACATTTTTGTGTACAGCTTTCATGGAAATATAAAAAATGGCAACCATCAGTCTAAACCAGGGGTCGGCAACCCGCGGCTCGCTCTTTAACTCCTCCCTAGTGGCTCCCTGAAGCTTTGCACATTTTTACAAAAAAATAATAAGAAATGAATATATATATATATATATATATATATATATATATATATATATTTCACATTTTAATTTTAATTTATTGCTGTATGAGGCCAAACGTGACAAACATTCTTACGTTTTCCAATGTTGTAAAAATGTGTAGAATAAATATTAAGGTTCTACAATTCTGTCAACTAAGAATTACATAATAGCCTGCGACACACGTTTCGGCACGGCGCCAGCCAGCCATGTAAACAAACCGGTGGGTGTGTGGTTCACTGCAACGCTATGGATTTTAAAGGCAAAAAAAGAAAGATAGCTGAGGAGATTGCTACTGCAAGTCCCCGCGGGATGCAGTTAATATGGAAACGAACGCCGGGTAGGTGGAGGTGGCCCGATGCAGGGCATGAAGACACAGACGCACCCGACTGTTAGCTCTCCCACTGAGGCAGCCTCAGTGTTTAGGGGAGCCTAAACACACTGAGGTGCACCAGCATGTAGTCTAGAGCAGCATTTCAAAATGAATAAGCAAGTAGGCTACCAAGACTTTCTTTGCAGACTGTCTTGTGTCTAGACAGAGCAAAGATGTCAAGCAAGTTTCCTCATCAAATGTAAGTATGAGAGTTGCTCACATCCTACCACTGAAAGAGCGACAGCTCGTGCGCTTTCCAATGTTGACATTGCTCCCAGAATGTATCTCTTCCCTGTCTCAGTAGCGGGGAAAGATCATTTTGCAAACTGGAAATGATCCTAAATAGACAACAGACTGCATGTCCATTGAATCAACCGTTGCATCAATTGGATTTTTCCGACCATGTAAAGGACTTAAAAGAAAGCACTAAGTCAAATATACAACGTGCAGCGCTTAGCGTTAATTTATACCCTGCATGCTGTGTTTGGCCTTCATGTAATGTTGTCTGGTTGGACATTGGGCAGTGCTGACTGCAGTGTTTTCTGAAATAATCTGACAGCTGACTGTGTGGTGCAGAGGGCTTACAATGATTATTATCATTAATTAATAATAGGCTAATTGCAAAGCACTAATTATAGTAATTTTGATAATGTCTGATAAACAATGTTGTTGTTTATCTATGCATGCGCGCATTATGCACATTACGCATGCCGTCTGCTGGTGTTTGAGACACGCACGCACAGACACAGTCACAGACACACTTTCCTTAGGAAAGTGGAGGAAAGTTTGCAGGGGGGGCTCCGGATTTTGCACTACGCGGCTGACCTGATATGAAGCTTTGTATGCAGTGTTTTCTGTTGCATATTGATACTGACTTTCAGATCGGAGGAAGGAGGTAAAGATGAGAGACAGAGAGAGAGAGAGAGAGAGAGAGAGAGAGAGAGAAAACAACTCACGCCCGACTCTATGTTTTTGACAGCTTGATGATGTTACCAATGATGCTAATTAAGGATCCCCGGCTAATAAGCCTTATATACCTTGATACATCATAATTGCCCTCTATAACAAAACATTTAAATGAAAAACACCTTAAATATTTTCTTTATTTTAGAGATGATTTTCCATTTTTAAATGAATACAATGTCCAATCTGCATGTTGGGGTGGTTGTATTTTGTCTCTGTGCTCTTCTATTGAGACATTTAGATTGTGTCAAAGGTCATGTCGCACCTAGACACAGGATCTGACACAAAGTTTGACCTGAAGGTCATCCCCTGTGCAAGCAGGCAAGCTCTATTAACTCCATGGTAAAAAATACCAGCACTTGTGAAGGATACCGGTTCAAACCGTGGTAGAAGAGGAAAGTTACATAGTGCAGATATAAGTATGATTGTTTATTGCTGTTTTAATAAAGGCACTAGTAAATGGCATCCGGAAATATTGTAAAACAATATAAGCTGACAAATGACATCATCAACTTGCGACGGGCGTTGTCCTCCGCCTTGTCCCCATTGAGTAAAAGATGAACTATTTCTAAAATAAAGAAAGTACAGTATTTAGGGTGTTTTTTTTATTTTTATTCTAAAACGGATAGTCCCAATCCTTATTCTGATTGGCTGGTTTCCGTTTAGTAGAAGTGATAAAAGACACTATAATCTACTCCTGTTCAGGTCAACTGGAACCAAATAGATGGGTCCATTTGGTCTACAGAAGGTCACACTGTGGCTATTCTAAGGATAGTGGAACACAATGCGATGATTCATGTGAATGTGTATTTTCAGACATTTAACCACTTAAACCCTCAATACATACTATTTTTTCTCTACCTAACCTCTTTGCTGAAAATAGCCAATCTGCCAATCTGTTTTGAGCTTGTAGATTGGCTATTCTTGGCTGATGTTCCTCTCAGAATAAGGATGCTAGGGTTCAAGTGATTACTGCAAAAATAGTTCTTATAACACAAAGATTTGCCTGCCCCCATGTACAGTAGTAACTCTGGTTGAAGACCCATGCCCAAGATCCCAGTCATCACAGTGTGACCCATTAAGAGCTTGCAGATCTGCTATTTTCAGCTATTAAATGTTTTTTTTTGCGGCGAGGAACACCATCGTGCAGCAGAGCATGAAGCCGAGCATGAGAGGGTAGAGTGTCAGCTTCACACAGCTGATGGCTGTAAAAGTAAAAGGATAGAGCTAACAGACCTCGCCTCTCATTTATTATTGAAATTGTAATCCCGAACTGGTACTGGTGTGTGTGTGTGTGTGTGTGTGTGTGTGTGTGTGTGTGTGTGTGTGTGTGTGTGTGTGTGTGTGTGTGTGTGTGTGTGTGTGTGTGTGTGTGTGTGTGTGTGAGAGTGTAACCCAGGTAACTAACCAGGTAACCAAGGTAACCGGACAATCAGTCTGTCAATCATTCAATCAGTCAGATCAGTATAAATGTCCCGGTCACCTGGTGTCATTTCCTGCCACTCCCTCCACTCCCTCCTGAGTGTTTGTTTGTAGCATGGTGTGCTGCTGTGTAGCTGCTTTATGCTCCTATGCTTTATACTCAATGGTGAGTTAAAGTACCTTGGTTCAGTGTCAATGGTTTGGTTGCTTGGTTATGATACAAATGTTGTGTGGTAAAATGGTGTCTGCCATTTGAACTGCTTCTGCCTTGGAATTCTTATGATAAGCATGCTAGTGGAGCTAGCAGTTACAAAAATGGCAGATCGACAAGGCTGAACTTGCCTTGTCTTGAGAATATTTTGAGTTTAATTTTGATGAAGTGTGTTATGACTTCATGTTTTGAATTTTATTTTCCATGAGAATTTATTATTTAATGAAAATCATGAAATAATTTGTTGAAACTTAAACCCTGTTGTACAACTATAGATTACTGATTACTTTATTTCACCTGGCCTTTTAGGTCAGGTTTTTTTTATTCGGCTGGAGATCCGATCCGATGTTGATGGCGAGCCTCCCAAACTGACCCACCTGGACTCTGGGGCCCAATTCCCCACCTCCACTCTGTGTGGTAGGAACATAGGAACGGTTCCATTCCCCTTGTATTCTCTCCCCAAAAGAGAAACCCCCTGACAGATCCACTGACACTCTGAACTTCAGACTTTAAAGAGCCCCATTTTTAAAATGTCCTTATACATGCAATTGATTTGTTGAACTATGTCGTTCTAATACATCTTTAAGTTGAACCTTTGTGTCTGTTTCTAATTCTTTGGGTTTTCCACACACATTGAGCTCCAGCCGAACCTAGTATAAAGCAGTCGATTTATCCATTCTATACTAGTAGCTGTTATCCTTGCGCAACTGGCTACAGCATGGCGAGCCAGCTAGGAGCTCAATAAGTGCGAAACCCATTGAATTGTATTTTCAAGTGAAGATGGATTTCATCAAACAATCAGGTGTGAAGTTAGCCAAATCTGTGATTGTCAGAGGTGACAAAACACAGCAGAAACGGATGAAACCCTCTTTGCATGTTTGAAACAATATGGGCCGATTGAACTAACTCCCGTGGATGACCCTACCAGCACGAATCACAAAAACTTGATTGTTGAATTCAAAGACGAATCTACTTTAGAAGCGTTAGAGCCCCTGTTGCCAATGGTACATCATGGATGATGAGATTTTATGGTAAAAAAGAATAATACAAAAATAGAGAGTTAGGCTCACAATTAGTAATAGATTTACCTAGTTGTGTTGTGAGTCGGAGTTGTGCACCGAAAATAGGTGATCTACAAGCTCGCTGTGACGCGTTGTGAGCTTGTAGATGGCCTATTTTCGTCATTAGAGGTATAGGGTTCAAAATTACCAAATTATTAGTGTTGTTTTATGTTAAATGGAATTCATAAAGTGTATAGAACAGGTGTGTGTGTGTGTGTGTGTGTGTGTGTGTGTGTGTGTGTGTGTGTGTGTGTGTGTGTGTGTGTGTGTGTGTGTGTGTGTGTGTGTGTGTGTGTGTGTGTGTGTGTGTGTGTGTGTGTGTGTGTGTGTGTGTGTGTGTGCACGCACGCGCACCCCTGGTCTAGATACGTTACTCTCTGGGTGGAAAGGGACCCTCTCTGTGGAGGGCTTCTCTTGTCATCCGTTGAAAGCAGGGACTGTGCAGTGCGGGGGGACAGTGGTTTCACTTACACATCATTCATTGCCTTGACTGTGTCCAACCAGCCGATAAAAATGCATTTACCAGAGTGATTCTGCTCTCCTCGGCTAAAAACATCAGAATAGCTTTAATGGCTTGCTAATTTTATAGGGCAAGTGAAATGTTTATTCATTTATAATTTTAACGCTTTCGTTAAAATAAGTGTTAAATAGCTCTATATTTTGTTATCATCCTATAATTTGACTAACCTCTGTCATGGTGAAGCTACCAGGTTCTCCTCAGTGCCTGGAGCAATTGCTCTGATTTTGCACACAGCCATTGACCACTACCATTTGAACTTAACTGCGAAGCCCGTTTTTCAATTTCATCAAATCTCAGCTTCTTATTAGCGTTTATGTGTCAAACAATGGGAGATCACGGTGCCAGGTTTCGCGCGAGAGTGTGTGTATGTTTGCGACGGGACCCGGGGGGTTCCGCGACGGGGGGGGAGGTTGCCCGTGTGGAGGGGTGACCGCGGGGGGTGCCGCGACGGGACCCACGGGGGGGAGGTGGGGGCGGCACGACGGGACGCGCGCGGAGGAGAAACTGCGCGACAGGACGTGCATTAACCCCAAGTTTGCAACTACTTTCGCCTGCGCCCGTCACCGGGTATGTTCTAGTTCTTATAACTTATATATTCAATGCATTCTATTGATGAAATGCATTTTATGTATTAATCATGCTTCTTTTTACTGACAATCTATGTATGAATCAGAAGCGTAGCCACAGTAGAGGCAAGGCAGGCCCAAGTTAGCTCTTCCTGCCAGAGACATAGAGACATTCATGGATTTATTTCTAAAAGTAAATTATTTGGACACATGGCACACATGACCAGACAAAATTGGAACTGAAACACAAGCTGATTATTATCTCCCAATTGTATGAAAATGAAGGATGTCACATCGAGATCAGCTGATGTTTGTTATTTTTTAATTAATCGGCATTGCTCCAATGTTAAAACGGCCCGATGTGAACAACCGATGATTGATTGCTTCTGTCTAGCTGCTGCAGGAGTAGTGTGTGTGGGGAGGGGGGGTAGGTGTGTCACATGGTGTGTGTGAGTGTGTGTGTGTATGGAGGGAGGGTGTGTGGTGGGAGGGGCACACCTTGTTAAGCATGCAGCGCGGGATTCAGACAAAGAGACAACAGTAAACAAACACCACTACAATTCTAACTACTGAAGAGAGGAAAAGAAAGAGTCAGCGATGTCGGCGGTCTGGGCATATTTCAAGGTTAAAAACGAAGACGTCCCCGCTGTGGGCGCTGGGGGCGTGTCTTCTCCTCCGCGTCATCAGTGCCCATACCCTAGGTGGGGTTGGCGAAAGGGCCTACTCTGTGTGGAGTTTGCATGTTCTCCCCTTGTCTCCTAGGGTAGTTAATACCCTCACAAAAACATGTAGTAATCCTGGTCACTATACTGCCTCCCCCTGGTCAGCCGGGGCGCCTGATGGAGGGGAAGGGAACTGGTTGGAATAACGTGTTCCTTCCACGCGCTACGTTCAACCAGGGAAACTCCCCCCTGTCAGGTGACAAGAAGGTCAGTTGGCTCTCATGCATTGAAGGAGGCATGAGCTCGCCCCTGGGGAGTGTAGTGCCCAGGATCACTTAGCAAATCGGCACCGGATGAAAAAAAGGGTTACAAAATCGAGGGATAAAAATTATAGAAAAAAAAAAGAAGACCCAATGACCCAACAAAATACGCAATAGCCTACTTGCAATGGGTGAAGTTATGCGAGGGGGATGACGTTTGAAATAATTCAACACTACCAACCTGAGGACTCATTTGCAGCACCACCATGAGAGCCTTTACAAAGAGTGTAAGGAAAACGAAGGCGCTAAAACCAAAACCAAAACCACACAGCCAAAAACAACACCAGCCATCGAAGGCAGCCCCATACAGCAAGCACTCGAAAAAAAACAAAGCAATATGTAAAAGACAGCACAAAGGCGGGGTCAATCACAAGCAAGATAATGGAGATGATCACTCCAGTCGTGATCACGACCAGTTCTTTTCTATCGTGGATTTTGCCGGTTGATTCAGCACATTGGCCCCCGTTGCAACCATCGTAGCCACACAGATCCAGAAGTTGTTGGACAGCAATGTGAATGACGTGAGCTTCACGACAGACATCTAGAGCTCTGTTGTGAGTCAGACAAGCATGTTAAGCTTTACTGCTCAATGCATTCATGACAACTTTCAGATCAACATGAGCTGTGTTGCGTGCACAAGAATTCAATTGTTCGCACACAGCGACTGCCATATCTGGTGCATTTAACAGCATGTGCTTAGTGGAAAATATCGAAAGATAAGGTGCACGTTATGCTTCGTGACAACGTGCACAATATGGAGAAGGGAATGAAAGTGTGGTGTTAAAAGCCTGGGCTGCATGGCTCATACACTGCAGCTAGCCATACATGATGGTATGTTAAGCCACTAAAGCATCTGTGACTGTATTGCTATTTGGAAAAATTGCATTCATGAAATCGTTGACATTCTCACAAGTATAGTAATACAAATGTGTGTGTGTGTGTGTGTGTGTGTGCGTGTGCGTGTGCGTGCGTGCATGTGTGTGTGATAGTGTAATGGAGTTAGACTGCTCGCAACAGAGCATGAAATATGTTGCGTCAAGAGCCTTGATGGACATTTAACATGTACAATCATCATCCTCCTCTATTAATACAAACTAGCAGGCTATCGTCTGTCCGTCCTTGCTGCAAATTACCATCACCCGCGACAAGGTCAAGTCCTCGCGTGCACACACACACACACACACACACACACACACACACACACACACACACACACACACACACACACACACACACACACACACACACACACACACACACGTTCCCTTAATGATAATTAGGTCACTGCTCCCCCATTCCCCTCCAACCTTTTTTGTGTGTGTTAGTCGACGGACTGATAGACCGTTGGCTCACACAGTTTCCAAATGCTTCAGACTTTTTCCACCACTGATTATTTCTCTCGCTCTCTCTCTCACACTCACTCAAGTGGTTTTAAGTCGGTTCGGCTCTGTCCAGACTACAATATGACGTGATTCAGAGGTTCGGGGATCCCTATCTAGTAGGAGACAGCCGTCTGCTCGTCAAATGGGAATGTGAGGATGGCTGCTCATCATCTTGGGATATCAAGCCCTCAAATGTCTAAACGTGCTGCAGATAACCATATCCTGATTAGTGCAAGTCATTTTTTCACCGGAGCCTCCTACACAGACATTTTGGATATTTTCTTACACACTTACACTATATTCTGTTTATTGAATTTCATAATACAATATGTATCATGAATCTATACCTTAATACCTTATAATCTATGTATGTAAACATGGTTTTAAATCGTGAGGTTATTTACAAAGGAAATCTTTGTGTTACATCTTTCATGAAAACAGAAGTACATATTACATTACATATTACATATTTATTACGTGGCTTGGTTGAATGCTTGATTCTGATTGGTCAGTCATCAGTCATTATTTCATGATAATGACCGCTGCTTAATCAAAGCCTCAGAGCACTTGCTCATGTCAACCTGCGCTGCTTGGTTTTATGCTGTAATCCAACATGACAGCCATGTAAAATCAAACAATGTCATTTACAACTAAATGTCGCTCTCAAGAATGTTTTTGAAAATATTTGAAGTGAGAAATAGATGATAAGTGACTCGATTTGATCCACTTCCTTGTTTATCGTTGCGCACCAACGCAAGAATACCAAAACACTCGCCCCAAAACACAATCGCCACGGGGCAAAGCCGGCGGTATTATAGGAAAATCCGGTGGTATATAGAATCGGGGTGAGTGTGTTTTGGGGCGAGTCTTCCGGTTACCTTATGGACTACTGTCATTCGTTTTCCGAGGCGAACTTCTCCGCCTGTGATTATCCACCTCCGCTATCGCTTCTGTGGATAATCACCCTGTCGGGCTTTAAATTTCAATGCTAATTTGAACAACTTTTCTGAAAAACTTATAGTCTGAGCTTTGTCCTTACCATCTTTTAAAGACAGAGGGCCAATACTAAGAGAGAACCATCAGTTTGAAGTAGAATGCTTCATTCGGATTTTGAAAACTGTGTTTTGGCATGTGGTTATAAATGGAGTGATGACACACAAAAAGCTACCACAGATGCAAAGCTATCACATATTTCCTAGCACTATAGGGGTGTGTACCTTCCCAAAAAAATGTCACGATCATGATATGTTCACTACCGTTTTTCTACCAGGAAGTGGTCGTAGAGACCCTAAACTCTGCCTACACCCCCCCCCCCACCCCCCCACCCCCCACCGTTTATGGGTATGAGGAATCCATTGATAAAGACTAGAAGTCAATGCCACCACCAGAAGCGGGTCAAAATGCAATTGTCCCCCTAATATAATCATTTATTTGACCCTACCTCCCTAACACAAGGTCGCACAGACTTAGTGAGCTGCAGGCACACTTACAATTTCTAAGAAATGTTGTTTCTAGTCTTAGTATTGTTTTCCCTCTGAGATGTAATGGAAATATGGAAATACTCCAATAAAGTAAAAATACCTCAAAATTGTACTTAAGTGCAGTACTCGAGTAAATGTACTTAGTTACTTTACACCATTGTACATCACTGCAACTAGAGGCCGCTACCCCCTGGGTCATAGAGTTATTTTAACAGGTCATCCTAGATTGTGTCATAAAATAACTGTGTTCTACAAACAAATACATGAGCCAGGCATTGTTATTCATATGGATACAAAGAATCAACTGCCATAGCGTCACAATCATTTTAACCACTTAGCTTTGGCTATTCAAAAATAACAGTCTTCTTTCTCCACCTTGCAACTGTAGAGCAGTAGTTCTCAAACTCTCTCATGTCAAGGACCCCCAAATTGATATATATTTGCCCTCGGACCCCCATCTGAAACTGTGTGTTACGTTCCACTATGGTTGCTACTGTGGTTTTGTCCTGTCTTATCTCTCCCCTCTGTCACTCACTACAGGTCTGAAGTCACCAACCCATCAGCTGTCAATCAAACTGTTACCTGGCCCCACCCTCATCCAATCACCACCATCTGCTGCCTATAAAAGGCTGGGTTCCACCACAGCTCACTCTCTCACCAGCATCTCACCTGCATGCATCTATCTCCCCAGAGCTAACCTTAGCAGCTCAAAGTGTTCTACAGTTAAACTTGCTTTGTGTATGCCGCTGCCTTGGGACAGGAAAGACAGAGGCCTCTGTACATAGCCATCACGTAGGAAGAACATTGTTAAGCACACTAGGTAAGGGGTGTTTGCCACCTATGTATTTTGACACTGGTCATTGGTAGTGTAGTTAGGTAGGCAGTCTTTTGTTTTGTACTAGTTACAATTTAGATAGGTAGTTAAGCTGTCTTTTGTTCCCTAGCTGTTTTGTTTGTTATTTTGGCAACACCCGAGTCCCCTGGTAGTGGCTTACTTTTGTTTTGGTTAAGACCTCATGCCCTGTGCATGCTGAATTGTACATACTGTAAATAATACTGTTTTGAGGAGTAAAAGCACATAGCACCTTTTGCCCAACCATTGTTTCGTCTCCATTATTTGTACACCTTTTGTTCAACAGCCTGTTTTTCCATCCTTGTTACAAACCCAAACCTAGACCGTAAGGGTTTTCGTAACATAATTGGGGGCTCGTCCGGGATTGTTGAACATTAGAGGGGGCTCGTCCGGGATTGTTGAACATTAGAGGTGCAAATAATTAACTCCAGGTATTAGTATTTCACTGCAGGAGTGGTATTGAATTTGGAAAATTTAGTGACTATTTGTAGCACTATGGCTTCTGGTTTCGATTTGAAACATTTTGTGGCCAGCCCTACGCTCAAAGCTTTTGAACTATGTCGAAAATTAGATTTGATTTTGATAGCTGAACATTTTGGCATATCAATTGAAGGCCTTTCTCTTAAAAGAGAAATTAAGCCAGTGGTGCTGAACCATTTAATGGACAAGGGTATCTTGGTGCGTTCCCCGGAGGCAGGGCCAGGTGGTGCAGCCCTCCCTGAAACTGGGGAGACGGGGGGGTCACCACCTGCCTTGCCGAAGGGGGACCCCATGGCATTTACACCGACCTCGACAGGGTCATTGGATAGTGCGAGGCTTAAGATGCGTCTGGCCCGCATGAACAGAGAGCGGGAGGATAGAAAGGAGACTCAGAGAGCTGAGCACGAGCAACAGCTCGCAATACGCAGGCTCGAGCTGGAATTCCAGCTTGAGACGGCCATCAGGCTGCGTAAAATGGACCTGGAGTCTAGCCCGTCACAGACAGTGGCAACAATCATCTCCAATCGAGGCAGCGCCTGTCTCAAATGCCAATATCGGTACACCCACCTCCACTACCTCTACAGCACCACCAGGTAAATCGAATTTGTTCAAACACATTGAACTCCCTCCCTTTCGGGAGTCGGAGGTAGATGAATTTTTCACGACCTTTGAGCGTCTGGCTGGCGTGCTAAATTGGCCAAAGAAAAATTGGACCACCTTACTGCAGTGTAAACTAACTGGTAGAGCACAACATGTAATGGCCTCCTTGCCTCTGGCCGATAGCCTCGATTATGAACTATGTAAGGCTGCCGTTCTCCGTGCATACGAACTGGTGCCTGAAGCCTACAGGCAAAAGTTTAGAAGCTTTAGGAAAAGTTCCACTGACACTTTTGTAGAGTTTGCCAGGGAGAAGGGCGTCCTCTTCGATAAATGGTGTGCTGCTTGTAATGTTAATGATTTTGCAACAATCAGAGAGCTAGTCCTGCTAGAGGAGTTCAAGAAGTGTGTTCCGGAACGTTGTGTGGTCCATCTTAACGAGAAGAAGGTCTCTTTGGTTACTGAAGCAGCAGTCTTTGCTGATGAGTATATGTTAACCCATAAGGATGTGTTTGGGACACCTCGTGCTAAGGGTCCTTCTGCGTCTGGTGCACGCCCAGATAATCGCACCTCTCCAGTGCGCACTAAGGAGGAGAGGGAATGTTATTATTGCCACACCAAGGGTCATGTTGCGAAGGATTGTTTTCAGTTGAAAAGGAAGAATGGTGGTTCCACCAGACCTGCTAATCCAAAAGCTATGGGTTTTGTCAGGACAGTTCCTGAGCAGCAGGCCCCCAACAGCCCTGTTCGTAATTACAGTGATGGTTTCAAGCCGTTCACCTTTGAGGGCATAGTGTCTTTGGTTGGAGAATCCAGTACTAGAAAGGCAGTTCGTGTTTTGAGAGACACTGGGGCAGACCAGTCATTCCTGTTGACCGATGTGTTGCCTCTGTCAGATGCATCGTTTTCTGGTTCATACAGTATCGCTCAGGGAATTGATATGAGTTTCATTAAGGTTCCACTACACCATGTGCTCCTTGACACAAAACTGGTTTCTGGCTGTTTTAAAGTAGCTGTGCGCCCTGCGTTGCCTGTTCCTGGTATAGACCTAATAATGGGCAACGACATTGCTGGTGACAAGGTATATCCAGTGTTAGAGGTTACTGAACACCCTGAGGCACAGGCTATGCCATGTGGCTCAGAAACCGGTCCAGTTATCTTCCCTGCCTGTGTGCTTACACGTGCACAGAAACACAAGTGGGGTGAGCCTGTTGACTTGTCAGACTCCATCTTGGCCACTCCACTTGCTACTGATATTCCTCCCCAAGGTCCAACTGGTCAGGCAAAGGTAAAACTTGGAAAGTCAGTACATATGACTTCCGTTAAGCTCCCAGTTACTCGTAAACAGATAATTGCTGCACAGAAAACCGATCCCTCTCTAGACCATTGCTTCAACTTGGCTATTTCTCCTGTGGCTGCCAAGGGTAAGCCAATAGCTTACTTTGTTGAAGATGACTTGCTAATGAGGAAATGGTCGTTGCCTGCTGCAGCCGGCATGGATTGGGGTGTGGTGACTCAGGTGGTTGTGCCTACCCCCTTTCGCAACCAAGTGTTGTCACTGGCACACGAGACCTCTTGGTCTGGTCACTTAGGAATCACTAAAACTTACAACAAGGTGTTGAGACATTTCTTCTGGCCTAAGTTGAGGACCTCTGTTGCCCAGTTTTGCAAAACCTGTCATATCTGTCAGATAACAGGTAAACCTAATCAAATCATCCCCGCAGCTCCTCTCTGTCCTATCCCAGTAATGGGCGAACCTTTCAGTCACGTCATAGTGGATTGTGTTGGACCATTACCCAAGTCAAGTAATGGAAATCAGTATCTCCTGACCCTAATGTGTACGGCCACCCGATTCCCAGAGGCTATTCCTCTTCGCACTATTACTGCGAAAGCAGTTGTTAAGGCCATGACAAAGTTTTTCTCTACTTTTGGTTTTCCGAAAGTGGTCCAAAGTGACCAAGGTACTAATTTCCTGTCCCGTGTGTTCAAACAAGTGCTAGGGTCTCTCGGAATTGAGCACAGAGTCTCTTCCGCCTATCACCCTGAGTCACAAGGGGCACTAGAACGTTGGCATCAGACATTCAAGTCAGTGCTGAGGAAACATTGTCTGGAAGTGGGTAGTGCTTGGGATGAGGGTGTGCCTTTTGCCTTGCTGGCACTACGAGAGGCTGTTCAGGAGTCACTGGGCTTCAGCCCCTCAGAGCTGGTTTTTGGTCACGCAGTGCGAGGTCCACTTCAGGTTCTGAAAGAGCAAATCCTGTCTCCTGACAAGTTCACTAAGACTACGAATATATTGAAATATGTGAGTCAGTTTAGAGAGCGCTTACGTAGGGCTTGCTCTCTAGCTAAAGAAGCACTGGCCACCTCCCAGAGTACTATGAAGAAGCGCTATGATAGGAGTGCTGTTGCACGATCCTTTTGTGTTGGAGATCAAGTGTTGGTCTTACTGCCTATTCCAGGTTCTGCATTGTCCGCTCGCTTCTCAGGTCCTTACTCGGTGGTGGAGAAGTTGAGTGACACCGATTATGTTATCTCTACTCCTGAACGCAGGCGCAGCACCCGTGTTTGTCACATCAATATGCTCAAGTTGTACCATGCCAGAGCTCCAGATCCATCTGAGAGTGATGTTCCACTTGTGTCAGCTGTAGCTTCAGTTTCCACCGTGTTTAACACTGCTCCGGATGATGATGGTCTTAAGCTTAGATATTCACCTCAGCAGTGTGCCAGGCTGGCTAATTCAGAGATATTGGCAGACCTGTCTTCCCATCTTGCCCACTTGCCCGTAGAACAACGTGCGGATGTTACTCAGTTAATTACAGAGTATTCAATGCTCTTTAATGACACCCCTACTCGCACCTCAGTAATAGAGCATGACATAGTTGTGAGTAATCCCACACCCATTCGACAGCATCCGTACCGTGTCAACGCCACCAAGCGGGCAGCCATGAAGAAGGAAGTACAGTATTTGTTAAGTAATGGTCTAGCAAGACAGAGTTCCAGTCCTTGGAGTTCACCTTGCTTGTTGGTGCCAAAATCTGATGGTACTCCTAGGTTCTGCACTGACTTTCGCAAGGTCAATGCAGTCACAGTACCAGACTCCTATCCCCTCCCACGGATGGAGGACTGTATTGATAATGTTGGCTCAGCTCAGTTTGTGAGCAAACTTGATCTGCTGAAAGGTTATTGGCAGGTCCCCCTAACAGCCCGTGCCTCAGAGATATCTGCGTTTGTCACTCCCGATGATTTTCTGCAGTATGATGTGTTAGCTTTTGGCATGCGAAATGCTCCAGCCACCTTTCAGAGGTTAGTTAACACTGTGTTATCTGGTATTCCCCATTGTAATGCTTACTTGGATGACTTGGTCATCTATACAGACACCTGGTCAGAACCTGGTTGAGGGAAGCTACCCCTCAACCTGTCAAACACCATTCTGAGGATGTGGATGTGAATCTGTGAATCTGGCCAAATGTGAATTTGGGAAAGCAACGGTTACCTATCTGGGTAAAGAGGTTGGCTTAGGAAAAGTGCGTCCTGTGCATGCAAAGGTTATGGCTATTATTGATTACCCGGCCCCAACCAACAAGCGTGAGTTACGCCGATTCGTTGGGATGTCGGGCTACTATAGATCCTTCTGTCGTAATTTTTCCTCAGTCATGGCTCCTTTAACCAGCTTGCTTAGTGCTACTAGACAGTTTGTCTGGTCCTCGGAGTGTCAGCATGCCTTCGAAACAGCCAAAGCATTACTATGCAGTGCTCCTGTTCTCGCTGCCCCAGACTTTGCCCTGCCCTTCAAAATAGAGGTAGATGCAAGTGCCTTGGGGGCTGGGGCTGTATTGCTTCAAGAAAGTGCGGATGGAATTGATCACCCCGTCTGTTTCTTCTCTCGTAAGTTTACTAAGCCGCAGTTTAATTATTCCACCATTGAGAAGGAAGCGCTGGCCTTATTGTTGGCATTGCAACACTTTGAAGTGTATGTTGGTTCCAGCTCTGTACCGGTGGTTGTGTACACTGACCACAACCCATTGGTTTTCCTGGCCAGAATGTATAATCAGAACCAGCGGTTAATGAGGTGGGCCCTCATTATCCAAAACTATAACCTAGAAATTAAGCATAAGAAGGGTGTAGAGAATGTTCTGGCCGATGCGTTGTCGCGTGCATAGTTGTACGTTGTTTTTTTTGTTTGGTAAGTTTATAATGTATATAAACTAATATAGAACTAAGGTCAGAACAAACTTAGTGTAAGTTTGTTCTTGTTGGTGGGCGTGTTACGTTCCACTATGGTTGCTACTGTGGTTTTGTCCTGTCTATCTCTCCCCTCTGTCACTCACTACAGGTCTGAAGTCACCAACCCATCAGCTGTCAATCAAACTGTTACCTGGCCCCACCCTCATCCAATCACCACCATCTGCTGCCTATAAAAGGCTGGGTTCCACCACAGCTCACTCTCTCACCAGCATCTCACCTGCATGCATCTTCTCCCCAGAGCTAACCTTAGCAGCTCAAAGTGTTCTACAGTTAAACTTGCTTTGTGTATGCCGCTGCCTTGGGACAGGAAAGACAGAGGCCTCTGTACATAGCCATCACGTAGGAAGAACATTGTTAAGCACACTAGGTAAGGGGTGTTTGCCACCTATGTATTTTGACACTGGTCATTGGTAGTGTAGTTAGGTAGGCAGTCTTTTGTTTTGTACTAGTTACAATTTAGATAGGTAGTTAAGCTGTCTTTTGTTCCCTAGCTGTTTTGTTTGTTATTTTGGCAACACCCGAGTCCCCTGGTAGTGGCTTACTTTTGTTTTGGTTAAGACCTCATGCCCTGTGCATGCTGAATTGTACATACTGTAAATAATACTGTTTTGAGGAGTAAAAGCACATAGCACCTTTTGCCCAACCATTGTTTCGTCTCCATTATTTGTACACCTTTTGTTCAACAGCCTGTTTTTCCATCCTTGTTACAAACCCAAACCTAGACCGTAAGGGTTTTCGTAACACTGTGTTGTGCCAGGGACCCCCAGAAGCAAAGATTTGTATAAAAGAAAATTGCAAAAAAAAAAAAAAAAAGGATTCAAAGATTTTCACAATTAAATGTTCAAGATTTTTTTTTTTAAAGCAGATCTACAAGGTCATAGCGCGGCACAAAGTGACGTGCTGTGAGCTTGTATATCTGCTGTTTTTGAATAGCCAAAGTATCAAAGACTATTTGTTAAGATTTTTTTATGTTTGAATCATTTTTTTTTTTTTATCAATCCATCAATCCATCAATCCATCAATCCATCAATCCATCAATCCATCAATCAACCAATCAGTAGACAGTATCACACCTGATAGCAGTCTTCTCCATGGCGTCAGGTGTGTCTACGCCAGGCAGTGGGTCGGTCAGGATGTCCTCAGGGCTGCGGGGGTCGATCAGGATGCCTCGCTGCTTGTCTCCGTCCTTGATGGCCACGCCCGCCGTGATGGCGTTCCACAATGCATTCTGGGACTGAGAGCCTGCACAGGAAATGATGTGAACGAAAGGAGGGGCTTCAGTCTAAATGTCTTGGTGAGCCACAAAATGCTGCCTTATTGTTCCTAACAAAACATTCATTAAATTACATTACAGTCATTTAGCAGACGCTTTTATCCAAAGCGACTTACAATAAGTGCATTCAACATAGGTAGGGAACGAAACTACTAATTCATTAGGGCCCGAGCACTTTGATAAAGACTCAGATTATTATTCCTCTTCGCACAAATTCGTCGCGTTTTTGAGAGCCTAAACTTACTCAAAACGTTGTGCAACTTCGCACACACATCACACTTGGCGAAAAAGTATGTATTTTAACACATTGGCTGCCATGGACGCAGATCTGCGTTCATTTGCGCAAAAGCCCGCACGCTGCCAAGGACGCAGATCTGCGTTCTTTCAAAAAAAGAAAGAAAATTTCAAAATATATATATATATATTTTTTTTTTTCATTGAAAAAGTCTGGCAGCCTACTGTAGAAAAAAAAAAAAAAAGCTGGCAGCCAATGGTCTCAAAAAGCGGCGTGGCCTAATGGCTCAATAGCACCCCCTACTAAATATCAAAGTTGAAGCCCCACAATATGGTTTCACCTACATGTATAAGAATCGGTACACACATGTATCATGTCCCGACGTACAAAAAAGCCTCTTGGAGCCATGACCTAAACCCAACCGGAAGTCAGCCATTTAGAATTTATTGTGGCGTTTTAGTGCACTTCATGACATTTTCACGGGTCGTTCTTTAATGAACTCCTCCTACGAGGATGGTCAGATCAAACTCGCTCAGCATACACAAAATACCTTAACGATGAAAAGTTATCAAAAGCGCAAGTTTTCGGAACTCTGTTCTCTCTGTTCATGATGCCAAGTGCAATATGGGCTATTGGGCAAGTGCAATATTATATGGTTCCCTGTGCCCCCCCCCCCCCCCCCCCTTATTTTAATATTTTAATATTCAAGACTTTTTTCCTTAAGATTTATTGTATGTATTATGGATGTTTTTAGTTGACAACACATTATGATTTGACTATGACTTGTTGACTAAACAAAATGTTGTATGTTCTCTACAGTGACAATAAACATCTTATCTTATAAGTCGGTGTGTCCAAAAACGTAGTTACTGCACTTTGGCTTTGTAGGGTAGAATGGCTCAGCTATATTTAGCAAGCTAGACCTTAAATAGGGCTACCATCAGTTGGAACTGACCCCAGAGTGTGTGTGTGCGTGTACGTGTATGTGTATATGTGTATTAGGGCCGGGACTTTATCGCATTCATTTCGATCAATTAATTACAGAAAAATGATCGCGTTGAAAAAATTAACACATTTTAATCGCACCGATTTTTACACCGCGGAACGTTTCTCACTGGATGAGTTTCAGACGGGCCGATCATACCAGCGCACTAACCGACGTGGTTCTCACTTCTCAGACAACAACAAAGTTAACTGCAGCCAGCACAGTGCATGAAAACATGATTGAGGACACGCTACACAGCCTGCTTGATAATGTTAGCTGGGCAAATCAAAACTGTAATGGATGCCCCCACGCTGGAGTGATTTAGAAGCACTTCATAAGAAAACTAACACTTATGTTGATTTAACGTTAGTACATGTGTTTTATTGTTGGACATTCATGACAGGTTAATATGGGCTTTTGACAGCCCCTCTTCTTCCCGGTACAGTGGACTAGCGCTGAATCTTTTAACTAAACGTACCGGCCCGTTCCGGCCCACTTTCACTCGAAAGTCGAGTACAGGTGATGGCCCCATGAAGACACAGCCACACATTTGCATTCCTATAGGCGAGGGTAGAAAAGTGAATGGACTCTGTGGTGATTGGCTGTGTGTCGGTGACGGACGATGAGCCAATTGCTCAAGGCAGCGGCAGCCCACGTATCTATTGTTCTGGGGGGGGGGGGTTAGTTTTCATTCTAAATTTTAAACGGAACACCAAAGCATTTCACACGGCACACTAAAGGTCTGCGGAACGGCGGTTGGGAAACGCTGGTCTAAGTGCACCTAGCACATTTCGGAGGTTTAGCATGCTGGGAAAGTGGTTTTATGGCTGTTTAAAGCCCAGCCAATAGGAAGACAGAGGAGGCGGAGCAATGGTGCACCTGTGGCACCCATAGGGTGCCTAAACCTAACTAAAACAGTTAACACACAACGGTCATGAGAATTAGTCAGGATCAATTATATGGAGATAGGTTGAAAATGGAGGAAGTCATCCTTTAAGTAAAAACATTTAAAAAGAAGCTCAGCAGACAATAGAATCTGAGTGTAAATGCAATCTCTTAGAGTTAAATTCAAACTGTAGATAATTTCAAGGCAGTTCTACCTCCTAGTGATCGTTTGAACTCATTACAACTCTATTGCATGTTGCCTATGATCGGCATATATGGCCATGCATTTACTTAAGTGCTGTGCTTTGCAACAATAGGCTTTCACACAATGAGGATAGTCTGGCAGCCCCTGAGGTGGGGTATGTATATATGGAGTATGTATATATTTTGTATACATCTATGCAATTGGCAAAATTCTGCGCTTCCTTTCGTGTCCTAGTTATCACTGTCCCTTTTCATGTTATACAACTAGTCGTGGATCAATCGTACCAAAACACAGAAGTTGACTGGCAGTCAATGACTGCCTGCTATTTATATATTATTATATCACTGCATAATGTTATATCATTGACCTAAATGGCATTATATCAACAAGGATAGGGTGATTAAAAAAAGTTGTGTCTGTATCAGAAATGACTTTGGACAGGTGGAAAACTTTAGTTAAACTTGCGTAGTAATGCATTACTTTACCAGGGTTACATCTTCTGATAGTTGTACTTGAATGTTGACATGAAATAATAATCCTGTTCAGTGTTTCATTAGCGCCTTTGGTGTTGTCATTTTTTAGGGCACAAATGCCAGGGCAGGAAGGCCATCAAAAAAAAGAAAGAAAAAATGACTTTTGTCCACAGAAATAATGAATTTAGCTTGAAGGTTTTATTTTAATATAGTACAAGAGTAGTATAACTATTTGTGAAATATAACCCATTTATTTCACAAAATAATGTATTGGCAAATTACCAATATTTGTACTAAGTCATATAGGTCTCAATATTTGTTACATTCGGCCCTTGACTTCACTAATTCTTTATTCTTTATTCTTTATTAGGATCCCCATTAGCTTCCACAAAGTGGTCGCTAGTCTTCCTGGGGTCCTCACATACATAACATGTATACAATAAAAACATACAATAGTTAAAAATGTGCAATATAACTAGAAAAAAACAGACAAAGTATAATTAACTGAAGTAGGGGTCACATGAATCACATTAGAGATTTTATGTATTTTCCCCACAAGTTATTTTCATTCAAATGAAATGTGATTGAACTTGCACTAATATAATGACTTTAGTAGATTTTTCACTATTTGAAATATGTATAATATTTCTTAATTATTAAGACTCATAATTTTGAGTTTCGCTGTATTTTGTCAAATGTATTAATCTATATTTTTCTGTGGATCAAGCTTTGGGTTGTGTGATTAGATGTGCACACACACTGCCAGCCACTGACAATCAAGGAGACAGACAGCTGTTATGCAGTTCACTTGTTCTACTATACTGGGTAGTTCCAGTAAAATGGTAGGCAGGCCCGCCGGAAGGGGACAGTTGTCCCTCTCCCGGAGGGGGGAGGGGGGGGGGGTGTCGCCGGAACTGAGACGTCGCAAACTTCTTAACTTAAGAATTAATTTAATTTATATTTCTGTGGTGGTGGACTGGTGGAAATGCACGCTGCGTGCATCGCGACGATTGATTGATTGATTGATTGATTGAATATTTTATCAGGCAGAAAGTACAGTTAAAACGGTCTAAAAGGTCCGTTCAAAAAAGTCCTTGTGGTCTTGTTTCCATTGAGGTCCTTGGTATTCAATTCATAATAAACATATAATATTCATAGACCGGATTGCTTATTGCTCTCACGCAATACTTGGCAACACTATTTACCAGTCACTGGGGAGAAAACATTTATGATGAGACAGAAAATAGCATGATTTCAACTAGAAATAATGAATTTAGGAGATGTTTGGACGTTGGAGGAACATCTATTGTGAGTAGGCCTACAGAATGTTTAATGTGCAGAATTGGCCGCCGTGCCGAGTAAAAGTACAAAAGTATAAAATGGACTCATATCAAAAGTAAAAGTACTCATTATGCAGAATGTCCCATTTCAAGTTTTCAAATGTATAAAAATCTTTTGAAAATAGCAGATCTGTGAGCTTGTAGATCTCAACCCTATATACATTTCGGCCAATTGAAAATAGCCGATCTACGTTGCATCGCGATGTAAATTACTTTTACTTTTGGTGCTCAAAGTACATTTTTATACCAATACTTTTGTACCTGTACTGAAAGACATTTTGAATTACATTGCAGTATTGATACTTTTACTTTAGTAAAACGTGGTTAGGAACATAACTGACTATTGGCTTGAGGTGGCTAAAGTGGCCAACGTGAAATCGCACAAAGACACCCGACTTAATGTTTTGTTTTCATTATTTTTCATTATTTTTTCCCCCTTTGTATGACTGTATGACAAGTATAATGTAGACCTGTCACAATTATTTGAGATAATCGCAAATATGTTGCATAATCGTCATAATTGTCATATACTTTTTATTGGTAGGCCTACCCGGTACCTGCCGATTTGCTTGTGGTTCCTACTTTGAACTGCGTTTCGGTTTCAGCAAATAGTCATAACATGTTAGATCTCAGCATAGGGTCCGGGGACCCCAAGGGGTCCTTGACGGGGATTCCAGGGGGTCCCCACCTAAATGCACCTAAGGCTCTGTAACTCTGAGAGTGAGCACATGGAACCAAATGGAACCAAATGGACCCTTAGGGGTCTGTAATTCTGAGATTGTACAAATGGAACCAAACATACCCTTATACGGGTCAGTAACTCTGAGATTGTACAAATGGAATCGAATGGTTTCATTTGCACACTCTCTGAGTTAAAACAAAACTTTTACAGATTGGGGTCCCAGTAATAAGAAGATAAGGGGTCCGTGGCCTAGTGCATGTCAAACTGGGGGTCCTAACATATCGTCTCTGTCGGGCGGAAACCTCCCTCCCACAAGCTGGAAATGTGGCGCAGATCTGCTACTTTTGATGCTTTTGTGTGACACTGTAGTATGATCAAGTAAGGCGTTAATTTACGAAAAAAAATTGAAGATACGGAGATGGGAGGTTTCTGCCCGACAGCAACGATATGAGTAATCCGAGGTAAGGTGTTCAAACTTACGCGTGAAGCGAGACCGCGTCCGTCGATTCCTCTCACCAGCCTCGTTGGCAACTGTGGAGAACGATAAACAACCAGCGAGTAGAGATTAATGCTTGAAAAGTCAAAAATGTGCAGATCTACAAGTTGTTGCACCCCCTATTGCCCCTTTCCAATCCTGATTAAGTTCATTATTGTCATCCTTAAGAAAATATATATATCAAAAGTTCCTCAAACATTTTTGAACATTTACAAAAAAAGAAAAGAAAATGAACATGGGGTAGATCGGCTGTTTTGACTATTTTCATTTACTTTTTAGAAGGATCCCTGTCTAATAAGCCTTATATGCCTTGATACATTATAATTGCCCTCTATAACTAGAATAAAAAAATTAAAACACCTTGAATATTTTATTTATTTAGAAACAGTTAATCTTTTTCTCAAGAGGGACAATGTCCGTCGCAAGTTGATGATGTCATTTATCCATATGTGGTCCATTATAGAATGTATGAAATGCATGTGTAAATAAATCATAATTAAAATATTGATTTGATGCTCATATTAACCTATTAAGTTGTATTTTATTTGCTAACCAGGCGAGGACAAATGGCATCATTAACTTGCAACGGGCGTTGTCCCACTTGAGTAAAAGATTAACTATTTTTAAAACATTTTTAAGGTGTTTTTAATTTATAATTTTTGTTATAGAGGGTGCTTATAATGTATTGAGGCAGGGTTTTTTAAACCTTTTTATGCCACGACCCCGTAAATGTTTTGGCGACCCAACACTTTATTTATAGCATGCCCCCGCACCCGAGTTTCTTAATGCAGCTCTCGAATAATTGTTTAGACCAAACAGCATTTGCCCACCATGTGTTATTCCTCCATCGCGAAATGTTTGGAACGGGGGTGTCTGGTGCAACAAGGTCCTGGACCTGTTGAGAAGGAGGAGCCCGCCGGCCAGGAGGCCACCCACAGAGCCTAGTCCCTGCACGTGCCAGAGCCTCTCCTCTCCCTCAATCCCGGCAGAGTAGTTCCGAAGAAGCGGATTGAGTGGCCCTTTCTTGCCCTAAGAGGACTGACCGTGGGTAGCTACTGGGATGTAAGTCGGGGGCTTGATCAACCCCGGCTGGGACACCTGGACGAGGGTGTATGTTGTGAGACCCGAAACACCCGTTGACCCCAGGCTACAACTCTGATGATATCTCTCAGGTGCATCCATGTGATGTTTTTTCGTTCTATAATATACCAAGATCATATGCAGGTGTACATACGCTGATGTTCTCTTTTTTTGGGGCTCTTTTTTGCACTCTCTTTCTCTTTATTAAATCGGTTTTATTAGTATTATTGTTATTATTATTACCTATGTTGCTGCATTGTCTGAAGAAAGCCGAACAAAAATATGTTTTACTCTTATATACCTGTACACAAGATGTAACAATAAAGCAAAACCTTGAGCCTAATGCATGTATGCCTCACATTATATCTAATGAAGCAGGAGGTCTTTCCACAATTGAAACTAGAAAAGGTGCTCGGAGCACAGGTCTCTGCCAGGTCAGGTAGGTTATTGTGGCCTCCTGGTGGCGCTATAATAGGCCAATGAGAAAGGGGTGCCATTTCCTCTTAGGCCTTTCATGGCAGTCGGACACTGCAATCATGATTTGAGGCATTTTGTTCCAAAAATGTGTTTTGCTAAATTAGACCTGCTGGTGGCGCTATAACAGGCCAATGTGAAAAGGGTGTCATTTCTTCCTCGGCCTAGTGGGAATATGCGTGCAAAATTTCACGGAAATTGCACGTGTTCATTGTTCATGATTTTAGCCATTTTGTTCAAAACGGACCTGTCCTGCAAACTTTGGAAACCAATGTTAGCCAATTAGGATGGAATATGAAAAATCAGACAGATCTGTGTTGATCACATGACTATAGAGATACTGTGTACCAATTTGCGTGATTTTTGGACAGAATCTGTAATCTGTATAAAAAAATGTGTTTTGCACAAATCGGCCTCCTGGTGGCGCTCTAAGAGGCAGATGTGAAAAATGTAGGCCAATGGTTTTCCTTGGCCTCTAGGGAGTGTGCATGCAAAGTTTCACGTGCAGTTATAGGTAAAAACGCGAAATGGCCTGTTAGCACCACCATGAGGCTGATTTGAACATTTTCAAGTGGCATTTTTATCTCGGCCTAGTGGGAATGTAGCCTGGTAAACCATCCCCCTTCCGGAAATCTCATTTGCATTTGATTTCAGGAATTAGTCTGGCCTGCAGGCCTTTCTGGGCGTTTCTCCGGACTCTCCTATCAGCGTCCTCACTCATTGTTCTGTGATTGACAGTGGAGGTTGGCCAATCAGGTGGAACCCGAGTGAACCTGAATGGAGCCGTGTGCAGCCGACCGAAATGGAACGGCCGCCATTGAAATTCTGTCCGCCGTTTACGTTTCTGTTTTAAAACTTCAAAACGCTCTCAAACGTATTTTTTGAGGCACGGAATTTACTTTTAAGATATCGCTCGTATAGAATTTAGTTGTTTAACTTCATATATGTGGTCAATTAATCATGACAGAGCCTATTTAAAAATACAAATTCTGAGAACCGGCAGGGGCAGGCAGTGACACGCATCTATCCGAATAAAACAACCTATTTTCAGGATGGCCCTTTCAAAAGTCTGCTTGCATCACGTTGCTCTGGTGGTGCTGTAACGAACTGCTGATTGGCTGAAGGGGTTGTCAGTAGGCATGTAACGATTCACTCAACTCACGATACGATTCGAATCATGAATCGAATCACGATTCGAAGTTCACGATAACATTTTTCACGATTTTTTTTTAGCACGTTCATTTTCCAGACAAATTACTGAAAAACCTTGATTATTTATTTTACAAAAAGCATGTATTTTTTAAAAACTATATTTTCTCTTATCCTCATTTAATATATGAAATTAAATAAAGCCTTTATATTCATGAGGTACAGCATTCTGTACAACGCAGGCAGCTATGGTGGCCCTGAGGGGACAAAATAGTAGGCGGAGAACAAGGAAGGGAGTCTGACTCGAGTGCGCCCTCTGCTAGTTGCATCGCGATGTATGTTTTTATGAAATCGATTGAAATCGTCACCAGTTTGAATCGATTTAAATCGATTTACGATAAATCGTTACATGCCTAGTTGTCAGTCAATGGCATTACTACCGCCCAGCTCCAGCCCACAGCCAAATTGCCCATAGAGGTCTGCAGGCCAGACCAATTCCTGGAATCAAATGCAAATTGGATTTCCGGAAGGGGGATGGTTTACCCGGCTAGTGGGAATGTGCGTGCAAAATTGCACGGAAATTACATGCTGCGTTCCTGATTTGAAGCATTGTGTTCAAAACAAACCAATCCTGCAAACTTTGGAAGCAAATCTTAGGCAATCAGGATGGAATATGGGAAATCGGACAGATCCGTGCTGATCACATGACTATAGAGATACTGTGTACCGATTTGTGTGATGTTTGGACACAATCTGTATGAGTAATATCCAAAATGTGTTTTGCACAAATCGGCCTCCTGGTGGCGCTATAACAGGCCAATCTGAAAAATTGGCAGAGGTTCTGAAATGGCATCAAGGGAGTGCGTGTGCACAGTTTCGCAGTGACCGGGCCAACGGTGCTAGAGATTAGCTGCTCACAGACAGACGGACGGACGGACAGGGTGCAAAACATAGTTTTGGCCATGCCTTTCAGCCTGGCGGAGACAATATTCATAACTCTCTGAAATTCTCAAACGATTTTCATGCGGTTCATGCAAACAAGACCAAACTCTGTATCATGGGCAACCTGGTCCTTTTGCTCAGCCACTCGTCCACTCTGTAATGATCTCCCTGACCACCTGAGAGCACCTGTTCTGTTGATATTATTATTGTATATTATTATTATTATTATTATTATTATTAAATCATTTGGCATTTGGCCAGAGGCCATATAGCGATTTGGCAGGCAAAGGTTTAGGGAACACTGGCTGGAACACTAAGGATGTTTATTTGGGGGGTGTGTGTGTGTGTGTGTGTGTGTGTGTGTGTGTGTGTGTGTGTGTGTGTGTGTGTGTGTGTGTGTGTGTGTGTGTGTGTGTGTGTGTGATGATAAATGAGTGGCAGTAATCAGCAAGTGACAATGGCTTTTTCCATGTGTGTTTTGACATCATGGAGGTGTGATCGTACGCACGCACGCACGCACGCACGCGCGTGTGTGTGTGTGTGTGTGTGTGTGTGTGTGTGTGTGTGTGTGTGTGTGTGTGTGTGTGTGTGTGTGTGTGTGTGTGTGTGTGTGTGTGTGTGTGTGTGTGTGTGTGTGTGTGTGTGTTTTTCAGCCTGTTGCTATTGGTACCCGAGAACCCTATGGAGACCTCATTACAGCACACACACACACACACACACACACACACACACACACACACACACACACACACACACACACACACACACACACACACACACACACACACACACACACACACACACACACACACGATGATGTCACAACTAACACTAATGGTCCCGGTGGTGACTGTCATCAAGCACCCTACACAGACACACACACAGACAACCCAGTGAGCCATAGTCGGCTATTAGACGTCCGTCTAAAACAGGGTTATAACTGGTCTAACAGTGAACGTTTTTTAGACGTCTAGGCTTAGCCTAGACATTGATTAACTGTTTTTTAAGCGTCTATATATAGACGTCTATATTATAGACGTCTATAAACAGACGCTTAAAAAAATGTTGTTTTAACATTAGTTACTAGTTGTTACTTTGTCAGCTGCAGACGTTTGAGAGTCCCACTCATTTTCTGCTATGCAACGGTAGAGTCTGTTATCCTATATGGCAGTGAATTCTGACCCCTGAAGCCAACCCTAGAGAAGTCTCTAGACGGGTGCTATACCAGAATGCTGCGTGCAGTACTCTTAACATCAGCAAGAGTGCACATGTTACCAACAAGAATCTGTATGAGGGATAAGCAAGAAAATAAGAGCCAGCAGAATGAGCCTAGCAGGACCCTGGTAAAGACATCAAGAGCTGCCAGCCAGCAATTTGAACCAACACACGGGCATCGGTCACGAGGCCGTCACACATTAACATACGTGGAGGTACTCAAGAAAGATGCAGGAGCGCAAAGCACCAACGAGCTGACCAGATGTATGAAGTACCGGGATGACTCGAAGCGACAATGGAGGGCTCATCTGAGGACGACCTAGAGAGATCAGCGAGTTCAGCATAGAGGACGTTGCAGTAGTCCGGCAGTGAGAAGATTAGCATGAAAACAACTCTCAACAGGTCACTGGAAGAGACGAAGGCTTGATCCTTGCGATGGTGCACTATTGTACCACTGATGTTACTTGTCTGTCACATTTGAGCTCTGAATCGAGAATAATAAGTAATTTTCAAAAAAAGTTTTTGATGTGGGGTTTGTCCAAGGGGGACAAATTTCCCATGTTACTGGTGATCCGGCAGACTATGTTGGTGGACCCACAGAGGACAATCTCACAAATCTTGTATGGGTGTCTCTGGTCCTATTCATTTGGGGGTCCTTGACAAGAAAATGTTTGAGGAGCACTGGTTTCGTGAGCCTGCATGTTGTTGTTGTCGGGCAGAAACCTCATATCTCCACGTTTCCAGTTTTTTCGTACACACACAAGTAGTGAAAATAGCAGATCTACAAGCTCACAACAAACTTTTTTTTAAATCATCATGATCAGTTTTGGAAATAAAAGGTTTCCACTCAACATCAACGATATCCTCACTGTCAGGTGGAAACCGTGTACGTCTAAAATAATTACGTTTCCGGAATTTGTATTTAATAATAATAGTAACCTGTGTTCTAATGGATCCCAATGTAGTTATTATTTATCCAAAATACTTTTCATTGGTTCAATATTTATGAAAAAATAAATAAAAAAACAACCACTTTGTCAATTTAAAATAACTTTTACAAGATCACAACACAGCAATGTTTGCTACATTTTGTCACCCAAGGCGCGTTCTTGCATGAAGTAGGGCATTTATTCATGAAGGAAAAAGGCATTAGACTGTACACTGCCCTCACTTCACAATACCAACAACTTTGATCTGCCTGGTCTCCCTGCACCCCGCTCCTCCAATCAGAACAATACTGATTATACCAGAAGGAAATCCCATGGTGACACACACACACACACACACACACACACACACACACACACACACACACACACACACACACACACACTCAGGAGCACGCACGCACGCAGCACGCTCTCTCTCTCTCTCTCTCTCTCTCTCTCTCTCTCTCTCTCTCTCTCTCTCTCTCTCTCTCAGTCTCTCTCTCTCAGTCTCTCTCTCTCTCTCTCTCTGATAAGTGCCACTCAGCACTGCCTCGTTACAGAAGAACGTGGCACACACAATCCTTTTGTACCCCCCGTTTTGACAAGGTCACAGTGGAGCGTGTATGTTTGGAGAGCAGGAGGGGGGGAAAAGTCAGGAGGGCTGAAAAAAGAAACAAGCTATTTATTTTCTTATGTTTCAGGTTGTTGTTGTTTTGTTTTTTTAATGACAGTGGATTTGCGCTGAGGCAACTTTAGACATTAGATATTCATTTTATCCTATATATAAACCCATTGTAACTAAAATAGGTAAATCAAATTGTTCTTTCTTTCTTTCTTAAAAAAGGTTTTAAAGTGAAATACTTTTAACTCTTTGAGTTTGGACGAGTTTTTGTTTTCAGTGGTTTTCCATCAGTTGGCGCACTTATCTATCCTATGAATGATGCTTTCACTGCCTGAATATTATTGTTTTGCCCAGATACCAAAGATGAAACATTAACAAAAGATGCATTCAATATAATTAGGTCCTCAGATCACAGGGTTGTGTTCTGTTTAAGATGGTTAACTAATCTTTAATATCACCATCTAACTCATATCTATAATGTTTACGGTAGTATAAGTGATTTTCTTTGGTTAAAACAAGTGTTTAATGGCTCTATATTCTGATAGTACTCGTTGCTGTGACTCCTGTTGTTTGTTCAGCAACAGGAGTCTCCATGTCTCTCCAGCTCTTTATTAAACAGAAAATACATTTTCAGGTCAGGATACCAATTTTATCCAATCAAGATAAAACAAAAACAAAATTGGAACTGGAACACTAAACTGGGACATGAAAATTAAGCTGATTAATGGTTGCTCTCTCTTCCTCTCGTTTGTATGTTGTAGTATTGTTGTCTGTATATAGCTGTCGATCTTCTTTTTTTTTTGCGATTAATCCATTTGGCTTTTTTATCATACTGCTGTACTTTTACAAAATATTCAATCAATTCAGCCTTTCAACGTCGGAAGTATTGAACTTACCGGATTTAAACATGAAATCTAGGTGTTTCACCTAGCCCCTTTCGGGACCCTGTTTGCCTTTTTTGTATTTGGGAAGGCGGTATCCAGGGTCCCTTGTCGCTCAAACCACTCTCTCTCGTAGTCGCGGGTACCACTGTCTGGTCTCGGGCTAATAGCTCGTTGCTTAGAAGTTGCAGAGATTTCTCAAAGGTACCCACAAGAGCAATAGTAGCGCGCCAGAAAGCTGCATTAATCCGCACGGATAGGCGATGCCGTTTAACATTTTTAATAATTTAGTAAAACTTAAGCTCCTCTCTCACACTCTGCTCCACTTCTCATGTCCCGCCTCCCGCGTTGTGATTGTCATGCAAGTAGGGGCTCGCCAATCAGAGGCAGTAACGTAGGACGCGTAGCTTGTAAGTCACCGCGGGGAGGCGGGACATGGACAGTGGAGCAGAGTGTGAGAGAGGAGCAGAGTGTGAGAGAGGAGCTTAAGTTTTACTAAATTACTAAAAATGTTAAACGGCATCGCCGATCCGTGCGGATTAATGCAGCTTTCTGGCGCACTACTATTGCTCTTGTGGGTACCTTTGAGAAATCTCTGCAACTTCTAAGCGACGAGCTATTAGCCCGAGACCAGACAGTGGTACCCGCAACTACGAGAGAGAGTGGATTGAGCGACAAGGGACCCTGGATACCGCCTTCCCAAATACAAAAAAGGTAAACAGGGTCCCGAAAGGGGCTAGTGTTTCACCCAGATCGGAGTGGTTTAGTGGGACATAGCGCACACACACACACACACACACACACACACACACACACACACACACACACACACACACACACACACACACACACACACACACACACACACACACACACAATTGTATTACTATACTTGAGAAAATATCAATGTTTTAGGTAATTTTATGCATTTTTAACATTTTAACAACCTTTTGGCAATTTTAACCGTAAGGCTAAAGAGGAAAAAATACCTGATAAACAAACTGACAACGCGCTGAGACACGTTGTCATCTTGTAGATCGACTATTCTAATCCATTCTAATACCAAAACTACATATCTAAATGTGTAATCCTAAACCTAACTCCAACGTATTTCTAAAAATGTTTTCAACCTTAAAACAACAATGTTGTTTACTCAAATTCTACTATACTTGTAGGGACATTTGGTCCTCACAAGTATAGCACTCACACACACACACACACACACACACACACACACACACACACACACACACACACACACACACACACACACACACACACACACACACACAATACTCCTCTTACCGATGGTGAAGCTGAAGCCATCAATGCAGAAAGTGGCACTCCGGCACTTTTTAAGTCCTTGCTTTTTAGATGCTTGCTCTGTCATTTTATCCGTTGAACAAACAAAACACAACACAACACAACACAATACAACTCTCTCTCTCTCTCTCTCTCTCTCTCTCTCTCTCTGAGTGAGAGAACAGAGATTGGCACTTGTTGCTCTCCCAGGAGAAGTGCTTACTGCAGAGACGGAAAGCCCCTCCCCCTTTCTCTCTCTCTCTCTCTCTCTCTCTCTCTCTCTCTCTCTCTCTCTCGTCTCTCTTCCCATTCTCTCTCTATGTTTCCCTCTTGCTTGTGCACTTACAGTTTTTCACAATTGTTAACACACAAAAAGCGAAAATTCGGCACAATTTTCACAACCTTAACTTCATGTACTAATCGCTCCACCCAATTTGGCACTACTTCACACTCCCTTATCTGCATTAGACTCTGACTTTCCTTCTTTACACTCTGATGTCAATTACATTATCACCTTGTTGTCCGAACACTACACTCTGATGTCAATTACATTATCACCTTGTTGTCCAAACACTACACACAATGTTCAGTTGTTGCACACACTTCTCACATAAAATCTCAAAGCATCAATCTACAACACACCTTGTTGTCCAAACACTACACACATGTTCAGTTGTTGCACACACTTCTCACGTAAAATCTCAAAGCATCAACCTACAACACACAAATAGTCAAATCTCTAAACATTCAGGTCTGGTGAGCAATTTGCACCACCGGGCTGCTCCAGTGCGTGAGTGGTTCCAGGACCACCCACATTTTTCCGTTCTGTACCTTCGACCTTATTCTCCTTTCCTGAATCCCATTGAGGAGTTCTTTTGAGCTTGGAGGTGGAAGGTAAATGAACGGAACCCACAGAGCCGGGTCCCACTTCTCCAGGCCATGGAGGAGGCTTGTGGCGACGTCACTGTTAGGGTGTGAATCTTCTGCTATCTCACGATTCGATTCGATTCCGATTGTTGGGGTCACGAATCCGATTATTTTCCGATTTTTTCAAAACAAACGATTCTCGATTAGTAAAATATGTTTTTTTCCAATTCAAAAGCGAAAAATGTCATTATACAAAAATCGTGAAAATCGATTGCAGCCCTAGTCACTGTTGAGGTCTGTCAGGGCTTCATGCGCCACTCGAGGCGTTTCTTCCAACGCTGCTTGGACAGGGAGAACATTGCCTATGATGTGGATGGCCCTCTGGCCAGACATGAACCGGAGGCATGATGCCTAAATCATGTAGAGAAATAAAACTTTTTTGGCTGCATATTTGTGTTTTGTTTTATGTTTCACTATGAAAAACGTAGGCCTACACTGAGTCATTTTACAAAAGAAATTGTCAATGTCATTCATATGGTGTGTTCCATTTCTATGATTGTGTTTTCAATTTTGCCCTGCAGTGTGCTGTAAATGTTTGGTAGTGTGCAGCACATGCTTAGTTGTGTGGGGGTCATCCCTATGTTCCCCGGGTTCTATGTTCCCCCACTAAGGTTAGGGTTAGGGTTAGGTTTAGGTTAGGTCCTATGTTCCCCGCTCTCCCTAGGAAAGCAGGGAACATAGGACCCGGGGAACATAGGTACGGTCCCGTTGTGTGTACTCAATGAATGGTATGTGTGTGTCATTTGAAAATATGGCTGTGTGTACCAAATGAAAACACGAGTTCCATTTTGTGAACAGTTGCCAGATTTGATGGCAAAGAGTCATCTTGCAAAGGGAGTGTAGGGTTTAGCATTTTGTGTGTGAGGTTTGCAGTTTTGTGTGTGCAGTTTCGAGAAAGCCGTTATTGTTTTGAGAAACGTGTGTTAACAATTGTGAAAAACTGTAAGACTCTCATCTAGATTTTTTTTTATTGATTGAAAAACAATAGTTAAATTAACTGTTGCACCCCTCGAAAGGCATGGCCGAGACTATGTTTTGCACCCTGTCCGTCCGTCCGTCAGTGACCAGCTCCGGTACCGTTGGCTTGATCGCAGTGAGACTCACTGGATGCCAGAGCAGATATTTCATATTCCATCCTGGTTGGCTTCCAAAGTTTGCAGGAGAGCTCAGTTTTGAACAATATGTCTCAAATCATCAACACAGCATGCGATTTCCATGAAATTTTGCACACACATTCCCACTAGGCCGAGGAAAAAATGCCACGTGATGTTAAAACAGAGATACAGCAGGGTCAAGAATGAAGCGCAAAAAGCAAAGTGCAATAATAGCACAATAAGACATGGAAACGGAATAGATTGTAAGGATAAGGATAATTCCTTTTAACAGGTCGTTCATGAAAGTCCTTGCGGTCTTGTTTCCAATGAGAACCTGTGAGCAATTAGGGGTTAAGAGTCTTGCTCAGGGACAGATTTCATTTCATCGACACATATGCTGACCTGGCCTGGAATCGAACCTGGGGCAACCAGGGCCTCTGGCTCCCTAGGCGGGCTCACTAACCACTCAGCTATGGCCGCCCCACAAGTGAGACAAAGCAAATGAATCCAACAGGTGAAACTACTTTCAAGCTCGACCCAGCTGAGGTGGTCATACATATGACGCAGGGGGGCAATCCCGTGTTAAGAACCTCACTCATGGACACCTCAACCTATTGCCATTGACAGGAATCGAACTCTTGACCTTCAGACTCACAGGTTGAGACACTACCTGTAGTGCTATAGTTCGTCCAGGCGGAAGTTGTTGAAGATCACAAACTTTTGCCTTCTGTCATGAACCAAGCCCCTGTTTCAATAACACTAAGATCAATCGTTCACAAACCATTTACCAATGGAGAAATTGTACGTCTCCTCGGAACCGAAACTGGTGAAAGTAGGCGATCTACAAGCTCAGAAACACGTTGCTATCTGAAAATTTGTGAGATTGTAGATCGGCTATTTTCACAATGAAGTACGTCATACATTGAAAAAACATACTCTCAAATAAGCATTTCAGGTCATCTTTAACAATTGCACATGTATGTATTCATTATAAATAATAAAGTCTACATGAAGTGAGGCTTGAACTGGCGACCTGACAACCGCAAGTCAGGCAGACGCTTTAGCGAGAAGCCATTGGACCAACAGACCTGATTTAGTGAAAAAGGAGATGAGACAGATGGTGTTCACTCTCCATTCCGACATCTCACCACTCCGACTAGTGGCTTCCGCGTGCGGTTAGGGTTAGGGTTAGGGTTAGGTATAGGGTTCGTCAACGTCGGAAAGGCGACATGTCGGAAAGGAGAAATGCACCCGAGACAGATGATACCATTTCACGCAAATAGCTAAAAAATCCTGGGTTCAAGTGTTCTTCAAAAATGTTGAACATTCACCAACATTAATGTAGGTAAATGCACTGTAGAAGTGCTGTGCAAGTATGTGTGTCACTACATGGCTACTGTTAATCAAGACTATCGTAGATGCATTTTATCTGAGTCAGACTTGATCAAATACAACTAATATATAGTCTTGATCCAAGGCTAAGCTACTGTTAGCCCCAAAGAAGTCAGATGTAAACAAAACCCAAATATGGGTATTATTAATGACCCAAAATAGTAAATGAACTGAGATGAAAGTCGAGTCTGTCCGTTGTGTCTGGCATGCAGATAGATAAGCTTTGTTCTTTGAGAGTTTCATAGAAAAAAAAACTGTAAAAAAGTACTAGCCTATAGTTACCCAGCACTTTTCATACAGTGGCTGGTCTTACAAGCAGGCTGACTGGGTCAAAGCGTTACATTACAACCAGGGTCAGTAACACCACAGCATTCTAACTAGATATAATTACAACGCTTTAGATATTATTTGATTTTTTGTTGTTGCACGGATGCAGTGTTGTCTTATATAAGCTGAAGAAAATAGGAAAGACACAGTAGAACCTTACTCTAGGTGCTTGTGGCCCACTTGAGCGTTGGCCCATTAGAACCAGGGTCAATGAAACCACAGCATTTTAACTAGATAATGACAATGCTTTATGTATTATTTATAATACATAAAGTAATGTAATTATTAATTATTATGTACTATTACATAATAATAAGGATAAATAAGGATAATTCCTTTTAACAGGTCGTTCATGAAAGTCCTTGCGGTCTTGTTTCCAATGAGAACCTGTGAGCAATTAGGGGTTAAGAGTCTTGCTCAGGGACAAATTTCATTTCATCGACACATATGCTGACCTGGTCTGGAATCGAACCTGGGGCAACCAGGGCCTCTGGCTCCCTAGGCAGGCTCACTAATAATAATAATAATAATAATAATAATAATAATTATTATTATTATTATGTATTGATTTAAGCATTCAGTGTTGTCTTATTTAAGCAGAAGAAAATTATGTAAAGGTTAAATGATATCCTACCGGTCTGTACTATCACAGTAATTTTCCCTGTTTATTTTATTCTCAGGTGTTTTTGACCCATCTGCAAGTCATCACCTGAAACACCTCCTAGGAGTCTAATTAAGACCATCTGCTCTCCAGACACTGGCTGCACTCCAGGCAGCTCCCAACACAGCGTGTGTCACAGCAGGACCCTCGCTACCAGCAGAGTCACCTCCAGGCAAGGCAGCACGACGCTGGCCACAAACAGAGCCGTGCCTACTGCTCAAAAGCCCAGCAGTTTGATCAGCGTCACCACCAGCGTCGATCATATTTTCCTGGCGACTGTGTACTGTACTGGTTGACAGAGGATTCAACATCGCAGATACTGTCATGGCATGATTAGTCACACCAAACTTTACAAAAGGGGGAAAAACAGCTTTCCCCACAGGATAATAGAGAACATGCGAAACGTAGCAAATGTTAGAATTCATGTTAAAAGGGTCATTAGACTCTTCAGGCGAAAATATACCTGCCTAGACAAAGTCATGCCAGTGGATAATCTGTTGTGCTGTGAAAGAGGTCTGGGGCATACTATCCTAGTATAAATTATAATTAACCATTATACTTAATTATTATATTATTAGTGGTCTTCGTATCCAGGCTTGAGAATCATGAATATCCTATATAGCTTTGACTGAACAGTTGTACTAACTACTTCTAGTTAGAGTTTGGTCACAGTTTGGTTTGCATTATTAAATCAATCCATGTTGGGATAGAGTTTGACAAGCATAAGAACGTATGCCTATATTAATCTAAGCTAATATTATACTTTAATATATGCTATATTATACTACTATATTGTGAACTGTCTATCTATACATACTGTATATCTCTACATATCTACTATTTTAATGTTCTTCGCCAAAACGAAAAATGTACTAATCTTTGTGCAGTAGTAGCCTCGTGAAGAGGATTCAAGCTCTTAAAAGAGATGACTTCAAGAGCTTGCACTTACATTGTGAATAAAATGTTTTATTGAATGACAATATTTGCCTTGCATATTCTGTAATCTGTAGCCTACTATTGATAAATGTCCTACTTGGCTTAAATTGAGCAGTTGTTTTTATGATTGATGTTTAGATTAGATTTACATACAGCATCTACAGCTGAGTTCCAGTGTGTTATGTCCAAGGAGGAAGAAACTGCAGGAGATTCTTCTTACTCAGAAAGTGTCTGAGAACAAGAGAATCATGTGTTATCACTATCATTAATGCAGTGGTTCTCAAACTTTTCCATGTCAAGGACCCCCAAATTAATATGTATTAGCCCCATCTGAAAACATTTTGTCCCAGTGACCACCATACTATGTTTGTGCTGTAAAATGTTTAAAAAATATTCAAATTCTTCTGAAAATAGCCGATCTACAAGCTCACAACACATCGATTTGAGACGACTCAGACGAGGAGCCTGTAGATATATTTTTTTTAATATTATATTTACTATATATAATACTATACTATATATATAGTATAATATACTATACTATATTTCAAATAGCCAAAGTACAGGGTAGTGCTTAAAACAGATTTTGATGCTACGTATATATTAACACATTCGGTGCCAGAGTATATTCTTATTATACTCACCCAGTGCCAGCGATTTTCGTGTTTTATAACCTTTTAAACCGGTCACAGAATTGTTATATCCATTAAGTAAAAGTACTTAAGTAAAACATTTGAGTACTTTTTCCACCACTGGGTATATGTTGTACAAACAAAGACATTAACACTATAGATATTACTGTCTAGAATGTGTACATTATTAATATTGTACCTTCAGGCGTCCTAGCCTATGTCTTGGCATTTATTTCACTATGGCACCATACTAGTCCAAACAGTATAGGCCTACAATACATATTAACACATTTCTACCAGTTTATACTGTTCATAATACTGTATCTTAGCTCTTTAATTTCAACCCTTTATTTGTTCGTTATATAATTTAGAATATATCATGTACTATTATACTGTAATGCTCATGGCATGACACATACAGTAAATCATGATTCTCGCATTCTCAACCATTTCAGCCCAGTTGGTGTGAATATCCTGTACCCTTTCGGATTCCTCTTCCAGCGATCCAGAAACAGATGTGTGCCTAGCTAGGTGTCTAGAGGCTAAGGAGTAACACATACACAGGTAACGAAAATGTGTACATTTATATTAGGATCAACCTTAAGTTTACAATGGATAATTAAGCAGATCAGGGAAAGCAACAAACTTCAGGGTGGCCAAAGCCAAAATACTCCAACCTTACCTGAAAAGAAAACAACCTAAACTCCACCAAAACAAAAGTTACAGTCTAGGCTCCCTAACTACGGTAAACAAAACAGGGTCAAAAGGGGGAACAAAATAAATGGCGGCACACCCCTACAAGCTTCCCTTCTCTAATATACTCAGGAAAAGGTTTGGAATATGTTTCCTATCTAAGAATAGTCTATACTTTAAACACTAAGTAAATAAAGTTACCTTTACGCACTAAGCAGGAAAAAGGCGTGGCACACAGCCTATAGACATTGATAACCTTGTCTCCAAATTGAGACAAAAAATCGGGTTTCTCTATAGAAATAAATCTTGCTTTCCTGCATCCAGTAGGGAAATAATTATTGATGCCACTTTTCTCTCGGTTTTAGACTATGGAGACATTATTTATAGAACTGCTACTCCATCCATTTTAAAGCGCCTCGACACTGTGTACCATTCTGCCCTAAGATGGTCACTGATGACAGCTACTGTATGGTACCCATCATTGTACACTCTATGGGAACGCAGGCATATCCTCTCTATCTGAGAGGTGTGATAAGCACTGGTACAGTATGTATTTATTTCTAAAGCCATCTCATGCTGCGCCCTTATATTTGTTCTATGTTGGATCAGAACCATATTACATACCAGACCCGCTCGAGTGATCTCCTGACACTCAAGGTTCCTTTTGCGGGCCAAGCCAGATTTTGGTACCACCTACCAAAATCAAAAAGACTGCTTTGCTTAACATAAGCTTGTAAAAGTTGACCTTCCTTCGGTCTAGTGGGTGGTCATAGCTGAATGGGTAGAGAGAATAGGCCGCATGGGGAAATTAAAGTCCCAGGTTTGATTCCTGGCCCCAGCTATGTGTCGAGGTGTCCATGAGCAAGACACTTCACACCTAACTGCTCCCCAGAGCCATGCAGTCCCGGCAGCCATCGGCTGGGTGAAGCTGAAATCCGAATTTCTTCCCCTTTCCCTTTCCCCTTGGCCAATGCATTCACTGGTCCAAATCAGATCAGAGTTGATTGATGACATTAGGTGTCAAGTAATGGCTGTCCTGTTTGGTGGAAAGTGCACAGATTCCCTCACAACAACGCAATCTAACACCTTCAGCAAGGAGGTTGTCTCAGCTTCATCACTTAACGCCTGAACGTCTACCTTAAATCTGCCACCAAACTTCACTGTCGTATACGACACTGGTCTATCATATACATGGTTTTGATGGGGAAAAAGAGGGTGTGGGTGCCATGAACTAGGGGTGCAAACTGCAGGATGATCAATCTGTCTTACTGTATGTCAATAATGCATGCTGCTCCAGAAGCATTCATTTTTGGAGTTCATACATAACTTGTAACTTCTCCACTGCCTACAAGACACTCTGGTAGAAGATATGGACAACCATGTACTACTGTCTGTGGACTGTGTCTACTTGAGGAATGTCTCAATTCCACATAAAAAAATCTTCCAGAGGAGTCAGAGTCAGAGTATGACGATAAATAGTGACTGTATAACAGCACCTGTTAATAACACAACAAGTGCCTATAATGGGCTATGGCTTACTGGATTACTGGACAACCCCATTGGGGTCATTCAAGTAATTTCTTAAGTAAGCAATAGATTTATGCTTGCTTAATATGCTTCCCCCTTTATAGATTGAATAGTAGTTGAAACATAGCCATTTTAAGCTCCTGGCAGCCATCATGGACGCCATCTTGAAAATGAGACTTTCTGCCTTTCTGGAAGCTACATTTTACTAGATTATTTTGTATGCTTATTTAGAATGCCCAATAGTAACATAATTCATAATGTTCTATGAATTACATTTCAAGTCTGTGAGTACCTGTATGATTGTATATATATTCTTTTTATTTACTTATTTATTTATTTTTCTTCTTCCTCCTTTTTTTTTTTATGGCTGTTTTACATACAGAGACGATGCCGGGTGAAAATGTAAAAAAGGGGATATGAATATAACTGTACATGCATATATTATGTCTGTGAAACCTAAATTGAATTCCCTAATAAAAAATATACTAAAAAAAAAAAAAAAAAGAATTTATGGGGTGTTCAACCATATACTGAGCCATCTAATATTGGAGTTTCTGCATATCGGCCACTAGTGGGCCAGCCCAAGTTGTATGCAGGGCTTTTGAAAACCTTACACCCACACCTAACACCATGTCAAAAATCTAAAACCTGTCACTAAGTGCACAATCTTTATGAGTGTTGACATAATTCCCTCACAGCTATTACAACTACAGCACATTTCTCACATATGTTTTACACTTTTTGAAATATCTAGCTGTAATTGTATTTATCATGTGATTATTTTCACAAACGTGTTCAATTATGCCAATTATCTTATTAAATATGCACAATACCAAACGTTCCTCAGCAGAAATGGATTCTACTGGTATAATTACCTTAGGGTCAACTGTTTATAAGACCATTGGATTCCAAAAAGTATTGTCTAGAAGTCATATAAATGATTCACACACATCACGGTTTCTTATGGCTTGTTTAGAGTGATTACTGTCATTAAGCTACTGAATTGGAAGATGTATCATACCAAAATATAAACTAGAGACATGTAGGAATACAAAAATACAAAAACTTTACGGCCACCTCAGGTGGTACCAATTTGTGAAAATATCAGTGTTGGCCCCTGGACTATTAGGCAAGACAGCATTTTCTGTCAGTGCTCCATCTGCCTGGAATGAGCTCCAGAGGTCCTTGAAAATCAAATCACTTCCATCTTTAGGTCATTTCAGGGAAATGATTTCCAACAATTTTGTTCAGGATTGTAACTGTAACTTTATTTCATTTAATTTTGGTAGATCTGTTCTAGTTCTTTGAGTATTTTAGTTTTTTTTTGTGCTTTCTGTATTCTGATTCATGCATCTTATGTTTCTGTATGTGAATGTCTATTCCTGTTGATTACTGTGTTCTGTATCTCGGCTACATTGAAAATGAGGGCCTGCCCCTCAACTGTACTCCGAGCTGAAATAAAGGTTATGATGATGATGAGGAATGAGGCCCAGGTGTGTCTCCAGACACCACGCCACTCCTCCAATCTCCAGTCCACCTTCCATTACCAAATAGGGCACTGAAAACACTCAGAGGGTTAAAAACACAATATGAGGCCAATATGAGCCCCCCGCATGCTACCAAAATGAGGTGGTCACCCTATCACCGCGGTGACCACCGAAACGGTGGTTTGGATACGAGACGCTCATACTCGGTGATAAGGTGATAAGGAATAACCCCGCCTCCCTCTGGTTCAGACGCGCCACCCAGCCCACTCTGAAATCGGTGTTCAGGAAACAGTGCATTGTGCGGGAAATACAACATGGAAGGAGAAGGAAGAAACATGGAGGGAATGGAACATGACACGGCCGGAGGAGGGAGAATGGGGTCTGCTGGTGGCGCAAATGCGTGTAATGGACGAAGAGAAGCACTTCATCCATTTCAGGATGTCAGCTAGCCGCTTCGACGACCTCCTGCGCCGCGTCGAGCCGCTGCTCCAGCATGCACCCACACACAGCATGCCCATTTCCCCTGCAGAGCGACTTATTGAAGTCCCTTTCATTTCATTAGGTTTTTAAACACAGGGTAGTCGCAGACCCATTTTCATGGGTCACATAAATATCAGTTTTCTTTCTTTTCTTTCTTTTCTTTCCATCTTTTTTGTTTATTTAAAAAATGATTCAAAAGCTTTTTCATTAATCAATTCTACACATTTTCAGAAGTTTTCTAAGATATAAACTGTAAAAAGCCAGAAGGAGCAAACATCTCATACATTGTGGTGAGGACAGCTACAGTATATGAGCTGACAGTGATCAAAGCCTGCCATCTAGTGGACAAGTTGGAGGAGTGCATCAAGTGAGGAAAGCTTTACATTCTGGACCAATGAAACAATGTAAAGCGACTTTGGGTACAATGAAAGCGCTATATAAGTGTGATGTATTATTATTATTATTATTATTATTATTATTATTATTATTATTATTATTATTATTAGTAGTAGTAGTAGTAGTATTATTAGCATTATTATTAAGAGTAAATATTATTCTTTTGGTTATGTAAAAAACAAAAGCAAAAAAACAGAGCTTTAAGAATTATTTATAAAGGGGATTTTAGAGCATATATGTCATGCTGACAGATTGTTTATTCATTTGTATTATAGCTGGCTTTGTGTTGATTCCTTTTGATTTTTGGCATGCATGCTTTTCTTTAATTTTGAGTTATGGAAGCCAGCCAGTCTATCCACCTGTTTCTGCGGGAATTTACTGGGGCAAGAATCTGGTGTGGGAAACATCCTGCGGACGGACTGGAAGTAGGAAGTAGCGGCTCAGTGTGTTTACATTTGCCAGCAGAGCGTAGCTATAGCTTCACAGGTCGCATAGCGATTCTGACTCCAAGAACGTTTGTTAGTAAGTCTTTTATCTCTGCTTTTCTCTCGCTTAACGTCTCAATTCCATCGCATCCGATGTGAAAAGAAGTTGGCTAAGAAACTTGAACTAAAAAAAAACTCCCAAAGCTTTGTATGTATGTTCATTTCACTTCGTGGGCAAGAGACCTACACGGGACAACCCATATCCAACGCTGCTGTTGGGTGAGAGACCTCCAGAGGAGAGTATCGTGCAGAGACATTTAACGGGTAAGATTAATTTCTACAAGGCATTAAAACAAATCTGATCTGGCCTGGTCCACGGCAGGGCTGTGATTGTGTGGCAAGCGATTCAACCTATCGCAAACAAAAAGTTGCAACGCATTTATGATCACAAACACATGTACTAATCTGTCATTTGTAACGTCACACACGCGCGCGCTGTGTGTGTGTGAGTGAGTGTGTGTGTGTGTGTTCCACGCACCTTGCCAAATAATGGCCTATTTCTATAGCCTATTGCTTGGCATGGATCTCAATTTACAGTACATGATTGATGTATACGTACTGTAGATTGAAATGTCCTTACACAGTGTGACAAATAAACAATCAATAAATGTGTTGTGAATACTTTATTAACAAGTGTGTTAACAGTACAGGTAGTACAATCAAAGGTTACGCTAAAAAGGATAACACAATAAGTCCCGGGGGCTTGGTTTCCATTGTGGCCCATTGTACTCAATTCATCAGTAATTCATAGGATACAGTACATACTGTAAATTACACAATACAATACAATACATATCAGTAAAAAAAAACTCAGTAGCATCAACAGGTATATTTACAGAGAAAGGATGGGTGGGGGAGGGGGGCAGAGGATGCTACTACCAAAGTGTTCAAAGGTTTTAAACTGATCCCAATTGTATTTTAAGGTAAGCCATTTTTTAGGTTAGTTTTGAGTTTGGGGATGGATTGGAGAACCTTTATGCCTTTTGGTAGGGCATTCCATGTTTTGGTGGCAGTACAGTAGAATGCATTTTCCCCATGTTTGAGCCGAATTTTGGGGGAACGAGGTCAGGTGAGCTCCCTCTGGTGTTATGTCCAGGGGTGCACATAACTGGTGCGCAGGTGCGCATGCGCACCCAAAATAAAAAATGCGCACCACATCAGGCGACGCGAGGCGCTTTTGCGCACCAACAGCTGGGACAGGAATTTCCAAGCTTTTATTTTTTAGCAAAACTAAAAAATAAAAGCCTGGAGATCGAGGCTAGGAATTTACTTCCTGAAGCCACACTCACACAATCACTCTAAAGCACCCGTCGGCCCCATGTACAGCCATTAGGCACAGGGGTAGAGATATGACTCGCGTCGCCTCGCATCGCCTCGCATTGCCTCGCTGCGTGCACGCAGCCAGCAGCGGCTGTTAGAGGCACTCGTCACCGATGATGAACGCACCGTAATGGTGCAAAATATGCCGTGAACGTCCCAATCTGGCGGATAAAATCAGCGCAGCAGCACAGGGCACCAACCTTGGGGGCTTTATCTAACATCGTGAGAGAAAAAACGGCGAAAATCGGCGGAATTTAGAAGCAGAGCGTCCTTTTTTTCTCCCCCCCCCCCCCCCCCCCCCCGTTGACAAAACTGTCCGGTGGCCACCGTGCTGACCCCCCCCCCCACCCCCACCCCCCCCCCGTTGACAAAACTGTCCGGGCTGAACCCCCCCCCCCCTTGACAAAACTGTCCGGGCTGAACCCCCCCCCCCCGTTGACAAAACGGGACGGGCGCCATGCGCACCAAGTCACATGTCCAGGTGCTCTTCTGCGTACCAGACCTAAAAAGTTATGTGCACCCCTGGTTATGTCCATGGCTATCACTCACTCTGGAGAAGACGTTTGACAGGTATCTGGGCACTAAACCTCTGAGTATCTTATCAGTAAACTATTTGGGTCATTTGCAACAAAGTAGTCCCTCATTCGTAACAATGTATACACACAGTAGCCTACAGCTACATAGATTATTCATTCAAACCCAGATCAGTGTGAGGTGTGTCCAGAGCTCTGCGTAGGTTCTGCCAGAACAGTCCAGGGTGTTGTCCAGCCTGGGACCAGCTCAGGTAGGTGTGACTCTTCACCAGCCTCCTCATGTGATAGTAGGGAGACAACTGGTGGGCTGGAATGTCCTCCAGAAACACCAGGATCAATACGTCCTTCTGTTCATCAAACAGACGGTAGCTGCACACAGGAGACAAGAGGACATATACACTCAGTCAAGTTGAATGGACAGTACAATGTACAAGCTTTATTTCTAAAACGGATTGTCCCAATCTGTCTCAATTCTGATTGGCTGGTTTCTGTTTAGTAGGCGTTCTACAGTGATCCAGCGTATGTGTAGCTGAACGAGGGAAGGGGAGCACTTGTTTTCCTTCTCAATGGACTGGCTGAATAAAATGGTAAATAGTAAATGGTGCATTTATATAGCGCTTTTATCCAAGGCATAGATTGTGCATTACATTCACCCACACATTCATACACCGATGGCGGAGGAAACCATGCAAGGCACCAACCTGCTCATCGGGAGAAATTAGGGGTTCAGCGTCTTGCTCAAGGACACTTTGACACAAATAAACAGGCAGACACTAACAAAGCCAAAGTGCAGTAACTACGTTTTTGGACACCGAATTATTTGTGTATCCCAAAGGTCAAATTAGCCTTTGTGATTTTTGGGGATAAACAATTACTTCAAGAACAGATGTACAATTAGTGTAATATCACTTATATGCCAATATCTCATTTGGCTGACCAGTTGAATCACTTTTAAACCCATTTGTCAGTTTTTTTAAATCCTGGAGTTACTGCACTTTGGCGTTGTAGGGCAATATAGTCTGTCAGGAAGTTGCTCTTCCTGGTTGGTGCTCTGAGTCTCCGGAAGCCAGGAACTACTTTCTTGTAGAAGTTGTTATTGTAGTGAATTATTATTGTCTCCGCCAGGCCGAAAGGCATGGCGAGAGAGTATGTTTTACCCCCCGTGTGTGTGTGTGTGTGTGTGTGTGTGTGTGTGTGTGTGTGTGTGTGTGTGTGTGTGTGTGTGTGTGTGTGTGTGTGTGTGTGTGTGTGTGTGTGTGTGTGTGTGTGTGTGTGTGTGTGTGTGTGTGTGTGTGTGTGTGTGTGTGTGTGCGTGCGTGCGTGCGTGCGTGCGTGCGTGCGTGCGTGCGTGCGTGCGTGCGTGCGTGCGGGCCCGCCCGCCCGCCCGCCCGCCCGCCCGCCCGCCCGCCCGCCCGCCCGCCCGCCCGCCCGCCCGCCCGCCCGCCCGCCCGCCCGCCCGCCCGCCCGCCCGCCCGCCCGCCCGCCCGCCCGCCCGCCCGCCCGCCCGCCCGCCCGCCCGCCCGCCCGCCCGCCCGCCCGCCCGCCCGCCCGCCCGCCCGCCCGCCCGCCCGCCCGCCCGCCCGCCCGCCCGCCCGCCCGCCCGCCCGCCCGCCCGCCCGCCCGCCCGCCCGTCCGTCCGTCCGTCCGTCCGTCCGTCCGTCCGTCCGTCCGTCCGTCCGTCCGTGGACAGCTAATCTCTGGCACCGTTGGCCCGGTCGCTGCGAAACTCTGCACACACACTCCCTGGATGCCAATTCAGAACCTCTGCCCCACATTTTTCACATGGGCCTGTTATAGCGCCACCAGGAGGCCGATTTGTGCAAACCATTTTTTAAATATTACAACAGATTTTATCCAAACGTCATTCAAATCGGTACACAGCATCTCTGCATGTGATGAACACGGATCTGTCCGATTTCCCATATTCCATCCTCATTGGCTAAGATTGGCTTCCAAAGTTTGCAGGATTGCTCCGTTTTGAACAAAATGCCTCAAATGATGCACTCAGCTTGCGATTTCCGTGAAATTTTACGGGCACATTCCCACTAGGCTGAGGAAGAAATGCCACCCTTTCACATTGGCCTGTTATAGCGCCACCAGCAGGTCTAATTTAGCAAAACTCAAATCATGAATGCAGTGTCCCATTGCCGTGAAAGGCCTAAGAAGAAACATGCACCCTTTTCACAATGGCCTATTATAGTTCAAGTTCAAGTTTTTTTTGAAAACATCATAGCATAACAATATGAATTATGATGTTTCTGACAGTAAAATAATTGAATAAAAAAAAACAAGAGGATAAAAAAAACAAGAGGACCGCTCTATTAAATACTAAAACTAAAACTAATCATCAGTCAAACATCTAACAACAATAAAATGTCTCTATTTCTTATGATAAAGTGTGTAGGCTCTTTGGAGGAAAGTCATCTGGTGCCTTTGCGTGTTGCTCACAGGTTGTGTGAGTGTCCTGCCATTCCTTAAGTTGTAGCGACTCGTATTTGCAGACAGCCTCTGAATCATTGGACTGGTCCCTTCAGTCAGCATTCGGTTGAATTCTCTTAGAGTGGCCTCCTCTCTCCTGGTCTCCAGAGTAGGGAAGGAATTAGTTGGTATCCCAATGATGCGGCAGCACCTTCTCTGTAGACATTCCAGTTCCTGGATCAGGTATTTTGGAAGGCCGCCCCAGACAGGTGAAGCATATTCCAGCACAGGTCTGATGAAGGTCACGTATACCTGGGTCAGCACATCTGGAGGGAGCTGCGCTCGTTTGGCCACACTCAGATAATGGACCCTTGGTTGAGCCTTCTTTAACATGAACTGAACTTGTGCGTCCCATTTCAGGTCAGAGGAGAGCTGTATTCCAAGGAGCTTGAATGTTTCCACCCTTTCTATTGCCTGGTTGTTCAAAACAATAGGAGGAGGTGTTGGTCTGTTTTGAGGCTCCCTGAGACTGATAACCATGTCCTTTGTTTTTCTAGCATTGGCGGCTAGGCAGTAGGTCTGACCCCAGGCTGTAACTGCATCAACAGCTGCTTGCATCTGTCCTGGAAGGGAGCCCATGAGATGTTCAGTGAGAGTCAAATCATCTGCATATTTAATTGGCTCAACACTAGTTGGCAACAGGTGATCGAGAAAGTTCATACAGAGAACAAAGAGGAGAGGGGATAGAACCCCACCTTGAGGGACGCCAGCTAAAACTGCCTGCGGTTTAGAAAAATGGTTTCCCCATTTGACTGTTTGCCTCCTATCCTCTAAGTAACTCTGCACTGTTAGCCAAATGTTTTTCGATGCACCAAGCATTTTCAGTGAATGAAGAAGATGACCATGGTTGATTGTGTCAAACGCACGAGTAAAGTCAATGTATGTGACGTGCACATCATATTTTGGCTTTCCATCAACAGCATCATGCCAGCTTTGCAGAATGTGCAGTAAGGCTGACACAGTAGATCTGTTCTTCATGAACCCATGCTGTGAAGCAAGTATAGACGTTTCAGTTTCTTGCAGAAGTTGGTTCTTCAGGATACCCTCGAACACTTTACCAACACAACTCAAAAGAGAGATCTGCCTGTAGTCCTGTGGGAACCTTGGTTTACTGCATTTAGGAACTGCACAGACTAAAGAGTCTTTCCACTGGGTAGGGAAATGTCCTTCTTTGAGACAAGCATTAAACAGATGAGTAAGCACTGGGGCAAGCTCTTCATTAAAGGTTGTAAGAATCCAGGCAGGGATGCCGTCTTTTCCAGCTGCCTTTTTCCCATCGACTCTACGAAGAAGAGTCTTCACCTGCCCAATGCTATAAGTGACAGTTGTACTTGGTAGGTTGCTGCCATCATCAACCAGTAGGGGGCGAGGTGTAATATTCTCCCACACAGAGGAGAAGTGGAGACTCAGAGTTTCACATTCCTCCCCAGTCTTTGTGTGTTCCACATGGGATTCTGCAGCGCCCATCAGCTTTTTGATGGACTTGAACCAGTTGCCACTGTCATTGTTCCTCAGATGAGAAACTTCATCCTCATAATACCTCCTCTTTGCATTCTGGATCAAATAGGCCACTTTGGAGCGTAGCCTCTTGAACTCAGTTTTATCCTCAGATTTAAAGGCTCTTTGTCTATCAACTATAAGTTGCTTTATTTGTGGTGTCATCCATGGCTTATCCATCGATGTAATTGTACTCCTTTTAATAGGCAGCACTGTATTGAGGATAGGATTGAAAACATCATAAAAGATATCAACCTTTTTTTGAGCCAGAGGTGCCTCATAGACTGGACCATAATCAGCGGTGTTCAAGTGAAGGCCTAGCAGCCTCTTGCTTTCTATGGTGCAGCGCCTACGAAAAACTGGGCTTACTGGTACGTGGGGCCATTTTTCAGCTGTCAGGAGTATAGCTTGGTGGTCAGAACTGGGTCTGAGTACAGGCCTTTAATGTTAGTAATAATAGAGTCAAGTTGATTGAGGCCTCTTGTTGGTTTGGACACTATTTGTTTCAGATGAAACTGGGCCTGAATAGTGCCTAAACAGTTCTTGAGATACTCCAGAACCTGAGCATCAGGTCGAGCCTCCTTAGAAGATTTTGGAGGGTTATAAAGAACAGCAGTCACTAAACAATTTATGCCACGTGGCAGCCGGGCTGGCCTCATCCACATCCATAGACATTCAAAGTGATCATCCTCAAGGTCCAGCAGCCGTTGATGTTGAATATTGTCTTTTATGTACAAGGCTACACCTCCAGCATAGTTGACTCTGTCATTTCTGTGCAGACTATGGCCCTGAAGACTGACTATAGAGTCTGGAACAGTTTCCTTTAACCAGGTTTCGGTCACAGCTACAATTGCAACTTCATTAATTTGAGTCACAGTCTGCAATTGCACTTGCACCCTATAGCGCCACCAGGAGGCCACAATAACGTACCTGACCTGGCGGAGACCTGTACTCCGAGGAGCACTTTTTCTAGTTAAGAACTGTTTTAATTGGGACGTGTCTATGATTTTCATGTTGCCATATTTGTAATTGTTTTAGAAAAGCAATAAGCCATGTGAGGTCTCAGTTTACCTCCATTTTATAATGGCTGAGATCATATTAACATGACATACAGTATGATGCTATTTATGCATTATATTCACATTAATATGACACATGATGCGTATTTATGAATTATATTCATATTAACATGACATGATACATATTTATGCATAATATTTAGGGATGCACCGATATATCGGCCACATATCGGTATCAAACGAAATTTGCCGTTATCGGCACCATACTCTATGGTGCTTGTGATATGAAATGTAAGCTTACCATAATCACAGTAAACATTATCATGTCATATTCAAGGGCTTTTTGTGTTTCTGTAGATTCTGAACAGTTATTTCTTATAATGAAGATGTACTTGTTTCCCTAGCACTAAAGGGGGAAATAACACCAACAACTAAATAAACAAATATCGGTATCAGTATCGGCTATCGGCAAAATTGTTATTTTAAACATCGGTATTGGTATCGTCCAAGAATTTCCATATCGGTGCATCCCTAATTTATATTCAGAGCTACATGCCAGTTACAATTCTAACTTTTAGATGAATGATTAAAAAATATTTGAACATTCTAAATCTGTGTTGAACTCATGTTTGACTAAAATCTAATTACATGTAATTCTCCTGTAAGTGACCAGAATTGCAATGTTTCTGCCCTGGGTCACATAAATGATATATGTATACGCACACACAACCTCAGTACAATAATTCACTTCATGGCTCAACCAATAGTCTAATAGTGTGGGCTGACGGCAGAGTGGGTAGAGAGGCTGTCTGTCCTAATAGTTAGGATGGGTAACAGAGGACATATTTCACAACGTGCAAATGTACAATGACAAATACCTCCACAAAACAACTAAAGGGGACTACATTTATTTAAATGAATCAATTAAATTATGAATTAGGCTATAAATTAATAATGCTGCCACTGTAGGGCCCATAACATACGATACTGCCCCCACCTCACCTGGCCATCTGGATCTCTCTAGAGCACCATTCACTCTCCAGGTAATGATGGCTGATCACACAGATGGTCTTTCTGCTGCCATAGATGGCATCTGTAATGTTCTCTATGATGGGTTTACCTGGAAACAAAACCTACAGATACACTAGATTAAAAACTATTTCACTTCTTGAGGGACAGACAGACATATAGTATCACATACTGTAATAGTAATGCCACTATTACAACACAGTGTTTCAGACACAGAGAGGTCCCTACCTGCTTACAAATTGTTGACAGAAAGAAACAGACATATTTAGATGAATACAGTATTAGAGACAGAGAGAGGTTTGTACCTGGTAGGAAGTCTCGGTGGTGCAGACAGAGTCTCCAGCCCTGCTCTCCCTCCAGCACTGGAAGCATTTCTCTGTACACCCAGAGCTCATCGTGAACGTTGTAGGAGATGAAGGCATCGTAGCGCTGAGGAGACCCCCTCTTTCTTTCCTTGGCATCATAAAGAAAGGCCAGGAAGAGGTAGTAGGTATAGAGAAGATGCAACCTCAGGAAGTGGTAGGTGAAGGATGTGAGCAGAGTTAGCACAATCACACAAGTGGAGGAAAGGAAGCAGATGAAGCTAGCGTCCACCCAACAGGAATGATAGTCAAAGTCCAGAAACCTGGTTCCCTTTTTATCCAGAGGATAGGCACAAGTGTAGCGGTGAGCGTCAACTACCAGTGTTTGGTTGTTGTTCAGCATCCACTGCTGAAAGTCAGCATTAGAACAATCACAAAATAAAGGGTTGTCATTCATTTTAATATACCTGACAGCAGGGAGAAAATTGAACACAGAGACATAGGTCACCACCGTCAACTCATTCTGGCTCAAGTCCAACCAAGAGAGTCTAGTCAGATTGGCTTGTGCCAGAAAATCCAGGGACGTCAGATTACAGTTTATTAAGGAAAGAGTCTTCAGCTGTGGTACATATTTAAATGAGTCTCGGCCCGGTTGTTTACCATGCTCAACATACAAATGTTCCAAATGTTTCATATCTGAGAGCATATCCCATACGATATATCTTTGCTCGTTTGTTGGACTGAATTGTATTGTTAAGCTTTTCAGGCTCTGAAAGGTGGTATTATAGTTTTTCCAATGCAACTCATGGGGAGATGTAATTTTTAAGGGGCTATTAAAATTTAGACTAAGTGTTTCAAGTTCATCTAGTCCTTCAAAAAAGTTGTTGTTCCATGGATCGTCGACAGCCAAGTTATTGCATTCCATGTCTAAGTGCTTGAGCGATTTCAGACTCATGAAATCACCTTCCCCTTGGGGAGATGAGATGTCGTTCATTCTTAAATCCAAAAGTTCTAGTTTGTGTAGGCCAGTCTGGAATGTGGTGCCATACTTGTGAATCAGAGTTAGAACCTTTAACTCATTAAGATGTTGAAAAACACACGGTTTGAGTTTAAATATGTGGTTGTTACCTAGATGAAGGTGTTTGAGTCTGGTTAAATTTAAGAAGTCTGAGCAGCTTAAATCATTAATGTAATTGTAACGCAGGTTTAGGATTTGAAGCATGGAGAGATTCTTAACATCATCTGGCACTTTGGAAAGGTAGTTGTTGGCGACGTTCAGGTGACTCAATTGTTTCATTTGTTTTATTGAACCCTTAAACAGTTCAGTCAGGTCATTCTGTGATAGATCCAGGTTGGTGAGCTGAGTACAATGTGACAGTGTTTTACTAAGGCTGTCATTGATGTTACCCCTCACACTGAGTGTCCTCAGTGTGGGTATTTTGCAGATAACATTTAAGAGATCTCTGTCTATCCACATATCATACCCCAGATCTAGGTCTTCCAGTGAATCAAGGCTTTGTAGAGCCTTCCTGATGGTGTTAAAAGACATAATAGAACCAATCAAATACACCTTAGTTATATTTCTTAGAAAATACTTGTCTGGTATGTCCCACTCCCATCCAGAATAGCTACAACATTGTGACAGGTCGATTGTCTTAAGATGTGGAAATGCAGCTGTTGTGATGCTGAACGTTTTTATCGACCGTGACATCACGCTCAACTCTCTGTGCTCAGAGGACATGTTTAATGGCAGATCTTTTGACTGAAAAGATTCTAACTCATCAATTGCGATGTTCAGCACCTGTAAGCTTGGTAGTTGTAAGACAGGGATAATATCTGTCATTTGATTGCACTTCAGACTAAGTTCCTGTAAGCTGGTGAGTGACTGGAAGGCAGCAGGTTTGATGAATTGGATATTATTATCATTCAAGGTCAGTATCAAGAGGTTAGACAGTCCCTGAAACATATTGTCTGTCAGTCTTGTTAGTTTGTTATTGCCCATACGGAGCACTTTAAGTTGCACCAAACGGACAAAAGCACCGTCATCTACATGAGTTATTGAATTGAAATTTAGATTCAAATCTGTGAGATTTGACAGATGGTAAAAATCTGTCCTGTGTATGTTTTGTATGAAATTGCCCCCTAGTATTAATAATAAAGCGTCTCTGGGAATATCATCTGGTACTCTATCAAGATCACAATTTGCACATTGCACTGAAACACCAGCAGTGACATTGTCAGAGTAAAGAATAGTGCAGTCTTTCAGGAAGTAAGCCAGTATGGGATGAAGCGTGAACAACAGAAATAAGAAGGGGAAGCATTGCCAGCTTCCTGTCTGTAGCATCATGGCTGTCTTCAGGGTCAACTGTCAGGTACTTTTGGTGGAGTAATTCTGTTGTGAACACTGGTTGGTGACAAAACTGTTCAGCATTGATGATCTAAAGAGGATACAACAGTAAAACAGTTACAGTACACATGAAACATTTTATTTGATCCTTAACTCTACATAGATTATCAGTCTATATTCCACATGTCTTAGTTATCTTCCCTTTTAAGGACTATTACTATTAATGTTTGGACAGAGACTTGTCTGTCCTAAAGACTGAGAATACATTTGTCCCAGAGCAATGCAGTTCATTTTTCCTCTTTGCTGTCTATGTGCGTCCTTATAGGAATAATTACAACTTAAAATGGGCAGGTAAAGGTCAAAAGTGGGTTTCAGAATCAAATAGTTTTTGAGCGAAAAGTTTCAGAAGCCATAATCAGTGTTGCACTAGACTAGACATACGCACACACTTACACACAGAGGTGAAACACAGTTATTTGTCCTAACTTTTCTGTTTTTGGACTGTTGGTTTTAACCATGAACCCAACAGTTTAAATAACTGTGAGCTGTAGCCTACTCTTTATCTTCATCAAAAAAATTGGTGCAATTGTGTATCCTACATTTAGTCAACAATTGGATTAATTATGTCTACATGTGTGTCTGCTAATGTTGGATTTCAAATTGTATTTGATTCTCATCACAACTTTCTTAATAACTGTAAGTAGATCATAAAAGTCGAGATTTAAAGGAAAACGTCTTTATTCCAATGTCCCAGTAGTAGACAAATGAAGTTGTGTTTGACTCATTTTGTTCAATAAAATACGTTACACTTAAGCAGAGTTGTGGTCTCTTACTATAGTTAAATGTTAAATTAGTGTGCGGCTAGGCATAGTTTTTGTGAGCTTAAGGTTAGGGTAAGTGTAAGGCATAGTTTTAGTGAGCTTTAATAAAGGGATAGTTCACCCCCAAAATTACTTTTTTTCTATCGATTACTCACCCCATTTTTTTGTTTTTTGTTGCATTCCTAAGCCAATAATTTGATGACCGAATAATTTGAGTCTCAAAGAGTCTCCATTGAGTCTCCTACCGGAGACACCGCCGGTCATCAAATTATTGGCTTAGGAATGCGACAAAAACAAAAAAATTAATTTTAGGCTTCATGGGGTGTGTAATTGATAGAAAATAAGGGTGTTTGGGTGAACTATCCCTTTAAGGTTAAGGTAAGGATTGGCATCGTTTTCTGCGAGGTTAAGGTTAGGGTAAGGGGTGGCATAGTATTTTGTGAGGTTAAGGTTCGGCTTGGTTATAAAGCGTGCCGTCGGACCAATGGTATTTCCGAACAATGGACCGTCGGATTAATGCACCGTTGTATCTACAACTACAATCACAACTACATACAGTTGTTTTAACACAGCAGTTTATCTTGGTTAATCTTTATCTTTAACTTTATCTTCAGACACATATGATGTAATAGTTACTGTAACTGTACTAGTTACTGTTAATGTAATAGCTACATCATTCATTGAACAACATTCATCTGCTTAATGTTTACATAACTTCAGAGGAAAGATGTCTCTCGGTGGAAATTTCAGTGAATTTAACTCATGCCTCTAGAAACACTGTACATACATATCTGGTGAAACGTTCAAGATAATATTAATGCAGAAAAGTCACAAGGAATAGTAGTTTCCAGGATGATTTTCAGAGCACCATGAAAATATTTCTCTACCAAAGGAATTCAAATATTGAAACCTACCTGAACTCCTAAAAGTCATCCTTCCAGTGTGATACAGTGAGAGGAGTGATGCATCATTTGAAAGAGTTCATGTGACGTGGAAGTTCATTTGACCACAGCTCAGGTGGCACCTCAGGTGACAATAATGGAGAGAAGTGAACATTAATGCACCGTAAAAATGCAGAAGTACTGTACTTCAATTCAATTTAAATAGGTCATAACCAGGGGTGCACATAACTGGTGCGCAGGTGCGCATGCGCACCCAAAATAAAAAATGTGCACCACATCAGGCGACGCGAGGCGCTTTTGCGCACCAACAGCTGGGACAGGAATCCCAGGAATTTCCAAGCTTTTATTTTTTAGCAAAACTAAAAAATAAAAGCCTGGAGATCGAGGCTAGGAATTTACTTCCTGAAGTCACACTCACACATGCATTGCACCGCGATGCACGCCCATACACAATACACACCCATGGGGAGGAGGCGGAGGCGGGGGGAACACATGCTGCAGTGTACGCGACCGTGTGCTGTGAGTAGCGAGGCCTCGTAGCCTCACAGCCTGTCGCACACAACAACAAGCTGCTGGCTACGGTACAGGCACTCGTCAACATGTCTAAGAAGCAAGCCCCATTAAGTCATTATTTTGGTGTTTCACCACCTCCAAAGAAACGCCAGACTGGACCCCCACCCGAAAAAAAACGTTGGTTTGCGGAAAAGTGGCTGGAGGATGTCGGCTGGCTCCAAACCGATGATAAACGCACCATGATGTGGTGCAAAATATGCCGTGAGATTCCCAACCTGGCGGATAAAAGCAGCCCGTTTTATACAGGGACAAAGAATTTCAGTCACCCACCCTTTGAGAAGCATGAGAAAAGCAAAGAGCACATCAACGTAGTGAAAACAATTGATAACGGGAGCAGCCAGGATCGGAGTCGCCCTCTTGACAAGTGGCAGGACAACATTAATGAAGAGCAACGTCAAGCACTGTCTAATATATTTCTGTTGGCCTTCCACAAAGCGAAACATGCACGTCCTATGCGTTCATTTGAAGAGGACATTGCACTATTCAAGAGGCTTGGAGTTAATGTCGGCAGTGCCTATCATTCACGAGAAGGGGGGTCCCGCCTCATGCAGACCATTGCACAGACAATCAGCTCGGAACTGTATGAAAAATTAAAAATAGCTGAATTTTGGGGTCTGCTCTTTGACGGATCCGAAGACATCAACAAAACGGAGCAGGAAATTGTGTACATTGTTTCGGTGTCTAGCAATGGAGACTTTAGCTCAGATTTCCTTGGATTAATTAATCTGGGGGTAAAGCGATCAGCACAGGACATAGTGGATGGACTTGTGCAACTATTCGATGAATGTGGATTAGCGGAGGAGTGGCAGACGAAGTTGGTCTCGGTCTGCACAGATGGAGCAGCTGTCAACGTGGGTGTATACAACGGCGTCATCCCTAAATTACGTCAGAAGGTGGTCATCGGGGATTCCCTTGTGCACGTTCTGTGTACAGCCCACACCCTGGAGAACTGCGCCAAGTCAGCTGATCGCATGGTACCATACTGTGAGTCTTTTAATCGTTCCGTCGTCAGGTTGCTAAGCTTTTATTTGCAGAAGGGGGGTGCAAAAAGAACAGCACAACTACAGAAACTATGTGATGAGAATGGCATTGCCTGTGTGAAACTAGGAAAGTTTCACAACATTAGATGGTCTGCATGGAGACAAGAGACTCTCTTGAAAATATGGAGATTATTGCCTGCCATTAAAATTCAACTGGCTACAAGTGATGACAGTGACCTAAAACATGTCTGCACAGAGCGTTTTCACTGTTTCCTAGCACACATGCTTGATACTGGGAAGATCTTACAATTCCTCTCCCTTAAGTTCCAGCAAGATAAGTTGACTATTGGTGAATGCAAAGATGAGCTCATGGTAGCTATTGGACAGTTGACACTTCTGCTTGACAGTGATGGCAAATACAGGACAGAGACTGTTTCAAATGCTGATGCTGACAGGGACAAGATTAATGTACTGAGAGGTTTAATTCAGGAGTTTGAAACCAGATATGAATCCCTCAAGTCATGTGATCAATTTCTCATTTTTTATCCTTCAACTTGGCCTCAGGAAATGAAAGACATCCACAGTTTTGGCAACACAACACTTAGTAGCATCCTTCAGAATTATGAGGGCAGCATTTCTGTTGACAGAGACTCCACTCTAAGAGAATGGATGCGTTTAAAGCAATCAGCAAAACGTTTAGCAGCCTCCTCTGTGTATGACTTGCTGAACATAGTGAAGACAAGCAATCCAGATATTTACCCCAACATTCTGAAAGTCCTTGTGTTGTCTCTTACACTGCCCTTGAGCAGTGCTGCTTGTGAGAGAGGATTTTCACACCTCAATATAATAAAAAACAAGTACAGATCCTGCCTGTCAGACTCTCGCCTCTCATCCCTGATGCACATCCACCTGTCTAAGCTGACAACTGAGACTTTTGACCCAAAGCCAGCTGTTGCCTTGTGGATGCAAACAGCTGATCGCAGGCTCAACCAGGGGGAGAGGAGTAGGCCTAAATCTACAGTGGTTGAAATTGAGGACAGTGATGACAGCAGTCAAGAGAGCAGTGATGAATGATGATGTCCAGCTTGTAGAATAAATGCTTAGGTTGTAGCATCAATAAAACTGAGCTCAAAGAGCAGCCAGTTCATTTCAGTGTTTACAGAACAGACATTCAGTGGTTAAAGAGATGTGATGTCTGATGTGATTTCAGTGTGTTTAAACAGAAGACATTCTATGCTTAAAGAGATGTCAGTTGATTTCAGTGTGTTTAAACAGAAGACATTCTATGCTTAAAGAGATGTCAGTTGATTTCAGTGTGTTTAAACAGAAGACATTCTATGCTTAAAGAGATGTCAGTTGATTTAAGAGTGTTTAAAGAACAGACTTTCATGCTTAAAGAGCAGTCATTTGATTTTGCATTTGTTTCTTTTGTTTTGCATCCAACACCCTCACACACACACCATACTTTGCACACATCCACTCACCTACACTACGGATTCCACAGACTAACACACACCATAATTTGTTAATTCATCTTTATTTATGAATAAATGTTTTTTTGCTATAAGTTATCCATGTATCCCTCTTTTATCCATCCTGCGAGACGTGTCGCGGCAAAATGAGCACCAAGTGACATACCCAGGTGCTCTTCTGAGCACCAGACCAAAAAAGTTATGTGCACCCCTGGTCATAACATAACTAGAAAAAGTGCTCCTCGGAGCACAGGTCTCCGACCAGGTCAGGTAGGTTATTGTGGGCCACCAATGTTCGGAATTCGCCAATTAGGATGTATTATGAAAAATCACATTCCGTCTTGATCACTTGACTATAGAGATAATGTGTACCTATTTGTGTGATGTTTGGAAAAAGGAGTAATATTAAAAAAAAACGTTTAGCAAAAATCGGCCTCCTGGTGGCGATCTAATAGGGCAATGTTAGAAGGTTGGCATTTGTTCCTCAATGTAGTGCGAATGTGCGTGCAAATCACAGCAATCGGATACTGCGTTCATGATTTGAGGCATTTTGTTCAAAATGGGCCACTCCTGCCAACTTTAGATGTCAATCATCAGTATGGACTATGAAAACAGAACAGAATGACAGAACCGTCTTGATCACATGACTATAGAGATAGTGTTTACCGATTTACCGCGGTAATCGCACGCTGTGTTCAAAACGGAGCACTCCTGCAAACTTTGGAAGACAATCTTAGCGAATCGGGATGGAATATGAAAAATCTGAAAGACCTGTTTTGTTTAATGACTATAGAGATACTGTGTACCGATTTGCGTGATGTTTGGACAAAATCTAGTCAAGAAATGTGTTTTACAAAACTCTGCCTCCTGGTGGCGCTATAAAAGGTCCATGTGAGAAATTCGGGTCAGAGGTTCTGCTCTGGCACCCAGGAAGTGTGTGTGCACAGTTTCGCTGCCATCAAGCCAATGGTGCCGGAGTTTAGCTGTGCACAGACAGAATGACGAACACACAGACACACATACGGACGGACAGGGTGCAAAACATAGTCTCGGCCATGTCTTTTGGCCTGGCGGAGACAATAAAATCAGTCAGTTCATAATGAGACACAATCCACCCTACTTATAGACCAAAAATATTATAGGATAAATTCTCAACCTTTTCAGGCTGCGACCCCCAAAATAATCATTTGAACTGCGGACCCCCCACCGTGACAAGGACTTGGAATTGTAGGAGTTGAGGCATTACATTTAGTTTGACTCGGTTCCACAGATAAATATTGTGAAAGTACATGCTCACAACACCTCAGTGTTGTGAGCTTGTATTACATTGCCTCTTTCTCAGGTAATATTTCACAATTTGGCAATAGTATAGTGCCAAAAGTTTGTTGATTACTTTTGACGGAGTAATGGTCTTATTATTATTTTTATTTTTTTACTGTATTAAAAAAGGTCTTAAAAGTCCTTCAATTGACACTTTAGATATGTGCAGATACTGTGACCGCTATTATTCAGCTGTATTCACTTATACTGTATGTTTGTTTACTGTTGAGTGAGAAAGCAACGTTGCACATTAAGCTAATCATCTGGGGAGCCCCCCAAATCCCCCCCTGGCCCTTCTAGTCTGATGCATTACAGCTTCCAAACCAGACAGAGATGCAGTTGGGCAGGATGCCCTGTAGGGGCACTAGAGAGCTGAGGATGGGAGGGGGGAGCTGGGCTCTTCTCATCCGGCATCGAAAGTGAGAACTACCTCCACTGCAGTGTCATTTATGAGGAGTGGGGTGTGACTGTGCTGGTTCCGTCTGAAGTCAACAATGATCTCTTTTGTCTTGTTGACATTCAGGACCAGGTTGTGTGTGTTGCACCAGCCCACCAACTGTCTCACTTCCTCCCTGTAGGTGTTCTCATTGTCGTCCCTGACGAGGCCCACCACTGCCGTGTCGTCCGCAGATTTTACGATGTATAGTGATACGTGACAAGACCCAGAAAGGTTTGTGTTAACTAACAACCCCGCCCAACCCGAACACGACCCGTTCCATTTATTTTAATGTGGTCGGGGTTGACCCGCTCGACCCTCACCCTCCAATAATTGGTCTGAATCTTATAAAAAACTTATAGCTGTGTTTCTCATCCTATCCTATCCCCCATCCCCACAACAATATCTATATAATTAGTAATATCATTTTTTAAATATTAATATTTAACATAAATGATCTGAAAGCCGGATTTATAGTTAGTGTTGTGCACAAAAAGAATTGCAGATCTACAAACTCCCCAGCACAATAGCTTGTAGACATTTTTGGTGACAGACGGGTACAACAGGTACGCTGACAACGAGTATTGCATAACCGGAGGGGCATGCATTTCCAACGGGCATCAGCCTAATGACACCAAATCAAAAATACAAATCATTGAGGTGGATTATTCTATGTAACTAATCTTGTCATTGTAAGCTCAGCGTACACATACATACATACTGTGACGCAAGGACCCAGGCCTTCTGGCCTGGCAAATAGCCTAATATTAAAGACATCTGTCATGTCTACCAAATTCATGCAGTTTTAACATAATTCAGCATGTCTCAAGTTGTCCAAAGCGTGGCTCTTCGTTCAATTTATGGAAGTCAGTAAGGCCCTCTTGCAAAAAAAATGCTGCCCACCCCGTTCTATACTCATCAAATAATGCAGTTCTACCATATCTACCATCCTACTTATCTATCTACCATCCGTCCTTATCTACCTGCAGATTTCGTTTTCTGCTTGTACTCAATAAATGTTACAGAATGTGTTTGAACATTCTTGGTTAGATGAGATCACTGTATTGTTAACCAAATGAACCCGTTCATCCATATTCTGGGGTGAGCACTCTGCAAAAATAGCACATCTACCAGCTCACAACGTGGCACATTGCGAGTATGAAGTCTTGTGAACTTGTAGAATGGCTATTTTCTGAAAAAAGATTTGGTTTAGATGGAAATACCACCGGACATAGTATAGAGCCCTGGGGGACCCCGTCAGATAAGAATATGGTTTTACCGGTAACTGATTAAAAGACAAGAGTTTGAAATGCATGCAGCTTGTGGACTTTTCCAGGCATATTGATATCAATGTGCACATTTAAATGGCCTGTATTAGAGCAATACAGTATTGTTGTAAAGCTGCTGAGTGACTTTCAAAATGGTTATCCATACCTACCAACTTGAAACTATCTTAGAGTGTTTTTTCAATATTAACGAGAGTGAATAACATTTGAATTCTAAAATACACACTGGATACACACTTTGTACATTTGTGTTGGCATACCAATTTTAGCCTGGCATGGCCAGACTAATATCACTATTGTTTTTGTGGTGGCAGTTGCGTCTAGTGTCATAAATTAATGGCATATTTTATGCTTTGTCCTGCAAACAGTTTCACAAGGCAAGTTTATTTGTGAAGCACATTTCAACAACAAGGCAATTCAATGTGCTTTACACAAAACATGAAGCAAAGGAAACACATTATAACATGACACTAGGATACAATAAAAAACAAAATAAGTAAAAAAGTAACAAATACAATTAAAGTGCAGAATTTAAAGAAAAAAACTCAATGAAAGGCAAACAGGAAGGTCTTTAGCTGTGATTTAAAAGAACTAAGAGTGGCAGCAGAGAAGACCTGTAGTTTTCTGGGAGTTTGTTCCAGATGAAAAAAACTAAATGCTGCTTCTCCAAGTTTAGTTCTAATTATAGGACAGAAAGCAGATCCTTTCTCAGGTGACCTGAGAGATCTGAATGGTTCATGATATCGCACAAGATCTGAATGAAATGTATTTTGGCCCTAAACCATTCAAAGCTTTGTATACCAACAGTAGTATTTTGAATCAAATCAATTCTTTGACATACAGGGAGCCAGTTTAGGGATTTAAGAACTGGAGTGATACGTACGGTCCTAGAAGATGTGACCCCTCCCCAGGGAAGGAACTGCAACATGCAGCAGTGTGTGAGGTGTCCTAGGCTGCAAAAAGAGGCCTGCTTTGGGCCTATATGGCATGCTCATCACTAACTAGCCCATTGCTGGGCATGGATCCCAATTTACAGAACATGATTGATGAATTGAAATGTCCTTACACACGGGGAACGTGACAAAACAAGAATCCGTTAATGTGTTGTGACCAAATAGAACGATCCCAGACTTGTTTTCATCAGAGCTTTGATTGATTGATTATTTTATGAACACGTTTGTTAACCGTACAGGTAGTACAATCAAAGGTTATGTTAAATATTATAAAACAAAGAGCCACAAGGGCTTGTTTCCATTGTGGCCCATTGTACTCAATTAATTTGTACATACATACAATAAAATATAAAATACATATCGGTAAAAAACTCAGTAACATCAAAAGGTAAATTTACAGAGAAAGGATGGGTGGGAGGGAGAGGATGCAAAGTGTTGAAAGGTGTTGAACTAATCCCAATTGTATTTTAAGGTAAGCCATTCTTTTAGTTTAGTTTTGAGTTTGGGTAGGGAGTCAAATATTTGATGTGTTTTGGTAGGGCATTCAACATTTTGGTGGCAACATAGTAAAATACATTCCCCCCCAAGTTTGAGCCGAATTTTGGGGAAACTAGGGCAGATGAGCTCCCTCTGGTGTTATGCCCCTGGCTATCACTCACTCTAGAGAAGTAGTTTGATGGGTATCTGGCCACTGAACCCCGGAGTTTCTTATCAGTGAACTATTTGGGTAATTTGCCACAAAATATTCCATAATTCGTAACAATGTATGGATACAGATACATAGATTATTCATTCAAACACAGATCAGTGCGAGGTGTGTCCAGAGCCCTGCGTAGGTTCTGCCAGAACAGTCCAGGGTGCTGTCCAGCCTGGGACCAGCTCAGGTAGGTGTGTCTCTTCACCAGCCTCCTCATGTGATAGTAGGGAGACAACTGGTGGGCTGGAATGTCCTCCAGAAACACCAGGATCAATACGTCCTCCTGTTCATCAAACAGACGGTAGCTGCACACAGGAGACCAGAGGACATATACACTCAGTTAAGTTGTATGGACAGTACAATGTACAAGCTTTATTTCTAAGACGAATAGTTTTAATCCTAATTGGCTGGTTTCCGATTAGTAGGCGTGATAAAACACACCATAATCTTCTCCTTAGATCAGTTTATATTAATCACAGTTGCATTATTTGTTTCTACAGTGATCCAGTGTATGTGTAGCTGTGAGGGGCTTCTAAGCACTGACTGCGTAGGACAGCGAGTGACTGAGGGGCTTGTAACGAAAACAAGCGATGTAAAAAACTAAGCAAAGTGAAGTTCACATACGTAGTAGTTAAATCTGGCTTTAAAAAACTATGAATTTCTATCAAATATCTTAGTTGCAATGCGATTGAGCAAACAGTGTTTCTCTTATGTTTTTCTGTGTGTTTGTTTGGGAAAAGTTAATCTCGTTGATAGCACAAAGCCATCTCAATGGACTGGCTAAGTAAACAGGCAGACACTATAGTCTGTCAGGAAGTTGCTCTTCCTGGTGCTCTCAGTCTCCGGAAGCCAGGAACTACTTTCTTGCAGAAGTTGTTATTGTAGTGAATTATTATTAAGAACTGTTTTCATTGGGATGTGTCTATATGATTTCCATGTTGCCATATTTGTAACTGTTGAACTGTTGAAATGCAATAAGCTATGTGAGTTCTAAGTTTACCTCCATGTTATAATGGCAGAGATTATATTAACATGACACACAGTATGATGCTATTTATGCATTACAGTATATTCATATTAACATGACACATGAAGCATATTTATGTATTATATTCATATTAACATGACATAATGATACATATTTATGCATTATATTTAGGAATGCACCGATATATCGGCCACATATCGGTATCAAACGATATTTTCCGTTATCGGTCAACATCGGTATCGGGGAAAAAAAGTTACAGGAGTTTTTACTCTTACACTTACTATGGTGTTTGTGATATGAAATGTATTTTAATGACATATTCAAGGGATTTTTTTGTTTTAACTAACTCCAGTCACTTTCAGTTCAGTACAGCTGACGCTCGTTGACACTCGTTAATGTTACTTGCATCAAGGCAATTATGTTGTGTTTCTGCATATTATGAATAGTTATTTCTTATAATGAAGATTTTTTTGTTTCCCTGGCACAAAAGGGAGAACTAATAACGGTATCGGTATCAGTACCGTCTATTGGTGAAATTGTTATTTTAAACATCGGTATCAATATCGGCCAAGAATTTCCATATCGGTGCATCCCTAATTTATATTCAGAGCTACATGCCAGTTACAATTCTGACTTTTAGATGAATGATTGCAAAGTTTTTGCCCTGGGTCACATAAATGATATAGGTATACACACGCACAGCCTCAGTACAATAATTCACTTCATGACTCAACCAATAGTCTAATAGTGTGGGCTGACCGCTGAGTGGGTAGAGAGGCTGTCTGTCCTAATAGTTAGGATGAGTAACAGAGGACAAATTTCACAACGTGCAAATGTACAATGACAAATACCTCCACAAAACAACTAAAGGGGACTACATTTATTTAAATCAATCAATCAATTAAATTATGAATTAGGCTATAAATTAATAATGCTGCCACTGTAGGGCCCATAACATACGATACTGCCCCCACCTCACCTGGCCATCTGGATCTCTCTAGAGCACCATTCACTCTCCAGGTAATGATGGCTGATCACACAGATGGTCTTTCTGCTGCCATAGATGGCATCTGTAATGTTCTCTATGATGGGTTTACCTGGAAACAAAACATACAGATAGTATTCACACTAGATTCAAAACTATTTCTCTTCTTGAGGGACAGACAGACATATAGTATCACATACTGTAATAGTAATGCCACTATTACAACACAGTTTTTTCAGACACAGAGAGGTCCCTACCTGCTTACAAATTGTTGACAGAAAGAGACAGACATATTTAGATGAATACAGTATTAGAGACAGAGAGAGGTTTGTACCTGGTAGGAAGTCTCTGTGGTGCAGACAGAGTCTCCAGCCCTGCTCTCCCTCCAGCACTGGAAGCATTTCTCTGTAAACCCAGAGCTCATCGTGAACGTTGTAGGAGATGAAGGCATCGTAGCGCTGAGGAGACCCCCTCTTTCTTTCCTTGGCATCATAAAGGAAGGCCAGGAAGAGGTAGTAGGTATAGAGAAGATGCAACCTCAGGAAGTGGTAGGTGAAGGATGTGAGCAGAGTTAGAACAATCACACAAGTGGTGGAAATGAAGCAGATGAAGCTAGCGTCTACCCAACAGGAATGATAGTCAAAGTCCAGAAACCTGGTTCCCTTTTTATCCAGAGGAAAGCCACAAGTGTAGCTGTGAGCGTCAAATACCAGTGTTTGGTTGTTGTTCTGCATCCACTGTTGAAAGTCAGCATTAGAACAATCACAAGCTAAAGGGTTGCCATTCATTTTAATAAACCTGAGAGCAGGGAGAAAACTGAACACAGAGACATCGATCACCGTCAACTCATTCTTGGTCAGGTCCAGCCGAGAGAGTTGAGTCAGATTGGCTTGTGCCAGGAAATCCAGGGACGTCAGATTACTCCCACTTATGGAAAGAGTCTTCAGCTGTGGTACGTATTTAAATGAGACTCGGTATACTGCTCCACCATAGAGATCCAAATGTTCCAAATGTTTCATATCTGAGAGCATGTCCCATACATTTGTATCATAGTTGTGTGGAGTGAATAGTATTGATAAGCTCTTCAGGCTTTTCAGTAAGTTGTTATTGTAGTTTTGCCATTGTAACTCATGGGGAGGTGAAGATGTCATTTTTAAGGGTTTAATTTTAAAAGTTAGACTAAGTGTATCAAGTTCATCTAGTCCTTCCAAATAGTTGTTGTTCCATGGATTCCATCCGTCGTCATCTAATTCCAGGGCTATGAGCTTGAGCGATTTCAGACTCATGAATTGCCCTTCGCTGAGCCGTTGGACGTTATTATTAAATAATTCCAATAATTCTAGTTTGTGTAGGCCAGTCTTGAATGTGTCGCCATACGTCTCAATTAAATTTTGATTCACAGTTAGAACCTTTAACTCATTAAGATGTTGAAAAACACACGGTTTGAGTTCAGAGATGTGGTTGTAATCTAGATGAAGGCGTGTGAGTCTTGTTAAATTTAAGAAGTCTGAGCAGCTTAAATCATTAATATGATTGAAACGCAGGTTTAGGATTTGAAGCATGGAGAGATTCTTAACATCGTCTGGCACTTTTGAAAGGTGGTTACCTTCAAGGTTCAGGTGACTCAGTTGTTTCATTTGTTTTATGGAATCCTTAGAAAGTTCAGTCAGGTCATTCAATGATAGATCCAGGTTGGTTAGCTGAGTACAAGGTGGCAGTGTTTCACTTAGGTTGGCATTGATGCCACCATGCATTATGAGTGTTCTCAGTGTGGCTATATTGCAGACAATATTTAAGAGATCTCTGTTTATCAACACACCATACTCTGAGTTCAGACATAGGTACTCCAGTGAATCAAGGCTCTGAAGAGCCTTTCTGATGGTGTTAAAAGACATATTAGAACCAGTCAAATACACCGTAGTTATATTCCTTAGAAAATACTTGTCTGGTATGTCCCACTCCCATCCAGTATTATTACAACAGAATGTCAGGTCGATTGTCTTAAGATGTGGAAATACAGCTGTTGTGATGCTAAACTTTCTTATCGACTGTGACCTCACTCTCAACTCCCTGAGCTCAGAGGACATGTTTAATGGCACATCTTTTGACTGAAAAGACTCTAACTCATCCATTGTGATGTTCAGCACCTGTAAGCTTGGTAGTTTTAAAACGGGGAGAATAGCTGTCATTTGATTGGATGTCGATGTCAGACTTAGTTCCTGTAAGCTGGTGAGTGACTGGAAGGCAGCAGCATTGATGAATTTGATATTGTTATAATGCAAGCGTAGTATCAAGAGTTTCGACAGTCCCTGAAACATATTGTCAGTCAGTGTTGTTAGTTGGTTATCGACCATATAGAGCACTTTAAGTTGCACCAAAGGGACAAAAGCCCCGTCATCTACATGAGTTATTAAATTATAATTCAGATCCAAATCTGTGAGATTTGACAGATGGTAAAAATCTGTCCTGTGTATCTTTTGAATTTTAGTGCCCCTTATTGTTAGAGATATAATGTCTCTGGGAATGTCGTCCGGTATGCCACTGAGATCACGATCAACACAAAACACTGAAACACCAGCAGTGACATTGTCAGAGTAATCAATATCGCAGTTTTTCAGGAAGTAAGCCATAGGATTAAGATGAAGCGTGAACAACAGAAATAAGAAACAATGCCAGCTTCCTGTTTGTAGCATCATAGCTGTCTTCAGGGTCAACTGTTAGGTACTTTTGGTGGAGTAATTCTGCTGTGGACACTGGTTGGTGACAACACTGTTCAGCATTGATGATCTAGAGGATACAACAGTAAACAGTTACAGTACACATGGAAAAAAAAAATATCTTTAACTCTACATACTGTAGATTATCAGTCTATATTCCACATGTCTTAGTTATCTTCCCTTTTAAGGACTATTACTATTAATGTTTGACAGACTTGTCTATCCTAAAGACTGAGAATACATTTGTCCCAGTGCAATGCAGTTCATTTCCCCTCTTTGCTGTCTCTGTGTGTCCTTATAGGAATAATTACAACTCAACATGGGCAGGTAAAGGTTAAAAGTGGGTTTCAGCAACTGAACATGGGCAGGTAAAGGTTAAAAGTAGGTTTCACTAGACACTGTGCGTGTCTAGTGAAACCCACTTTTACCCACTTTTTACCCACTTTTTTTCACTTACACACAGAGGTGAAACACAGTTGTTGTCCTACTCCTAATTTTCTGTTTTTGGACAGCCATGTGTGCATGTCAGCAACGGAGTGATGATCAACCTCCTTGTATGAATGTGGTCTAGTGTCTAGACTTTCGTTCAACAATGGCCAATACAGTATCTTTAGAGTACTAAACCGTTATCTGTTATGGGGGCCGCTATTTTGCATATTTCGGAGTAGGCTGATTATTATATTATATTATATTACATACAAATTCTTTACTCACATTGTAGAAAATGTATATAGACACTTCATTTGTCAATTTTGCTTGCCTGGCCACAGAGTTATTGAAGATAAAGCTGCCAATTTGCCAATTTGGCAGCCATTCAGATATGCAGATTAGAAGGTCAAAAACTAAACATTTAGCATGGGGAAAAAGTATGTATTTTAGATGTCCTAAGGATGGCAAAAATACAGATAATTAGAAACAAAATAAGGGGTATGCACATGGACCCGTTTGAGTACTACGGTAAATCATTTTATGTAATGGTGGCCTCTAATTTGCATATTTATTTACATTATTTACATTTATTTACATTTATTACATTACAAATACCTTCCACACATTGTATGACACTCAGAACATAAATATATACACTTTATTTGTCAGATTTGCTTGCTTTGTTATAGAGTTGTTTAAGAAATACTTCAAAATCGGCAGCCATTTTGATATGCAGGAGGTTAAGCACTAAGAATTTTGCTTGGGAACAGTGTTTTTCTGATTCAGCACCCTTGAATTATGTAAAATGGCCTTGTTCCCAACTTTTATCCCCAAATGCCTCTAACAATCACATATTTCAGAAATCCCACCGGTCTATTAGGAATGCGACCCTAACCCTAACCTAAAAACAAAAAAATATCCATGAATTCAAGTCTCCATGGGGTGAGTAATCGATAGGAAAAAACATTTTTTTTAGGTGAACTATCCCTTTAAATAACTGTGTGAGCTGTAGCCTACTCTTTATCTTTGTAAAATAATGTGTGATCTTGAAAATATTTCTCTACCAAAGGAATTCAAATATTGAAACCTACCTGAACTCCTAAAAGTCATCCTTCCAGTGTGATACAGTGAGAGGAGTGATGCATCATTTGAGAGAGTTCATGTGACATGGAAGTTTGTTTGACCACAGCTCAGGTGGCACCTCAGGTGACAATAATGGAGAGAAGTGAAAAATAAAGCACCGTTAAAATGCAGAAGTACTTCAATTCAATTGACATAGGTCATAACATAACTAGAAAAAGTGCTCCTCGGAGCACAGGTCTCCGACCAGGTCAGGTAGGTTATCGTGGGCCAGCAATGTTCGGAATTCGCCAATCAGGATGGATTATGAAAAATCACATTCCGTCTTGATCACTTGACTATAGAGATAATGTGTACCAAGTTGTGTGATGTTTGGAAAAAAAAATAGGAGTAATATTTTTTTTTTAAGTTTAGCAAAATAGGGCAATGTTAAAAGGTTGGCATTTGTTCCTCAATGTAGTGCGAATGTATACTGGATACTGCGTTCATGATTTGCGGCATTTTGTTAAAAACGGGCCACTCCTGACTTTAGATGTCAATCTTAGCCAATCAGGATGGAATATGAAAAATGACAGAATCGTCTTGATCACATGACTATAGAGATCATGTTTACCGATTTGCGTGAAAATTGATTAAATCTGGAGTAATATAAAACATGTTTTTTACATAAGTCGGCCTCCTGGTGGCGCTATAAAAGGCAGATGTGAAAAATGCAGGGAAAAGCTTTTTCCTTGGCCTCTAGGGAGCGTGCATACAAAGTTTTACACAGATCGGTGCAGTTATAGTGGGAATGTGCTTGCAACATTTCACGGAAATCGCATGCTATGTTCAAAACGGAGCACTCCTGCAAACTTTGGAAGCCAATCTTAGCGAATCGGGATGGAATCTGAAAAATCTGAAAGACCTGTTTTGTTTAATGACTATAGAGATACTGTGTACCGATTTGCGTGATGTTTGGACAAAATCTACTGTCAAGAAATGTGTTTTGCAAAAATATGCCTCCTGGTGGCGCTGTAACAGGCCCATGTGAGAAATTCGGGGAAGAGGTTCTGCTCTGGCACCCAGGGAGTGTGTGTGCACAGTTTCGGTGCCATCAAGCCAACGGTGCCGGAGATTAGCTGTGCACAGACAGAAATTCATTTCGGGACCCACCCCCTGGCCCTTCCAGTCTGATGCATTACAGCTTCCAAACCAGACAGAGATGCAGTTGGTCAGGATGCTCTCTAGTGCCCCTGTAGAATGCACTGAGGATGGGAGGGGGGAGTTGGGCTCTTCTCATCCGGTGTCGAAAGTGAAGACGTTCATGTGTCACATGAACAGTGGAGGACTACCTCCACTGCAGTGTCATTTATGAGGAGTGGGGTGTGACTGAGCTGGTTCCGTCTGAAGTCAATGATCTCTTTTGTCTTGTTGACATTCAGGACCAGGCTGTGTGTGTTGCACCAGCCCACCAACTGTCTCACTTCCTCCTTGTAGGTGTTCTCATTGTCGTCCCTGACGAGGCCCACCACTGCCGTGTCGTCCGCAGATTTTATGATGTATAGTGACACGTGACAAGACCCAGAAAAGTTTGTGTTAATTAACGAACCCGCCCAACCCGAACACAACCTGTTCCATTTATTTTATTGTGGTCGGGGTTGACCCGCTCGACCCTCACCCGCAACAATTCGTCTGAATCTTACCTGAACCCACCTGACCTGCAGGTCACTACAGAGGAAACATATGGCTGCGGGTTTGAAAGCAACGTACGATGATGGGTTAAAGAGGAAAGACAAAACAGCTAAGTTACTGTCGCTAGGAAGAAAACTATCAATTACTATGTGTATCGTATGAAAGGAAGAAGCTGGGTATTGGTCGTGTAGTGGCAGTCATGAGAGAAGTACTCAACTTAACTAGCTGTCATAGCAAGATTTTCTTAAATTGTATTCGATTTATTATAATTTAAACTTATAGCTGTGTTTCTCATCCTATCCTATCCTCCATCCCCACAACAATATCTATGTAATTTGTAATATCAGGAATATTATTTTTTAAATGTTAATATCTAACATTAATGATCTGAAAGCCAGATTTATAGTTAGTGTTGTGCACACAAAGAATTGCAGATCTACAGTACAAACTCACCAGCACAATAGCTTGTAAGACTGCCATTTTTGGTGACAGACGGGTACAATGGGTACGCTGACAACGGGTATTGCATAACCGGAGGGGCATGCATTTCCAACGGGCATCAGCCTAATGACACCAAATCAAAAATACAAATCATTGAGGTGGATTATTTTATGTAACTAATCTTGTCATTGTAAGCTCAGCGTACACATACATACATACTGTGAAGCAAGGACCCAGGCCTTCTGGCCTGGCAAATAGCCTAATGTTAAAGAAATCTGTCATGTCTACCAAATTCATGCAGTTTTAACATAATTCAGCCTGTTAAGTTTCAAATGAATTGTCCAAAGCGTGGCTCTTTGTTCAATTTATGGAAGTCAGTAAGGCCCTCTTGCAAAAAATGCTGCCCACCCCGTTCTATACTCATCAAATAATGCAGTTCTACCATATCTACCATCCTACTTATCTATCTACCATCCGTCCTTATCTACCTGCAGCTTTCGTTTTCTGCTTGTACTCAATAAATGTTACAGAATGTGTTTGAACATTCTTGGTTAGATGAGATCACTGTATTGTTAACCAAATTAACCTGTTCATCCATATTCTGGGGTGAGCACTCTGCAAAAATAGCACATCTACCAGCTCACAAAGTGGCACATTACAAGTAAGAAGTGTGAATTTGTAGAATGGTTATTTTCTACAAAAAGATTTGGTCTAGATGGAAATACCACCGGACATAGTATAGAGCCCTGGGGGACCACGTCAGATAAGAATATGGGTTTAAGTGATTAAAAGACAAGAGTTTGAAATGCAGCTTGTGGACTTTTTCAGGCATATTGATATCAATGTGCACATTTAAATGGCTTGTATTAGAGTAATACAGTATTGTTGTAAAACTGCTGAGTGACTTTTAAAATGGTTATCCATACCTACCAACTTGAAACTATCTTGTGTATTTTCAATATTAATGGCAGTGAATAACATTTGAATTCTAAAATACACACTGCATACACACTTTGTACTCTTTGTGTTATCACAATATCACTATTGTTTTTGCGGTGGCAGTTTCGTCTGGTGTCATAAATGAATGGCATATTTTATGCTTTGTCCTGCAAACAGTTTCACAGGGCAAGTTTATTTGTGAAGCACATTTCAACAACAAGGCAATTCAATGTGCTTTGCATAAAACATCAAGCAAAGGAAACACATTATAAAAGTAGAAAAAGTGCTCCTCGGAGCACAGGTCTCCGCCAGGTCAGGTACGTTATTGTGGCCTCCTGGTGGCGCTATAATAGGCCAATGTGAAAAGGGTGCCATTTATTCTTAGGTCTTTCACGGCAATCAGACACTGCATTCATGATTTGAGGCATTTTGTTCAAAAAATGTGTTTTGCTAAATTAGACCTGCTGGTGGCGCTATAACAGGCCAATGTGAAAAGGGTGGCATTTCTTCCTCGGCCTAGTGGGAATGTGTGTGTGAAATTTCACGGAAATCGCAAGCTGCGTGCATAGTTTGAGGCTTTTTGTTCAAAACGGACCAATCCTGCAAACTTTGGAAGCCAACCATAGGTAATGAGGATGGAATAAGGGAAATCGGACAGATCCGTGTTGATCACATGACTATAGAGATACTGTGTACCGATTTGCATGACGTTTGGATAAAATCTGTAGGACTAATGTAAAAAAATGGGTTTTGAACAAATCGGCCTCCTGGTGGCGCTATAACAGGCCCATGTGAAAAAATTGGGGCAGAGGTTCTGAATTGGCATCGAGGGAGTGTGTGTGCACAGTTTCGGAGCGAACGGGCCAACGGTGCCGGAGATTAGCTGGTAACACACAGACAGGACGGACACACACACGGACACACACACGGACACACGGACACACACACGGACGGACGGACGGAGGGTAAAACATACTCTCTCGCCATGCCTTCGGCCTGGCGGAGACAATGACACTAGGATACAATAAAAACAAAAGAAGTAAAAAATAACAAATACAATTACAGTGCAGAATTGAAAGGAAAAAAACTCAATGAAAGGCAAACAGAAAGGTCTTTAGCTGTGATTTAAAATAACTAAGAGTGGCAGCAGAGAAGACCTGTAGTTTTCTGGGAGTTTGTTCCAGATGAAAAAAACTAAATGCTGCTTTTTAGTTTAGTTCTAATTCTAGGACAGAAAGCTGATCCTTTCTCAGGTGACCTGAGAGATTTGGATGGTTCATGATATCGCACAAGATCTGAATGAAATATATTTTGGCTCTAAACCATTGAAAGCTTTGTAGACCAACAGTAGTATTTTGAAATCAATTATTTGACACAAGGAGTAGGGATTTAAGAACTGGAGTGATACGTACGGTCCTAGAAGATGTGACCCCTCCCCAGGGAAGGATCTGCAACATCATGCAGCAGTGTGTGAGGTGTCCTAGGCTGCAAAAAGAGGCCTGCTTTGGGCCTATAAATGGCATGCTCATCACTAACTAGCCCATTGCTTGGCATGGATCCCAATTTACAGAACATGATTGATGAATTGAAATGTCCTTATACACGGGGAGCGTGACAAATAAAGAATACGTTAATGTGTTGTGACCAAATAGAACGATCCCAGACTTGTTTTCATCAGAGCTTTGATTGATTGATTGATTGAATATTTTATGAACAAGTTTGTTAACAGTACAGGTAGTACAATCAAAGTTTATGCTAAATATTATAAAACAAAGAGCCACAGGGGCTTGTTTCCATTGTGGCCCATTGTACTCAATTCATTAGTACATATGATACATACAATACAATATAAAATACATATCGGTAAAAAACTCAGTAGCATCCAAAGGTAAAATTACAGAGAAAGGAGGGGTGGGAGGGAGAGGATGCTACTACCAAAGTGTTGAAAGGTGTTAAACTAATCCCAATTGTATTTTAAGGAAAGCCATTCTTTTAGTTTAGTTTTGAGTTTGGGTAGGGAGTCAAATATGTAATGTGTTTTGGTAGGGCATTCAACATTTTGGTGGCAACAGTAAAATACATTCCCCCCCAAGTTTGAGCCGAATTTTGGGGAAACTAGGTCAGATGAGCTCCCTCTGGTGTTATGCCCCTGGCTATCACTCACTCTAGAGAAGTAGTTTGACGGGTATCTGGCCACTGAACCTCTGAGTTTCTTATCAGTAAACTATTTGGGTCATTTGCCACAAAATATTCCATAATTCGTAACAATGTATGGATACAGATAAATTATTCATTCAAACCCAGATCAGTGCGAGGTGTGTCCAGAGCCCTGCGTAGGTTCTGCCAGAACAGTCCAGGGTGCTGTCCAGCCTGGGACCAGCTCAGGTAGGTGTGTCTCTTCACCAGCCTCCTCATGTGATAGTAGGGAGACAACTGGTGGGCTGGAATGTCCTCCAGAAACACCAGGATCAATACGTCCTCCTGTTCATCAAACAGACGGTAGCTGCACACAGGAGACCAACTCAGTCAGGTTGTATGAACGGTTACATAAACCTTTATATATGTGACGCCCGGGAATCTAACCCGGGTCTCACGCGTGGAAAGCCAACATCTTATCCATTAGTCTAAAGGGGAATTCCCCCTTGAGCGGGGGAGATATTAGGCTTTTGGTCATCAGGCAGAGGCTCTGAGCCACTACTGCTACATTTATAATGACCAAGAGCCACAGGGTAGAGTTAGCTACCTATGAGTTTTAGCTAACATTGTTCCCCTACAGCAGTCATTCTTAGAGTGGGGTCCAGGGACCCCCATGGGTCCTTGAGGAGGTTCCAGGGGGTCCCCGAATAAATTAGTGTCATGGTCACAGCCTCAACCCCTCCCTATACAGTATATCCCTGATTTGTCTCTGCCCCTCCCATACCCTGCTCCTAATCAAGGAAATGATAAAAGGTAAATAAAAATCACACCCAGTGTGAAGTGGGCGGTGTGGTCACAGTGGTCATCACAGTGATGGAAGTTCACTTAAATAAAAGTAATATTTCTGAAGTGTGTGGTGCTATTTATTAACAATAAACAGTCCACAATGGGTGATTCACTTAAAAAAAAACATAAATGTGTTTTCTTTAAGTGCATAGTCCTATTTATAGGGCTACGCACATGTGTCATGCGTTTCACTAGCCAATCACAGTCCTGAATAGAGTCAGCCAATAGATTTGCATTGAATGTGTAGGGGTTAGGGGTGTACAATGGTGGCCAATCACGGTGCAGGGTTAGGGGGGTACAATGGTGGCCAGTGATTTGCATTGAATGTGTAGGGTTAGGGGGGTACAATGGTGGCCAATCACAGTGCAGCGAATGTCGATGTCCAAACCTCACATGTAGGGGCGGTTGCACCGCCCAAAAAGAAGGTACAGTCATCTACGTCATTTTCGCTATCCAGCAATTCCAGCCGGCAGATTCGTTGCACTGGGAGGTAAACTGCAGCCGTGGAGTACATTGGAGTCAATGAGGGCCGGGTGGACCAGCTTAGAACAACAAACAGTATTTCACTATTTCTGAACGACTGCGACCTTTGTGAAATACTCTGACAGGAAAATAAAAGAGGACATATCACACATTGTTTTCTGCTGTGTTGCTTTTCGATGTGTACACTACAGTATATAAGTTTATTGAGCTATGTAAATAGCTCAACATAAGTTTCTGAACGTGCCAAAGTATTATATATAGTAGTAAGAGATTGTCCATCATTGACAGACAAATTTCGCGATACTGCCGAGTCAGAAATGATAAATGCCGCTGTTTAGATGCCTCAATAAAACTATACAGTGTGCACATCGAAAAACAAGTGATTGTAAAAAGAAGCTGTGATATGTCTTCTTTTATATTCCTGAACCGATTAACTGACAAAGGACGCAATCGTTCAGAAATAGTATTTGTTCACAAGCTGGTACTGCCGGCTGCCATAGACTCCAGTGTATTTCACCGAACTTTCACCGGTTCCAGTTGTGTGCGTGCGTGCGTTGTAAAGTGTTATTGTAAGTTATATCTAGCAAAGCAAGGGTTCTCAAACCTTTTCATGTCAATGACCCACAAATGCATTTGGCCACAGACCCCCATCTGAAAATATTTTGTGTCAGTGAGCCCCATACAAGATTTCTGACGAAATGTTTAAAAATACCTTTTTTCCAAATCTTTCAAGATTTGAAAATGGCAGATCTACAAGCTCACAACAAGTTGCAACAGCACTGACTGCTCCTAGCAGTTAGGAAGGAGAAAGGCACAAAGGATAAATGCAAAGAAAAAATATTATGAATGCCTCTCAAAATCCAACCCTGTACACGTCCTCGTCTAAGTAGGTAATGCTGACTAACAGGGCTGTGGTAAAACTTTGTGGGCTAATCATCAATTAAATTACTCATCATGCTGTAATGCTGCAACTATGTGCAAAGTCTAAGAACTGCCAAGTAGGGCCAATAACATCTGCAATACTGCCCCCACCTGGCCATCTGGATCTCTCTAGAGCACCATTCACTCTCCAGGTAATGATGGCTGATCACACAGATGGTCTTTCTGCTGCCATAGATGGCATCTGCAATGTTCTCTATGATGGGTGCACCTGGAAACAAAGCACACAAACATTATTCAAACCACGTTAAAAACGATTTCACTTCTTGAGAGACACTTTATACTTTAAATACTTAATCTACCAAAGACGACACAAACTTTCAAGCACAGAGAGGTGAGACCTGGTAACAAGTGTTTGTGACAGAAAGAGAGAGATTTAAATAAATACAGTATTACTTAGAGACAGAGAGAGGTTTGTACCTGGTAGGAAGTCTCTGTGGTGCAGACAGAGTCTCCAGCCCTGCTCTCCCTCCAGCACTGGAAGCATTTCTCTGTAAACCCAGAGCTCATCGTGAACGTTGTAGGAGATGAAGGCATCGTAGCGCTGAGGAGACCCCCTCTTTCTTTCCTTGGCATCATAAAGGAAGGCCAGGAAGAGGTAGTAGGCATAGAGAAGATGCAACCTCAGGAAGTGGTAGGTGAAGGATGTTAGCAGAGTTAGCACAATCACACAAGTGGAGGAAATGAAGCAGATGAAGCTGTCCATCTGCTCACAGGAATGATAGTCAAAGTCCAGAAACCTGGTTCCCTTTTTAGCCAGAGGAAAGCCACAATAGTAGAACTCAGCACCAACTACCTGCGTTTGGTTGTTGTTCTGCATCCACTGGTGAAAGTCAGCATTAGAACAATCACAAGCAAAAGGGTTATCCATTTTAATATACCTCAGAGCAGGGAGAAAAGAGAATACAGAGACATTGATCACTGTCAACTCATTCTTGCTCAGATCCAGCCTGGAGAGTCTAGTCAGGTTGGCTTGTGCCAGGAAATCCAGGGACCACAGATTACAGTTTATTAAGGAAAGAGTCTTCAGCTGTGGTACATATTTAAATGAGTCTGGGTCTGGTGGTAGGCCTACACCATACATATTGAAGTGTTCCAAATTTTTCATATCTGAGAGCATGTCCCATACATTTGAAACACAGGATTTTGGACCAAATTGTATTGTTAGGCTCTTCAGGCTCCTCAAGGTGCTTTTGTTTTGCCATTGTAACTCATGGGGAGGTGAAGATGTCATTTTGAAGGGGTTGGCATTAGTATTTAGACTAAGTGTTTCAAGTTCATCTAGTCCTTCCAAATAGTTGTTGTGCCATTCCTGGTAATGCATCCAGTCATCCAATTCAATGTCTAATTGCTTGAGAGATTTCAGACTCATGAATTGCCCTTCACTGAGCCGTTGGATGTTATTATTATATAAATCTAATAATTCTAGTTTCTGTAGGCCAGTCTTGAATGTGTCGCCATACGTCTCAATGAAATTGTGTTTCAGAGTTAGAAACTTTAACTCATTAAGATGTTGAAAAATACACAGTTTGAGTTCAGAGATGTGGTTGTAATCTAGATGAAGGTGTGCGAGTCTGGTTAAATTTAAGAAGTCTAAGCAGCTTAAATCATGAATACGATTGTAACGCAGGTTTAGGATTTGAAGCATAGAGAAATTCTTAACATCGTCTGGCACTTTGGAAAGGTGGTTCCTGTCGAGGTTCAGGTGACTCATTTGCTTCATGTGTTTTATTGAATCCTTAGACAGTTCAGTCAGGTCATTCAATGATAGATCCAGGTTGGTTAGCTGAGTACAAGGTGACAGTGTTTCACTTAGGTTGGCATTGATGCCACCATGCAGGATGAGTGTCCTCAGTGTGGATATTTTGCAGACAATATTTAAGAGATCTCTGTCTATCCACACACCCTCCAATCTCAGCTGTAGGTACTCCAGTGAATAAAGGCTTTGTAGAGACTTTCTGATGGTGTTAAAAGACTTAATAGAACCAGTCAAATACACCGTAGTTATATTCCTTAGAAAATACTTGTCTGGAATGTCCCACTCCCATCCAGTATCATTACAACATAATGTGAGGTCTATTGTCTTAAGATGTGGAAATAAAACTGTTGTGATGCTGAACTTTTTTATCGACGTGACCTCACTCTCAACTCCCTGAGCTCAGAGGACATGTTTAATGGCAGATCTTTTGACTGAAAAGACTCTAACTCATCAATTGTGATGTTCAGCACCTGTAAGCTTGGTAGTTGGAAGATGGTGGTGATATCTGTAATTTGATTGGATGTCGATGTCAGACTTAGTTCCTTTAAGTTGGTGAGTGACTGCAAGGCAGCAGGGTTGATATATTGGATATTGTTCAAATCCAAGCATAGTATCAAGAGGTTAGACAGTCCCTGAAACATATTTTCTGTCAGTGTTGTTAGTTTGTAAATGTCCATACGGAGCACTTTAAGTTGCACCAAAGGGTCAAAAGCCCCGTCATCTACATGAGTTAATACATTACTCCTTATGTGCAAATCTGTGAGATTTGACAGATGGTAAAAATCTGTTCTGTGTATCGTTTGGATGCTGCCCGTTAGTTTTAATGATATAATGTCTCTGGGAAGGTCGGCTGGGATGCTAACGAGATCAAAATAATTACAATCCACTGAAACACCAGCAGTGACATTGTCAGAGTAAAGAATAGTGCAGCCTTTCAGGATGTAAGCCAGGATGGAATTAAGATGAAGCGTGAACAACAGAAATAGGAAGGGGGAACAATGCCAGCTTCCTGTCTGTAGCATCATGGCTGTCTTCAGGGTCAACTGTCAGGTATTTTTGGTGGAGTAACTCTGTTGTGAACACTGGTTGGTGACAACACTGTTCAGCATTGATGATCTAAAGAGGATACACCAGTAAAACAGAAAGTTCAAATGTAACCTTTTATTTGATCTTTAGCACTACATAGATTCTCAGTTTATCTTCCATGTCTGTATTTAAAGGATTATAGCATGATGTTTGGACAGACTTGTCCCATGTAATTCTCATTGTGTTGTGACTCATCTAAGACTGAAAAGTAAAAAAAAAAAAATAGAACAATAGCTTAGAAAAGAATGTTGGACATTCACATTGAAACTTTCAAATTAAGTTTAAATGGAAAGACTCTCAAAAGGCTGTGAAGAACTGTATCAACTTCCTCTTTCACTTCACTGACAGTCATCAAGTTAATGTTTAATACTTATCGGATAAGATCTTATCATCCTTCTATAAATGCAAGAACCTTTTCTGTGTGCGTGTATGTAACTGTCCTTCGCGCATCTCAAGAAGCGTGAACAAATCTGTCATGTCTACCAAATTCATGCAGATTTAACATAATCAGCATGTCTCAAGTTTGTATCCAATTGTCCAAAGTGAGGCTCTCGGCTCTATTTACTGTATGGAAGTCGGTATGGCCCTCTGGCAAAATAAATGCTGCCCACTCCATTCTATACTCGTCAAATAATGCAGTCCTACCCGCCTACCATACCTATCTATCTGCCATGTGTCCTACTTATCTACCTATACCCTTTGTTTTCTGCTTGTACTCAATAAATGTTACAGAATGTATCTGAACATTCTTGGTTGGATGTAACTCACTGTATTGTTAACCAAATGAACCCTATACCGGCCATTATTCTGGGGTGAGTACTCTGCAACGTGGCACGTTGCGAGTATGAAGTGTATGTCATTTAAAAATGTTGGTCGATATCTACTAAAATACTCTCTGCATACTCTCACATACACAATTATTTTTTTCAAGACAGATAATCTCTGCTAATGACAAAAATGTAACTGTTTAGTCCTCTAACATAGAAAGGACTTCATTCCTTTTGTTGTACATTTGTGTTTGCACCAGTTTAGCTTGGATATGTTTCTTTATCTATAGACACACATGATGTAATAGTTACTGGGGTTGCATCGTTAAACCACCTTGAACAATATTTATATTGCTTTGTTATAACATATTCTCAGAGACAATATTAGCCTCTCTGTGGTTTACATTTCAGTGAGTTTAATTTTCCAGTCATCCTGTGTGATGCTTTCATTGTGCGTCATTGGTTTATTTGAACACAGAAAAGTCACAAGGAATACTACTTTACAGGATGGTTTTCAGAGCAGCTTGGAAATCTTTCTGTACCAAAGGAATTTAAATATTTCAACCTACCTGAACTCTTAAACATCAGTGACAATCATCTTTTCAGTGTGTTACTCCCAGAGGAATGAAGCATCATATGAAGCATCATATGAGAGAGTTCATGTGACAGAAATCATATTTATGTCAATGATAAGAGAAAGAGGAAGAACAGTACCCTAAACAATGGCAGTTTGTACTTTGGAGTTATGATTCATGTGTGTAATAAAGTGTCATGGAGGGTCATAAATGAATGCCGCATTTTATGCTTTGTCCTGCAAACAGTTTCACAAGTTTATTTGTGAAGCACATTTCAACAACAAGGCGATTCAATGTGCTTTACACAAAACATCAAGCAAAGGATTGATTGATTGATTGAAATTTTTATCAGGCAAAAGAATGTAAAACAACACAGTTACATTTATAATACTTTTGTCTAAAAGGTCCGACCAAAAAAGTCCTTGTGGACTTGTTTCCGTTGGGGTCCTTGAATTAATTTCTTAGACATATATAGTAGCAACCAAACAGTTCAAATTTCAGCATAAAAAAACAGAGAAAAAATACCACTATGTACAAAAAAAGCATGACAAATAAAAATAATATACAAGGATGTAAACAAGGAAACGCATTATAAAACTATAGGATACTATAAAAACAAAAGAAGTAAAAATAACAAATAACGTTACAGTGCATGAAGAGAAAGAAAGAAATTCAATGAAAGGCAGCGGCAAACAGAAAGGTCTTTAGCTGTGATTTAAAATAACTAAGAGTGGCAGCAGAGCAGACCTGCAGTTTTCTGGGAGTTTGTTCCAGATATGTGGAGCATAAAAACTAAATGCTGCTTCTCCACGTTTAGATCCTTTCCCAGATGACCTGAGAGATCTGGATGGTTCATGATATTGCACAAGATGAGAAATGTATTTTGGCCCTGAACCATTCAACTGGAGTGATATGCAAGGTCCTAGAAGATGTGTTCTCTCCCCAGGGAAGGATCTGCAACATGCAGCAGTGTGTGAGGTGTCCTATAGGCTGCAAAAAGAGGCCCGCTTTGGGCCTATAAATGGCCAATCTGGGAACCCAGACCCAACTGAAAATGAAAAACAGCGACCTCTGCTGTTTGAATCTGTTCTTGAGAGATTAATAAATGGCATGCTCAATCACTAACTAGTCCATTGCTTGGCATGGATCCCAATTTACTGAACATGATTGATGCATGTAGGTTGAAATGTCCTTACACATGGGGAGTGTGATAAATAAACAATCCATAAATGTGTTGTGACCAAATGGAATGATCCCAGACTTGTTTTCAACAGAGCTTTGATTGATTGATTGATTGATTGATTGATTGAATACCATATTAACTTATTAAGTTTGTTAAAAGTTATGCTAAAAGGATAACATAAAATGCCCCGGGGGGCTTGTTTCCATTGTGGTCCATTGCACTCAATTCATCACTAATTCTTAGAATACAGTACATACAATAAAATACACAATACAATACATATCGGTAAAAAAAACTCAGTAGCATCAAAAGGTATATTTACAGAGAAAGGAGGGCTGGGGGCGGGGGACAGAGGATGCTACTACCACAGTGTTCCAAGGTGTTAAACTAAGCCCAATTGTGTATATATATATATATATATTTTTTTTTTAAATATATTTTTATTTGATTTTCAACATTGAAAACATTTCAAACATTTCATTGCCCCATTCCTTCCCCCCCAGCACAACTACAAGTTCACAATTTTCCCTCTCTCTCTCTGTCTTTTTTTTTCTTTTTGTTCTCTCAATTCATCATCATACCCTCAGTTATTTTACGTAGAAAAGAAAAAAACAAAACAAAAATAATAATAACAATAATAGAATTAGCAATAGTAATAACAAAAAAATTATAATAATAACAATAATGATAATTACCATAATAACAATGATAATAATAATACGTAACAGAAACCAGGTACAACAAAAATGGTACTAACAGATATACATTCAAGTGTTTTGCATGGTAAACTTTTTTTTCTTTTCTTTTTTTCTCTTTCCCAATTGTATTTTAAGTTCAGCCATTCTTTTAGTATAGTTTTGAGTTTGGATAGGGAGTCAAAATATTTAATGGGTTTTGGTTGGGCATTCAACATTTTGGTGGCGACATAGTAAAATGCATTTTCCCCATGTTTGAGCCGGATTTTGGGGGAACTACTTCACTCACTAGAGAAGTAGTTTGACAGGTATCTGGGCACTGAACATCTGACTGAGTATCTTTTCAGTAAACTATTTGGGTTATTTGCAACAAAATAGAGCACCATTTGTAACAATGTATACATTAAATATATTATTCATTCAAACCCATATCAGTGTGAGGTGTGTCCAGAGCTCTGCGTAGGTTCTGCCAGAACAGTCCAGGGTGCTGTCCAGCCTGGGACCAGCTCAGGTAGGTGTGACTCTTCACCAGCCTCCTCATGTGATAGTAGGGAGACAACTGGTGGGCTGGAATGTCCTCCAGAAACACCAGGATCAATACGTCCTCCTGTTCATCAAACAGACGGTAGCTGCACACAGGAGACCAGAGGACATTAACACTCAGTCAAGTTTAATTTACATTAAGTAACTCACTATTAACAGTAAGTGACACTTTATTTACGGTATGACAAAATACTACTACTACAAAAAAAATTTAAACTGTATTTTCTGTAAATAATGCTTTATTTACAGTAAACAAAGTTTATCGTGTGACACTGCCACATACTGTAGATGTCTGCAAGGGTATATTTTCTGCCCATGTATTGGTATTCAATGACTCATAACATATACTTGGTGTGTTGATAACAAAGGGAATGTAATGGTCAAAAAGATAGTTGAATATTTAACACCTAAAGGTAGTGTACGGAAAATGGTGTTGTTTTGTTTTGATGAACTCATCCATTCATTCTCTCTCTCTCTGTTGTCAGGGTTCATTTCACAGGGGGCGCTGTGGGGGGAAAAGCAGCACATTCCAGGAAGTGATAGCTGGTAGGAAGGTTCCAGGAAGGTAGGCTGTGGGGGTTCCATTTTGGGCACGAAAGAGTGTTGTGTTTTGACGAAGAGACTCTTTAAACTAAAGCCTACAACTAAAGCCTACACTTTAATTCAAATCAGAACTTTAAACCACTCATATAAGGGAAGGTTGGTCAAAATGAAGAGGATTTTCTTAAGGTGGGTATCATCAGCAAACACATTCTCAGAAACAGAAAACACACATTCAGTGAATGATCAATTCCTCTGTAATGCAAGACACCAAATCACAAACAATGTGACAAAATACCCTGGATTGTAGGGAGACATAATCATTGTGATGGAGGCTCTACCCTCCTCCAGTTCTAATACGGGTGTGATCCACCTCAGTGTTTTATATTTGATTACAGCACCCTTATCTTTTGTTTGTCTTTACATTGTTCTACATCCACAGCAGTTCATTAAAGCAATAAGCCACAAGAGGCTGTGCTTTACCCTGGAAATGAGAAGTGAGGCCCGTCACGGAGCTGAGTGCTTCAGACCCTGTAAACCACAGCCTTTCAGACCCTCTTACTGCTGTTCTAACATCACAGCAAACTACAGCCTTGCGTGGCTTATTGCTTTTCTAAAATGGTTACCAAATATGGCAACATGAAAATCATAGACGTATCCTAATTCCAGTTATAAGATTTCATTGTTTAACAGTTTTTAATAATTTCAGTATCCGCCAGTTTCCGAGGGTGGAAGGTGGAGGGAGAGGTTAGGGGAGATGGGATAAAGCTGTTCATTGGTTGCTGTTATTCATTATAATACATTCATATTGTAGTATTATTATTATTATTATTAGTATGTTTATTGATTACTATTATCATTCTATGCAATACAAAATAATACAAAGTAATGAAAGTCTATCCGGCATTATACACAAATTGTGCTGCCTCTTTCATGTGTGTAAATGTAGTCCTCATTTTTTCATGGATTTGCAGTGAAACATCAGAGAAGTGGTGCCCCCACCTGGCCATATGGATCTCTCTAGAGCACCATTCACTCTCCAGGTAATGATGGCTGATCACACTGATGTTCTTTCTGCTGCCATAGATGGCATCTGTAATGTTCTCTATGATGGGTGCACCTGGAAACAGACCACGAAACAGAAACGGAACACAAAAAACATTCACTTCTTGAGAGACCGATAGATAGTATCACATACTGTAATAATAATTCCACTAAAGACAACACAGTTTTCAGACAGAGAGAGGTGCTTACAAATTGTTGACAGAAAGAAACAGACATATTTAGATGAATACAGTATTAGAGACAGAGAGAGGTTTGTACCTGGTAGGAAGTCTCTGTGGTGCAGACAGAGTCTCCAGCCCTGCTCTCCCTCCAGCACTGGAAGCATTTCTCTGTAAACCCAGAGCTCATCGTGAACGTTGTAGGAGATGAAGGCATCGTAGCGCTGAGGAGACCCTCTCTTTCTTTCCTTGGCATCATAAAGGAAGGCCAGGAAGAGGTAGTAGGCATAGAGAAGATGCAACCTCAGGAAGTGGTAGGTGAAGGATGTGAGCAGAGTTAGCACAATCACACAAGTGGTGGAAATGAAGCAGATGAAGCTAGCGTCTACCCAACAGGACTGATAGTCAAAGTCCAGAAACCTGGTTCCCTTTTTAGCCAGAGGAAAGCCACAAGTGTAGCTGTGAGCGTCAACTACCTGTGTTTGGTTGTTGTTCTGCATCCACTGCTGAAAGTCAGCATTAGAACAATCACAAGCTAAAGGGTTGTCATTCATTTTAATATACCTCAGAGCAGGGAGAAAACTGAACACGGAGACATTGATCACCGTCAACTCATTCTGGCTCAGGTCCAGCCAGAAGAGTCTAGTCAGATTGGCTTGTGCCAGGAAATCCAGGGACGTACAGATTACAGTTTATTAAGGAAAGAGTTTTCAACTGTGGTGCATATTTAAATGAGTTATCTGTGTGTAGTAGTAAACCATAAATATTAAAAATTTCTAATTGTTTTATATCTGAGAGCATGTCCCATGGACCATAGTTTTGTGGACTAAATTGTATTTTTAAGCTCTTCAGCCTCCTCAGTAAGTTGCTTTTGTTTTGCCTTTGTAACTCATGGGGAGATGAAGGTGTCATTTTGAAGTATATGTTATTAAAATGTAGACTAAGTGTTTCAAGTTCATCTAGTCCGTCCAAATAGTTGTTTTCCCATGGATTCCGGAGACAGAATACCATGTATAAGTTTTTGAGTGATTTCAGACCGATGAATTCCCCTTCGCTGAGCTTGTAGAAGATATTCCCATTTAAATCCAATAATTCTAGTTGATGTAGGCCAGTCTTGAATGTGTGGCTAAACTTCCTAATAAAATTGTCAGTCAGATTTAGAACCTTTAACTCATTCAGATGTTTAAAAACACACGGTTGCAGTTTAGTTATGCGATTGTAATCTAGATGAAGGTGTGTGAGTCTGGTTAAATGTAAGAAGTCTGAGCAGTTTAAATCATGAATACTATTATTACGTACGTTTAGGATTTGAAGCCTGGAGAGATGCTTAACATCGTGTGGCACTGTGGAAAGGTTGTTGTAGGCTAGGTTCAAGTGACTCAGTTGCTTCATTTGTTTTATTGAATGCTTAGACAGTTCAGTCAGGTCATTAAATGATAGATCCAGGTTGGTAAGTTGAGTACAAGCCAAGGTGACAGTATTTTACTTAGTTTGGCTTTGAATCTACCCTGCAGGATGAGTGTCCTCAGTGTGGATATTTTGCAGACCACATTTAAGAGATGTCTGTCTATCCACACACCCTCCAATCTCAGCTGTGCGTACTCCATTGAATCAAGGCCCCGTAGAGCCTTTCTGGTGGGTTTAAAAGACATAATAGAACCAGTCAAATACACTGTGGTTATATTCCTTAGAAAATATGTATTTGGTATGTCCCACTCCCATCCAGTAAGATTGCAACATAATGACAGGTCGATTGTCTTAAGATGCGGAAATACATCTGTTGTGATGCTGAACTTTTCTATCGAACCTGAACTAATTCTCAACTCCCTGAGCTCAGAGGACATGTTTAATGGCAGATCTTTTGACTGAAAAGACTCTAACTCATCAATTGTGATGTTCAGCACCTGTAAGTGTGGTAGTCGTAAGACAGGGATAATATCTGTCATTTGCTTGCACTTCAGACTTAGTTCCTGTAAGCTGGTGAGTGACTGGAAGGCAGCAGGGTTGATGAATTGGATATTGTTAAAGTCCAAGTGTAGTATCAAGAGGATAGACAGTCGCTGAAACATATTGTCTGTCAGTGTTGTCAGTTTGTTATTGTTCATATAGAGCTCTTTAAGTTGCACCAAACGGACAAAAGCCCCGTCATCTACATGAGTTATTGAATTAACACTCAGATCCAAATCTTTGAGATTTGACAGATTGTAAAAATCGGTCCTGTTTATCTTTTGGATCTTAGTGCCCCTTATTCTTAATGATATAACGTCTATAGGAATGTCCACTGGTATGCTATCAAGATTACGTCGTTCACAATCCACTGAAACACCAGCAGTGACATTGTCAGAGTAAAGAATAGTGCAGTCTTTCAGGAAGTAAGCCAGTATGGGACTAAGATGAAGCGTGAACAACAGAAATAAGAAGGGGAAGCATTGCCAGCTTCCTGTCTGTAGCATCGTGGCTGTCTTCAGGGTCAACTGTCAGGTACATTTGGTGGAGTAATTCTGCTGTGGACACTGTTCAGCATTCATGATCTAAAGAGGATACAACAGTAAAACATTTGATCTATAACTCTACATATATTCTCAGTCTATATTCCTCATATCTCATGTTCCCTTTAAAGGACATCATGAATGTAAAGCATCATGTGTGGACAGACTTGTCCCATGCCATTGTCATCTGGGACTCACCTACTATAACTTAAAAAGGTGTAAAAATGTTGGACATTCAAATTGAAACTGTCAAATGAAGTTGTACACTGAGAAAGGGTCGTAAACTCTGTCAACTTCTCAATTTAGCCTCTTTCACTTCACTGACGGCCATGAATCATTAACTTACGTTTCATTCTTACCAAATAATATTGTAGCACAATAACAAATCAAATATAAACCATGTCATAGTCTTTATACTCTTCACACTTTATGATTATAGTATCTGTTTTCTTATTATTAATAATTATTGTCTCTGCCAGGCCGAAAGGCATGGCCGAGCACACACACTCCGTGGATGCCATGCAGAGCAGAACCTCTGCCCCAAATTTTTCACATGGGCCTGTCATAGCGCCACCAGGAGGCCGTTTGTACAAAACAATTTTTTTGACAGTACTCCTACATATTGTGTCCAAACATCACGCAAATCGGTAGACGCCAAGGAAAAACCTTTGCCCTATACTTTTTAAGGTTGGCTTCCAAAGTTTGCAGGATTGCTTCGTTTTGAACAAAATGCCTCAAATCATGAACGCAGCTTGTGATTTCCGTGAAATTTCACAGGCACATTCCCCACTAGGCCGAGGAAGAAATAGCCTCTTCAAAATGTTCAAATCAGCCTCATGGTGACGCTATAACAGGTCGATTTGCGTTTTTAACTATAACTGCACCGATCTGTATCAAACTTTGCACGCACACTCCCTAGAGGCCAAGGAAAAACATCTGCCCTGCATTTTTCACTTTTGCCTTTTATAGCACCACCATTTATGTAAAAACACATGTTTTGATATTAAGCCTTCAGATTTGATCCAAATTTCACGCACATCGGTACACATGAACTCTATAGTCATGTGATCAAGATGGATCTGTTTGATTTTTCATATTCCATCCTCATTGGCTAACATTGACATCTAAAGTTTGCAGGAGTGGCCCGTTTTCAACAAAATGCCCCCAATCAGCGTCCGATTGCGGTGGAACTTTGCACCCAGATTCGCACTACATTGAAGAACAAATGCCACCCTTTTAACATTGCCCTATTATAGCGCCACCAGGAGGCTGATTTTTGCAACATTTTTCTTTTTTATATTACTCCTACACATTTGGTCCAGAGGACCAAATGACCAGGGGTTTCAACTGGTGGTCCGTGGACCACTGGTGGTCCGTGGAGGTATTGCATGCCTACTAGGGTAATACTACAGTTATTTTTGATTACGTTGTGGCTTTTAAATTCTTGCAGTGTTTTTCCACAGTGTTTCAATATGAATGGCAGTGAATTACGAGATCTAAGATAAGATAAGACCTTTATTGATCCTACGGGGGAAATTCAGGTGCCAAAGACCTGGATACACTTAGCCTACAGTATATACACACAAAGAATGTCAAGAGCTAGTAGTAAAAACGTTGACTGGTTCAGCTCTTTAACATAGAAAGGACATCATCCCTATTATATACACAGTATATGATATAACACAGAAAAGTCACAATGAACAATTCTTTCCAGGATGAAGGAATAGGAGTATTGAACCCTACCTGAACTCCTAAACGTCAGTGACAGCCATCCTTCCAGTGTTTTACTCAGACAGGAATGAAGTCCATTTGACCACAGCTTAGCTGACACCTCGGAAATAATATGGGGTGACGAGTATTGAAAGAGGAAGTACCCTAAAAATGCAGAAATGCTTCACTTTAGTGGAACTAGGACAGCAAGTAGCCTATGAATTTAGTGTTCTCATGCAGTGTAGGGAACTGTCACTAAACACCAAAGATTTGACCATTTACTGTTGCTCTTCCTCATTAACATGATATAATAACATAATAAACAATACAAACATTCAGTACATGAGTTCTTAATTGACAGCATTGCAAACATTTCACAGTAAAAAGAAACCAGGTGAGAAGCTAAAGCTCATACACACTTCAAAGTAATCAGCAAGATACACCTGTGCACTGCAGACAGCAGCAGATGGCTGCAAAAAGAAGCCTGCTTTGGGCCTATAAATCAGTGGTTCTCAAACTTTTTTTTGTCAAGGATCCGCCAAATGACATGTATTTGGCCGCAGACCCCCATCTGATAAATATTTTGTGCCAGGGACATTGATTTGAGTTTAAAATGTTGTTATTTTTGAATAGCCAAAGTATAAAATATGGTTAAAGTGGTATAATGATTGCGATGCTTTATTAACTAATTTATCTGGGGACCCAGTAGAACCCCCCGAAGGACCCCACCGATGCTATAAATAACACATAAATAATCACTATAGCCTATTGCTTGGCATGGATCTCAATTTACAGTACATGATTGATGTATACGTACTGTAGATTGAAATTTCCTTACACAGTGTGACAAATAAACAATCAATAAATGTGTTGTGACCAAATAGAATGATCCCAGATCATCAGAGCTTTGATTGATTGATTGAATACTTTATTAACAAGTGTGTTAACAGTACAGGCAAAGGTTACGCTAAAAAGGATAACACAATATGCCCCGGGGGCTTGGTTTCCATTGTGGCCCATTGTACTCAATTCATCAGTAATTCATAGGATACACAGTACATACTGTAAATTACACAATACAATTCAATACATGTCAGTAAAAAACTCAGTAGCATCAACAGTTATATTTACAGAGAAAGGAGGGGTGGGGGAGGGGGGGCAGAGGATGCTACTACCAAAGTGTTCAAAGGTTTTAAACTGATCCCAATTGTATTTTAAGGTCAGCCATTTTTTTAGGTTAGTTTTGAGTTTGGGGATGGATTGGAGAACCTTTATGCCTTTTGGAAGGGCATTCCATGTTTTGGTGGCAGTACAGTAGAATGCATTTTCCCCATGTTTGAGCCGAATTTTGGGGAACGAGATCAGATGAGCTCCCTCTGGTGTTATGTCCATGGCTATCACTCACTCTGGAGAAGACGTTTGACAGGTATCTGGGCACTAAACCTCTGAGTATCTTATCAGTAAACTATTTGGGTCATTTGCAACAAAATAGTCCCTCATTCGTAACAATGTATACACACAGTAGCCTACAGCTACATAGATTATTCATTCAAACCCAGATCAGTGTGAGGTGTGTCCAGAGCTCTGCGTAGGTTCTGCCAGAACAGTCCAGGGTGTTGTCCAGCCTGGGACCAGCTCAGGTAGGTGTGACTCTTCACCAGCCTCCTCATGTGATAGTAGGGAGACAACTGGTGGGCTGGAATGTCCTCCAGAAACACCAGGATCAATACGTCCTTCTGTTCATCAAACAGACGGTAGCTGCACACAGGAGACAAGAGGACATATACACTCAGTCAAGTTGAATGGACAGTACAATGTACACGCTTTATTTCTAAAACGGATTGTCCCAATCCTTGATTCTGATTGGCTGGTTTCTGTTTAGTAGGCGTGATAAAACACAATAATCTTCTCCTTAGATCTGTTTCTACAGTGATCCAGTGTATGTGTAGCTGAACGAGGGAACGGGAGCGCTCGTTCTCCTTCTCAATGGACTGGCTGAATAAAATGGTAAATAGTAAATGGTGAGTTTATATAGTGCTTTTATCCAGCGCTTTTATCCAAAGCATATTGTGCATTACATTCACCCATTCACACACACATTCATACACCGATGGCGGAGGAAACCATGCAAGGCACCAACCTGCTCATCGGGAGCAATAGGCTCTATGCACAGCAGCCATATTGGAAAGAAATTGGGCCTCTTCTTACTTCCTTCACAGGTGTTACCAATGATACTAATGAAGGCTCTGTTCCATTCTGGTCAGGGTGCTGATATCGTGCATGTTGGCTCACTAGAAACACCCCTTATGGTGGGTGTGTAACCCACCATAAGGGTCCATTTGGTTCCATTTGTACACTCTCAGAGTTATGGGGGTCCTTGAAAATAAGACAACCACTATGCCACACTAAATGGAACGGAGCCTTAATTAGCATCATTGGTAACACCTGTGAAGGAAGTAAGGAAGGGGCCCAATTCAGTCCCAATATGGCTGCTGTGCATAGAGCCTATTAGGGGTTCAGCGTCTTGCTCAAGGACACTTGGACACTCTGAATAAACAGGCAGACACTAACAAAGCCAAAGTGCAGGAACTACTTTCTTGTAGAAGTTGTTATTGTAATGAATTATTATTAAGAACTGTTTTAATTGGGACGTGTCTATGATTTTCATGTTGCCATATTTGTAACTGTTTTAGAAAAGCAATAAACCATGTGAGGTCTCAGTTTACCTCCATTTTATAATGGCAGAGATCATATTAACAGGACATACTGTATGATGCTATTTATGCATTATATTCATATTAATATGACGCATGATGTGTATTTATGCATTATATTCATGTTAACATGACATATGATACATATTTATGCATTATATTTAGGGATGCACCGATATATCGGCCACATATCGATATCAAGCGAAATTTGCCGTTATCGGTCAACATCGGTAATGGCAAAAAAAAAAGTTACAGGAGTTTTACTCCATGGTGTTTGTGATATGAAATGTAAGCTTACCATAATCACAGTAAACATTATCATGTCATATGCAATGGCTTTTTTTTTAAACTAACTCCAGTCACTTTCAGTTCAGCACAGCTGATGCTCGTTGACACTCGTTAATGTTACTTGCATCAAGGCAATTAGGTTGTGTTTCTGCAGAATCTGAACAGTTATTTCTTATAATGAAGATGTATTTGTTTCCCTGGCACAAAAGGGGGGAATAATAACACCAAAAACTAAATAAACAAATCGGCAAAATTGTTATTTTAAACATTGGTATCGCTATCGGCCAATAATTTCCATATCGGTGCATCCCTAATTTATATTCAGAGCTACATGCCAGTTACAATTCAAATTTTTAGATGAATGATTCACAAATATTTGAACATTCTGAATCTGTGTTTAACTCATGTCTGACTAAATACTAATTACATGTACTTCTTCTGTAAAGTGACCGGAATTGCAATGTTTCTGCCCTGGGTCACATAAATGATATAGGTATACGCACACACAGCCTCAGTACAATAATTCACTTCATGACTCAACCAATAGTCTAATAGTGTGGGCTGACCGCTGAGTGGGTAGAGAGGCTGTCTGTCCTAATAGTTAGGATGAGTAACAGAGGACAAATGTCACGTATGTGCAAATGTACAATCACAAATACCTCCACAAAACAACTAAAGGGGACTACATTTATTTAAAGCAATCAATTAAATTATGAATTAGGCTATAAATTAATAATGCTGCCACTGTAGGGCCCATAACATACAATACTGCCCCCACCTCACCTGGCCATCTGGATCTCTCTAGAGCACCATTCACTCTCCAGGTAATGATGGCTGATCACACAGATGGTCTTTCTGCTGCCATAGATGGCATCTGTAATGTTCTCTATGATGGGTTTACCTGGAAACAAAACATACAGACATTATTCACACCAGTTTCAAAACTGTTTCACTTCTTGAGGGACAGACAGACATATAGTATCACGTACTGTAATAGTAATGCCACTAAAGACAACACCGTTTTTCAGACACAGAGAGGTCCTTATTGTTGACAGAAAGAAACAGACATATTTAGATGAATACAGTATTAGAGACAGAGAGAGGTTTGTACCTGGTAGGAAGTCTCTGTGGTGCAGACAAAGTCTCCAGCCCTGCTCTCCCTCCAGCACTGGAAGCATTTCTCTGTAAACCCAGAGCTCATCGTGAACGTTGTAGGAGATGAAGGCATCGTAGCGCTGAGGAGACCCTCTCTTTCTTTCCTTGGCATCATAAAGGAAGGCCAGGAAGAGGTAGTAGGCATAGAGAAGATGCAACCTCAGGAAGTGGTAGGTGAAGGATGTGAGCAGAGTTAGTACAATCACACAAGTGGAGGAAATGAAGCAGATGAAGCTAGCGTCTACCCAACAGGACTGATAGTCAAAGTCCAGAAACCTGGTTCCCTTTTTTGCCAGAGGAAAGCCACAAGTGTAGCGGTGAGCGTCAACTACCAGTGTTTGGTTGTTGTTCTGCATCCACTGCTGAAAGTCAGCATTAGAACAATCACAAGTGAAAGGGTTGTCAGCCATGTTAACATATTTGAGAGCAGGGAGAAAACTGAGCACAGACACATTGATAAGCGTCAACTCGTTCTGGCTCAGGGCCAGCCGAGAGAGTCGAGTCAGGTTGACTTGTGCCAGGAAGTTCAGGGACTTCAGTTCATTGTTGGAGAGATCGAGAGCTTCTAGGTTCGGTGTGTTTTCAAAGGTGATGTATGATACGTTAGTCGTAAATAATTGCTTGCTAAATTGATTGCAATGTATTTTAAGGCTCTTCAGATTCTTTATTGACGGTAAATACAATAACGATATCATTCCGGTATCAACAAAATGAAAACTTAGACTAAGAGTTTCAAGTTCATCCAGTCCTTCTAAAGCAGTGCTGTCCCACCCGTACAGTGCGTCTGATTCGAGGACTAAGTGTTTGAGCGATTTCAGATTTTTAAAATCCCCCCTCCCAAGGAATGAAATTTGATTCAGACTGAAATCCAATAATTCTAGTTTCTGTAGACCAATCTTGAATGCATCACCAAACATCCATATGCGATTGTCACTCATAGTTAGAACCTTTAACTCATTGAGATGTTGAAAAACACACGGTTTGAATTCAGACGTGAGGTTGGAATCTAGATTAAGGTGTGTGAGTCTGGTTGAATTTAAGAAATCTGAGCAGCTTAAATTATGAATGCTATTATGATGCAGGCTTAGTTTTTGAAGCATGGGGAGATAATTAACAACGTCTGGCACTTTGGAAAGGTGGTTACTGCCGAGGTTCAAATAACTCAGTTGCTTCATGTGTTTTATTGAATCCTTAGATAGTTCAGTCAGTTCATTAAATGATAGATCCAGGTAGGTTAGCCGAGTACAAGGTGACATTATTTCACTTATGTTGGCAATGTTGTTACAGCGTATGTCAAGTTTCCTCATTGTGGGTATTTGACAAGCATTATGTAAGAGACCTCTATTTATCCACTTCTCCATATCAGACAGATGTAAAGTTTCTAGTGAATCAAGGCTCCGTAGAGAATTTATGATAGAGTTAAAAGACATATAAGGACCAACGAAATACACCGTAGTTATATTCCTGAGAAAATATTTGTCTGGTATGTCCCACTCCCATCCAGAATCATTACAACATTTTGACAGGTCAATTGTCTCAAGATGTGGAAACATGGCTGTTGTGATGCTAAACTTTTTTAGCGAACCTGAACGAATTCTCAACTCCCTGAGAGCAGAGGACATGTTTAATGGCAGATCTTTTGACTGAAAAGACTCTAACTCATAAATTGAGATGTTCAGCGCCTGCAAGCATGGTAGTTGTAAGACAGTGATGATATCTGTCATTTGATGTATCTGATTGGACTTCAGACTTAGTTGCTGTAAACTGTGGAGTAAATGTAAGGCAGCAGGGTTGATGGATGTGATATTGTTTACCTCCAAGCTCAGTATCAAGAGGTTAGACAGTCCCTTAAACATATTGTCAGTCAGTGTTGTTAGTTTGTTGTGGTTCATGTGAAGCTCTTCAAGATGCACCAAAGGGACAAAAGCACCGTCATCTACATGAGTTATAAAATTGTCACTCAGTTCCAAATCTCTGAGATTCAGCAGATTGTAAAAATCTGTCTTGTTTATCCTTTGAATGTCATTACTCTGGAGTGTTATTGATATAACCTCTCTGGGAATGTCATCTGGTATGCTAAGGAGGTGATGATTTTTGCATTCCACTGAAACACCCACAGTGACATTGTCAGAGTAAAGAATAGTGCAGTCTTTCAGGAAGTAAGCCAGTATGGGTCTAAGATAAAGCGAGCACAACAGAAATAAGAAGGAGAAACAATGCCAGCTTCCTGTCTGTAGCATCATGGATGTCTTCAGGTTCAACTTTTGGTGGAGTAATTCTGCTGTGGACACTGGTTGGTGACAACACTGTTCAGCAATGATGATCTAAAGATGATACAACAGTAAAACAGTTACAGCACACCTGTAACCTTTTATTTGATTTTTAACTCTACATAGATTGTAATCATAACAATAACTTTGTGATGTAAAAATGTTGGACATTCAAATTTAGACTTTCAGAAAAACTCTCAAAAGGTTGTGAAGAACTGTATCAACTTCCCTGTTTAGCCTGTTTATATTCACAACAAGTCATCAAGTTAATGTTTCAGTCTTATCAAATATCTTATCCTAATATCAAATCAAATATAATTTGATTCTCGTTATACTCCTTATACTTTATTCCTAATCCCTGTGCATTTACCAATTGCAATTTACTGTACAAGCGAGAGATTGGAATAAGCAGAGAAAGCATGAACTCTAGTCAGCAAACTAACAAACTAGGAATTATTTGTTTTGTTTTAACTAACAAGGCTTAATAAAGAAAGGTAGTTTCTAGCATGAAGGAATTGAAACATTGACTCCTACCTGAACTCCTAAAACTGAGAACTAATCATCCTTCCAGTGTATTAATGAATGAAGGATCATTTGAGAGTTCATCTGTGTCATGGAAGTCCATTTGACCACAGCTCATGTGACACCTCAGATGACAATAGTGGAGAGGAGTGCAAAACGATTCACCGTAAAAAATGTAGAAGTACTTCACTTCAATGGGAACAGGACATCATTATATAACAGTGTAAACAACAAAACACAGGGCACTATCTGACACCCTATCTTCTCTGTGAGGACAAACTGGACAGCGCTGCATTCCAGACGTTCAAGGAATTCACTGTGAATGTACAGTATTTGTACCTTTCTGTATGTTATCCACTCAGCACTGTCTGTCTGTCTGTCTCTCTCTCTCTGTCTCTCTGTCTATCTCTCTCTCTCTCTCTCTCTCTCTCTCTCTCTCTCTCTCTCTCTCTCTCTCTCTCTCTCTCTCTCTCTCTCTCTCTCTCTCTCTGTCCTCAGCAGTAGGTGAATCTATTAAAAACTACAAGACTATGGTGCCAAACTTTTCCTTTTTTTGTTCTGCAGAGAATGGAGAAACGGAGAAAGTTTGCTCTAGTCTAGAGTGCTGTGTTGATGAAAAATAAAAAAACTACCACAGGAACCCACGCGGCCTGCCGCTGACCCTACCTGCGCTTGAACCGACCCGGAAAAGTATGTGTTAATTAACGACAGGAAAAGTATGTGTTACTTAACAACCTGGAAAAGTATGTATTAATTAACCACCTGGCCCAACCCGACCATTTATTTTATTTTAGCACATAAACGAACGCAAACAAAGTTGATTCAGACAATAACATCACCAAACCCAGTACTGTTTGTTTTTTAAATAAAAATGTTAACTTCCTGTTGATTTTGCCATTTTTAATAAGTAGAAAACCTGGACTGGATCCGCGGATCCGGATCCAGATCTTCAAATAGTAAAATCAACAGGAAGTTGACATTTTTATTAAAAAAATCTAACAGTACTGGGTTTGGTGATGCTCTATATTGCCTGAATCAGCTATGTTTGGGTTCATTTATGTGCTAAAAGAGTGACTTTGAGAGCTGTTTTCCGTACAATGTAAATCAATGAGGAGCATATTTTGAATTATCAATTTCTAATCAATCAATGGAGCAATTATTTTTCTTGACCCCACCTTTGGGGTTACATCATGGCAAGGTAACTACACAACCCAAACCTCTACCAAAGTGGTCTTACCCTTTAAGACCATTTTTCAAATATTATATATTTTTTTTAACATTTTGGACAAAATAGCCAATTTTACATCGAGGTGCCCAGATGTCCATAGTGCCCACCTATCCTGTTACCCTTACGAGTACCTGCCCCTCTAACTCTCGACCCCGAGGTGGGCAAAGCCTGTTCAGTAGACTATACGTGATGGGATTTGTTTACTCTTTTTTAAGTCGAATAAATAAACATGCATTTCATAAATTAATCAATTGGCCTATATACTGTACAATAGTGCCCATATGAAGAACAACTATGAGCATACAATATAATGACATTATTTATTGATATTTGTTTAAAAAAATATTTTGACTATTTAATTGTTCAATTTGTGCATTTTGGTAAAAGTAACTAAAAAGTAATACGCAATATAATATATTACTCTTGCTCAGACAGTAATATTGTAACTAAATATTTACTTTAAAATGACGGTAATGAGTAATATGTAATCTATTAAAAATATAAAGTAACCCAACACCGTTGAAAACAAAGATTTATACTAGTAGGTGCAGATGTGGATGTAATCGAAATCGAACAGCTGTATGGCATATTTATCACCTAAAATGTCTGGCTCTTTTGTAGAGCAGCTTCCACAGACAAGTACAGAGGTCTGTGTGCTTCCCTTCCCCTCCCACCTATCAGCTCCGCTGTGTCTGGGTACGACTTTTACGTGGGTTACAATGACATCATTGTTTTACTCAAACCCAACCTTTTTTCCTGGTTTTACCGGTTTAAACAACATATGACTTTAATAAAAAATGTCTCATGAAAACCAAGCAAGGTTGCGTTCTGTGTGTACAGTAGCAATATCATAGGCCTACAGATGGGACTGTCACAGATGTCCGGGGAACCCCCAGAGGTCCTTGATGTGGGTTCCAGAGGGTCCCCCCACCAAAATGAGGAACAGTTTATCGGTCTAACCCTATTTTATATTTTGGCTATTCGAAAACAGCCAATGTGCACGATCACATTGAGCTTGCAGATCGTCTAATTTAGAAAAACTATTTTTAAAAAATCTTTTGGAATAATCAAACCTTTAGGGCCTTGTTTTTTCTTTTTTTTTAAAGCCAAATACATATCAATTTGGGCATCCTTGACATGACAAGGTTTGCAAACCCCTAATGCATTTTACTACAACATCAGGTAATATAACAATAATAAAGGATGGAAACACAAAACAGCACAAATGACATTCACCTCATAAGAAACAAGCAAATTAGATGCCCTCATTCAATCCACTGGGAATGAGATCTGACGTATTTTATATCTTATATTACTGTGCCACTAGATGGCGTAATAGTAAAGGCTGAGACTTGACAGTCAAGCTTTTTGAAGGTGCTCCCTGTTGGGCTGTATTTGTTTTAATATGTTTGTACTTGTACTAATCATATTAGAAGTGAGTGATGGACAATACATACAGTAATGGTGAGAAAAGAAATGCAGTATTGTCTGGAAAACACTGCGTATCATTTAAAAACTGCTTCATTTTAGATGCAGGAGGACTGTGCTGCTGTTTCAATGGGAAGCAGTAGCAGCAAGCAACTTATATGCTATAATGCTGGCATCTATAGTTGCTATAGTTGGACCCTTGACAGCCCATTCAGTGATACAGAAAAATCCTATCTGATTGTATTTAACGACGTTAAACTCATCACAAATGGAACCAAACGGATCCTAGTACGGGTCCATTTGGTTCCATTGTTAAAGAGGAAAATAAGTCTTCCTTTCCATGTCCTGTTTCCACGACTTTAACCCTGGCATCTCAATTTGGGCATGAAAATAATAATAATTGGAGACATTTTTAGGGTGGTTCCTCTTTCACTTCTCTCCACTATTTGTCACCCCATGATATTTCTGAGGAGTCAGCTAAGCTGTGGTCAAATGGACTTCATTCCTGTCTGAGTAAAACACTGGAAGGATGGCTCTCACTGACGTTTAGGAGTTCAGGTAGGATTCAATATTCTAATTCCTTCATCCTGGAAAGTATTATTCATTGTGACTTTTCTGTGTTATATCATATATAATAGGGATAATGTTTTTTCTGCGTTAAGGGCTGAACCAGTGAAAGGTTTTACTTCTAGCTCTTGACATTCTTTGTGTTTATATAAGTGTATGCAGTGGATATTTAGTTGTTTTCGTCATTCACTGCCATTCCTTTTGAAACACTGGGGAATAATACTAGAATAGAATTTGAAAGCCACAATGTAATCAAAAACGACTGTAGTGTTACCTTAGTACAAGCCCTTCAAAATTGCACATTGATCTGCCTGAAAAAAATAAACTGAAATTGTAGCTTGAGGAGGGCTTTTTATGATACAGTGAGTGAAAATTAACAAAAATGTTCATGTATATTCTGTAAAATATTTTGAATACAGATATATCTTGGTCACTTGTTTTCATGGTTTTGTAACATAGATTTGTATTTCTCTTGACCACAAAATACAGAATGTTATGTAGCATGTTGTTTAAACAGATGCTAGGTCAATTGTTTAATAATATTAATAATAAGTTAAAAGACACTAGCAACATACGTTGTGAAGAGTATAAATAGTATGAAATGGTTTATATATTTGATTTTTTTATTGTGCAATGATATTTTTTGATAAGAATGAAACATTAACTTGATGACCTTTTGAGAGTTAATCTGTGTACAGCTTCGTGTGAAAGTTTCAATTTGAATGTCCAACATTTTTACATCTTGATCATTTATTGTAGGTGAGTCCTAAATGACAATGACATGGACAAGTCTGTCCACACATGGTGCTATAGTCCTTTAAAGTGAGACATGTGGAATACAGAGTGATCTAGAGTTAAAGATCAAATACAAGGTTACATGTGTACTGTAACTGTTTACTGTTGTATCCTCTTTAGATCATCAATGCTGAACAGTGCTGTTACCAACCACTGTCCATAGCAGAATTACTCCACCAAAAGTACCTGACAGTTGACCCTGAAGACAGCCATGATGCTACAGACAGGAAGCTGGCATTGTTTCCCCTTCTTATTTCTGTTGTTCACGCTTTATCTTTGTCCTATACTGGCTTACTTCCTGAAAGACTGCACTATTCTTTACTCTGACAATGTCACTGCTGGTGTTTCAGTGAATTGTGATTCCCAGACATTCCCAGAGATGCTATATCATTAACAGTAGAGGGAAATAAGATCCAAAAGATACACAGGACAGATTTTTACAATCTGTCAAATCTCACAGTTTTGGACCTGAGTAACAATTTTATAACTCATGTAGATGACAGGGCTTTTGTCCCTTTGGTGCAACTTAAAGTGCTCCGTATGGATTATAACAAGCTAACAACACTGACAGACAATATGTTTCAGGGACTGTCTAACCTCTTGATACTGAGCTTGGATTTTAACACTATCCAATTCATCAACCCTGCTGCCTTCCAGTCACTCACCAGCTTAGAGGCTCTAAAAATGTGGTCCAATCAAATTACGGATATCATCACCATCTTAGAACTACCACACTTACAGGTGCTGAACATCACAATTCATGAGTTAGAGTCTTTTCAGTCAAAAGATCTGCCATTAAACATGTCCTCTGAGCTCAGGGAGTTGAGAGTGAGGTCACAGTCGATAAAAAAGTTTAGCATCACAACAGCTGTGTTTCCACATCTTAAGAAAATTTACCTGTCACACTGTTGTAATGATAATGAATGGGAGTGGGACATACCGGACAAGTATTTTCTAAGGAATATAAGTATGGTCTGTTTGACTCGTACTATTAAGTCTCTTAACACCATCAGAAAGGCTCTACAGATTATTGATTCATTAGAGTACCTACGACTGGAATTGGAGGATGTGTGGATAGTCAGAGATCTTTTAAATATTGTCTGCAAAATACCCACACTGAGGACACTCATCCTGTCTGGTGGCATCAGTGTTAGTAAATCACTGTCACCTTGTACTCAGCTAACCTACCTGGGTCTATCATTTAATTCCCTGACTGAACTGTCTAAGAATTCAATACAACAAATGAAACAATTGAGTCACCTGCGCCTAGCCACCAACTACCTTTCCAAAGTGCCAGACGATGTTAAGAATCTCTCCATGCTTCAAATCCTTGACCTGAGTAACAATCGTATTGATTTTTTAAACTGCTCAGACTTCTTACATTTAACCAGACTCACACACCTTCATCTAGATCGCAACCACATCACTGAACTCAAACAGTGTGTTTTTCAACATCTCAATGAGTTAAAGGTTTTAACTGTGACTGATAATTTAATTTGGACCTTTGGCGATGCATTCAAGACTGGCCTACACAAACTAGAATTATTGGATTTAAATAAGAACAACATCCGATGGCTCAGCGGAGGGGAATTCATGAATCTGAAATCACTGAAGCACCTACATGTAGACATGGACCCTGACATGTTATGGAACAAAGCCTACTTGGAAGGACTAGTTGAACTTGAAACACTTATTTTAAATTTAAATATCAAAATGACATCTTCACCTCCCAATGAGTTACAATGGCAAAACTATGATACGACCTTTCTGCCGAGCCTGAAGAGCTTAATGATACAATTCAGTCCATTAATGTATTTTACATCTATCGTAAGGGACATGCTCTCAGATATGAAACATTTGGAACATTTGAATGTTGTCCATTCAAATGTTGTCCAACTGGACCTAGGCTCATTTGAATATATACCACAGTTGAGGACTCTTTCCTTAAAAAGCTGTAATCTGACGTCCCTGGATTTCCTGGCACAAGTCAATCTGACTCAACTCTTCTGGCTGGACCTGAGCCAGAATGACTTGACGGTGATCAATGTCTCTGTGTTCAGTTTTCTCCCTGCTCTGAGGTATATTAAAATGAATGACAACCCTTTATTTTGTGATTGTTCTAATGCTGACTTTCAGCAGTGGATGCAGAACAACAACCAAACACTGGTAGTTGGCGCTCAACGCTACACTTGTGGCTTTCCTCTGGCTAAAAAGGGAACCAGGTTTCTGGACTTTGACTATCATTCCTGTGAGCAGATGGACACTAGCTTCATCTGCTATATTTCCTCCACTTGTGTGATTGTGCTAACTCTGCTCACATCCTTCACCTACCACTTCCTGAGGTTGCATCTTCTCTATGCCTACTACCTCTTCCTGGCCTTCCTTTATGATGCCATGGAAAGAAAGAGGGGGACTCCTCAGCGCTACGATGCCTTCATCTCCTACAACGTTCACGATGAGCTCTGGGTTTACAGAGAAATGCTTCCAGTGCTGGAGGGAGAGCAGGGCTGGAGACTCTGTCTGCACCACCGAGACTTCCTACCAGGTACAGACCTATCTGTCTCTTAATGTCTTCTACACTTGGAAGCAGGGACCTCTCTGAAAAAACTGTCATCTTTAGTGGCATTATTATTAAAGTATGTAATACTATCTATCTGTCTCTCAAGAAGTGAAATAGTTTTGAAGATGGTTTGAAGAATGTTTGTACAATGCTTTGTTTCCAGGTAAACCCATCATAGAGAACATTGCAGATGCCATCTATAGCAGCAGAAAGACCATCTGTGTGATCAGCAATCATTACCTGGAGAGTGAATGGTGCTCTAGAGAGATCCAGATGGCCAGGTGGGGGTAGTATCACTCATGTTATGGAATCTACAATACATACAGTAGTTGCAGCATTATAGCCCAATGATTCATATAATTGATTTAAAATATTTAGTCCAGTTTAGTTGTTCTTTGCAGGTATTTGTCATTGTAAATTTGCACATACGTGAAATTTGGCCTCTGCATTCATCTATCGCCATACATTTAAAAAATAATAATAATGTTTAATATCATATTGTTTATGTCCCTCAAACGTTTTTCAAAAGGTTTGAGCCTAAATTAAGCCTCAGATATACTCATTCCAACTAACTTCTCTCTGGCTTATAAAGCACTTTCACCTGCAATACCACATTTTCCTGTTTGGCACGGGGCGCTATTGAGACAGTTTGTATGCATGTTATCTCCTGGTTCTGTGTGGAAAAAGTAAAAAAAAAAAAACAGACAGCCTGTCTACCCACTCAGCCCACATATTAGACTATTCTTGGTTGAGTTATGAAGTGAGCAATTGTAATGATGCTATGAGTTCACTGTTTTGGCCACAGACACCCATCTGAAAAGGTTTACAGCTAGGGACCTCCATAAGCGAAGATTGCTCATACGCTCACAATGCGCCGTATCGGAACGCCAAATTTTAAGGGTTATATTGTTTAAACTTATTTTGATGCCTTCCGAGTCTGCGATCCCACCCTGACCCATTAAAATGGCATTATAAAAGAAAATGTGAGACACCAGAGGATTAACAAATGTTCACGTCTGAAAGGAAGGGTGTGCCCAAACCCAAGAGACAACATGTTTGCTAAAACTCAGAGGTGTCGAAGATTTTTTTAATTTTAAATAAAGCTTTATGTATTGTCCATACAACTTGACTGAGTGTAAATGTCCTCTGGTCTCCTGTGTGCAGCTACCGTCTGTTTGATGAACAGAAGGACGTATTGATCCTGGTGTTTCTGGAGGACATTCCAGCCCACCAGTTGTCTCCCTACTATCACATGAGGAGGCTGGTGAAGAGTCACACCTACCTGAGCTGGTCCCAGGCTGGACAGCACCCTGGACTGTTCTGGCAGAACCTACGCAGAGCTCTGGACACACCTCACACTGATCTGACCTCCTTCTGAGTTTGAAACGTTCTAAAAAGTATCCATCAAACCATCTCCTCAGACAAAAGTAGTAGTAATCCATGGAAGCTGATAGGAACAACACTTGTAAGCATAACATTTTAAATCCCTTTAGAGAGAGTAAAACCACATACTGTAAATATACTGGTGTAGTTCACTTAGCAGTGACATAAGGTAGTTTTTGTTTACATTTATTTCGCAACTTTCGCAAGTTCCCGCAAAATCAAGGATTTTGGCTCGCATAATCAAGGAATTGTGGCCGCGTTTTTCTGGAGATGTGTAGTTGTTGTCTAACAGATTCTGACAATAAATGCTATGAACCTGAGAGAAGTTGTGGCGTCGTCAATCTGCTGGGAGTGAGCCAAAAGATAGGGTTAATGTGTTGGGGGGGGGGGGGGGGGAACGACGTATTATAGCCTACTGTTCATTTCCATCTTATTTGTCAAGCAGGGGCCTGCCTCTCTCTCGCTTTTTCTGTCTCGCTTTCTCTCTCTCTCTCTCTCTCTCTCTCTCTCTATCTCTCTTTCTCTTCAATCTCTTCAGTTTCCATGTCTTTCTCTCTCTCTCTCTCTCTCTCCAATCTATTCCGTTTCCATGTCTGTCTGTCTCTCTCTCTCTCTCTCTCTCTCTCTCTCTCTCTCTCTCTCTCTCTCTCTCTCTCTCTCTCTCTCTCTCTCTCTCTCTCTCTCTCTCTTCAATCTATTCCGTTTCTATCCCTCTCTCTCTCTCTCTCTCTCTCTCTCTCTCTCTCTCTCTCTCTCTCTCTCTCTCTCTCTCTCCTGGCCCCGTATTATCGCTGCTTGCAGCTATATTTTATCATTAAAATCGTAGTGTTTTGGTGCCAAAACAATTATTCGGAGACCCACTTGCAATACCCTCACTGCCCACCAGTGGGCCCCGGCACACAGGCTAAGAATCACTGTGATAAACATCATGGGTTTTCCGTTTTCAGTATTTCTTCGGATTCTTTCCTTTCATGTACTCATCACTCAAGTGCGACCTCATTATAGGAGTTGATAATGGGGGGAAAGTTGATGAATCTGCCATCTCATGTTTCATTGGCCTTTGATTAGAGTACAGACGTCATGCAATGAATACCATGACACAGCACAAGAACACACTCAGCCCACGCACACTGCCATTTTGACTGTATTTTAATTACTATTTCTAAAGATTATTTTCAGACAGACAGACAGACAGAGAGACAGACAGACTTTTTGTCTCATTCCTGATATTCACAGATCAATGTGAGGGTGAACAGCTAACTTAATGTTCACCCATTAAAACCGGGAAAGCATCTGTGTAACCACTTTGACCATTATTTTACACTTTGGGTATTCAAAAATAGCAGATATATACGCTCAAAATGTGTGCAAATCTTTGAATATATATCTTTTTTAAAGTGAACATTTTTAACTCAAAATGTTTGCTTCTGAGGGGTCCCTGGAACAACATACAGTATTTTGGTCCGCGGCCGGGGGCCCTGGACTTGAAAAAGTTTGAGAATCACTGATTATAGCAACCAAAGTTTTTTCAAAAACTGTTAGGATTTAGAAGAAATTTGTAGAATCACCAGAAACAAAGATTTGAGTTACAAATGTTCGCTTTCAAAAATATATATTCAAAGATTTGCTAAAAATAGCAGATCTACAAGCTTGTATATGAGCTTGTATATCTGCTATTTTTGAATAACTAAAGAAAAAAATGACACGGATGCTTTACACGTAACCACTTGAGCATCCCTACACATTCTTGGGGAAACGTTTGCCCCAAAATAACTGATCGGCTAATTATGGCAAAGAGATTTTTAGGAGTAGAAGGGTAAAAAGAGGTCACCAAGTACAGTGCAACTCTGTTTTACTAAGTATAGACGGTTTAAGTGGTTAACCTGCTAACACTAATATGAAAGGAGCAGTCACTGAAGTCTAGTGGTGGAAGAAGTACTCCGATTTTTGCTCCACAATGTTTTTAATTGATTGATTGATTGTATACTTTATTAGTCAGTAATGTAATCAGCATGTGGTACAGTAAGACAGTCCTGGGGACTGTCTTACTGTACCACATAGCATAGCATACCACAACATAGCATACACAATTAACACAATAATACATCATCAACACATATAAACACTATGCAAAAGAGATGGGAAAATGACATTTACCTCCCCTTTTGGTCTGTGTTTTTTCAGGAAAATTTCAAAGACACAGTGTTACACATTAATCCTGTAACTTTCCTCTTCTACCCCCGATTTGAACCCGGATTCCTGCGCAAGTGCTGACATTTCCGGCACCGTTGGCCAGGTCGCTGCGAAACTGTGCACACACACTCCCTGGATGCTAATTCAGAACCTCTGCCCCAAATTTTTCACATGGGCCTGTTATAGCGCCACCAGGAGGCCGATTTGTGCAAAACCTATATTACTCCTACAGATTTTTGCCAAACATCACGCAAATCGGTACACAGTATCTCTATATTCATGTGTTCAAGACGGATCTGTCCGATATTTCATATTCCATCCTGATTGGCTAAGGTTGGCTTCCAAAGTTTGCAGGATTGGTCCGTTTGGAACAAAATGTCTCAAATCATGAACGCAGCGTGCGATTTCCGTGAAAATGTGCACGCACATTCCCACTAGGCCGAGGAAGAAATGCCACCCTGGTCACATTGCCCTGTTATAGCGCCACCAGCAGGTCTAATTTAGCACAACACATTTTTGCAACAAAATGCCTCAAATCATGAATGCACGCACATTCCCACTAGGTAGAGGAAGAAACGCCACCCTTTTCACATTGGCCTATTATAGCGCCATCAGGGGGCCACAACGACCTACCTGACCTGGCGGAGACCTGTGCTCCGAGAAGCACTTTTTCTAGTTTGTCTCTTCTTCCAAAAGTTTTCCAAATCTTAAAAAAAAAGAAAAATATTTTAAAAAATAGCAGATCAACGAGGTCTACAATTAGCAAACCTACAAGAGTTATTTTTTTTGAATAGCCGAAGTACAAAACAATGCTTCTTTGAGGATAACGTTTTGTAATCATAAATCTATAAAGTAACTTGCAACTAAAATGTTCAAATAATTAAGCAAAGAGTATGATTATTCACCTCTGAGGTGTAGTGGAGTAGTTTAAAGTATAAAAAGAAAAAGTGAAAGTATACCTCAAAATTTGCTTAGTCACCTTCCACCACTGTCCAAACATGGTGGTGAGATGTTTATGTCATTATACCTGACCTGTCCATCAGCATATACTTGGAAGAGAGTGGAGCCCTTATGACTGCATAAACAACTCTAAATGGGTCTTGAATTATAGATGGAAATAACAAGATTAAGGACAGAGGTTTCACAGAATGGAGAGTCATCTTTATTCTCCCTCCCTCCCTCCATGGAGAGAGAGAGAAAAAAAAACGAGAAATGGAGGTAGAGGCAACGGAGGCATGGAGGGATGGACTCCATCCCCCCATGCCTCCGCTGCCTCTCCCTCCATCCCCCTTTGTTCTCTGTTTTTCTCTCTCTCTCTCTCTCACTTTCTCATAGACAGTCTCCATGCAGGTTATAAAATGGACTGTGGACGAAGTGGGCAGAGAGCAGAGAGAGCACAGTGGACCAAACCACGAGCAGCACAGCATCTCCAGAGATGAATCCCACCACAACATCCCCAGAGCAGATCCAGGAGACCTACATGAAGCAGGGCTACCTCTCCTCCCTGCCCATACTGAGCCACACAGAGCTGAGAGAGGCCAGGTATGCCTTCTCACAGCTGGAGAGAGAGCTGGGTGAGTGATGTTTTTTGTAATATTTTTTGATTATTATTATGTTTATCATTCATTAACCAATTAAAGGGGTATTGCACTTTAACCACTTGAACCCCAGCATTCCTATGGGGAAACATTGGCCTTATTTACAAGCTCAAGTGAGCTTGTAGATCGGCATTTTTCAGCTAAGAGATTTGGTGTAGACGGGAAAAGGAGCAGACCAAGTACAGAGCCAAAGGTCAAGTTTACTAATCATTGAGGGTTTAAGTGGTTAAACTACTCTAGCTTTTGTTTGATATTCAATTTAACAGACACACCCTCGTCCTGTATAAACCCATTGAACATCAAAATCCATTCGAACCATGTTAGAGTCATTGGTTCAATTACTTTTTATAATAAAGATCTTCAACAACGTAATAAAAGAAGACAAGGAAAAGAAGAGAAAAAAACACGGCCCACCACGCTTTAGAAGGACAATATCAGACACCAGAACCAGGGACGTGTTTTAGCACTGATATAGGGCTTAAGTGATTAAAGGCATGTTAACTTAGGGTAGCCAATATTCTTGACCCACTCACAGGTGAGGAATACACCCAGTACAGTCTTCACAATGTCCACATGCAGTATGAGTGGGTCAACGGGCTGGCCAGACATCCCCGCGTCCTGGAAGTGGTGACTGCCGTCCTGGGCCCTGATGTCATCCTGTTGGACTCCCGCTTCATCTGCAAATACCCCCAAAAAACACTCCCTAAAAAAGCCACGGGCAAGCAGCCGGCTAATGACATCATTCCCACGGCTACGGACAACAAGGAAGATAGAGCAGATGAGAGCATCAAGGAGGATGAACTTCCCTATGTGGCCTGGCATCAAGACATGAGGTTGAAACATCTTGTCTGTCTGTCTGTCTGTCTGTCTGTCTGTCTGTCTGTCTGTCTGTCTGTCTGTCTGTCTGTTGGACGCAGGGTCCGTCCGTCCGTCCGTCCGTCCGTCCGTCTGTCTGTCTATGCTATGGTTTCACGTAACTATGAAGCAAAAAGGCTGGTAAACGAGGCTAATGCTTTATCGATCAAGTTGTAGCAGGGATCAATACTTTAGGAGGATGTCTGTAAGTAATAGGTATAATTCATTGTGGTTTGGTATTGATTTGTGATCACAGGTATTGATTTGTGATCACAGGTATTGATTTGTGATCACAGGTATTCATTTGTGATCACATGTATTGATTTGCGATCACAGGTATTGGGGCATCGATGGAGGACCGGTTCTATCAGTATGGCTAGCTTTAGATGACTCACTGCAAGAGAACGGTGCCCTACTGGTCATCCCAGGTACTACATATCTTCTGTTCCTATGCTATTACCTAGTACCAAGCTGTGGGCCCGAAATGGGACTGCAGCTGAGCAAATGTGGCATTGAAAATATTGTCCCAGGTCCTGAGACTGTTAATAAAAAGCCTTTCATTCTTTCCAACAGGACATGACCAATGTCCTTGGCAGTGGTAGAAGAAGTACACAGATTTATTTTCAACTGAAGTACAAATAGCAATACTACAATAGGTCTATAGAAATTCTCTGTTATGAGTAAAAGTCCTGAATTCAAAATAGAGCATAAAAGTACAATATTTGCCTCTGAGATGTAGTGGAGTAGAAGTATAAATGAAAGAAAATGACAGAAATACTCATGTAAACCTACATACTTTCCAACCTGGGCAATGCTGGACTCTAGAGCTCCAAAAGTTCCCAAACTATTTTTTGGAGCCCCCCCCCTTCTTACATCGGACAAAAGCTGAGATCCCTCACACGCAGCACACACACGCTTGTTAACTATAAGCCCTACATGTATATACTTCTCATACTACAAATATCTAAAATAGCCGATTTGCAAGCTCACAACGCGCTGCATTGTTACACGTTGTGAGCTTGTAGATCTGCTATTTTCTATATTTTAAAATGTTTTGAAAAATCGTGAATATTTAAGACGATTTTCTGACAATACAGCTAATGACCGAAAAATGCAAATTATGATTTTGTGCAACATGTTTAAAACTTTGGTCTACCTCCAAGCAGACACACCCGCAAAACCCCTCCAATGCCCCTCCCCACCCCTTGATCTTTGGCGCCCAGATCCCAGGTTAGGAATCACTGCCCTAAAGGAAATACTGATTGATTGATTGATTGATTGATTGATTGAATTTGGTGACATTTTATTAAAAAAAAATACACAGTAGCACTTCCTGACAGTCATAGCATCACCGTGGATAAAGACACAATAGAGCCCAAGGGCTTATTTCCTAAGGGCTTGTTCCATATTGTTTATGTCAGGCAGAAACCTTGTATGTCCATATTTATATTTTTTCCGTAAATGAATGCCTTACTTCATCATACAACAGTGTCACACAAAAGTAGTGAAAACAGACGATCTACAAGCTCAGCTTGTAGATAGGCTATTTTCACTACTTTTTGTATAATGTTTTTAAAATAATAATAATAATAAAACGTTAAATGGTTTACATACAAGGTGTCCGCCCGACAGTGATGATATGAACGTTTTCAACATGTTGGTGGTCCTCCTACAGGCAGCCATCATTCTGGGATGTTGCCCCATCACCTGGCAACCCGCCCTGGTAACATGCTGTCAGTCAACCAGGAGATCCCAGAGGAGCTAGTGGAGACACAGAAGGCTGTACTCTGCCCCCTACTGGCTGGAGAGATGTCTGTACGTCCCCTGCATAAAGGCTCATTGTTATATCTTTGCTCCTAGATCATGATTATTCTTAGTCTCCTCGTGTTCCTGTGTATGTTCCTGGTCCTTGACAGGTCCATGATGGACTCCTGGTCCACGCCAGTGATCCCAACATGTCCCAGAGGAGGCGCTGTGGCTTTGTGATTCGGTACATCCCCACCTGCGCGCACCCCATACAGGTGAAACTGATAAACTGAACATCACCTTCATTCATATACTAGAATATCATCGCTGTCAGGCAGAAACCTTGTATCTTTAGATTCTCCAGATATCCACTTTTTATGTTTTTTCATAAATTAATGCCCTCCCTACCTCGTCATGTAAAAGTGTCCAAAAACAGAAAAAATCTACAAGCTCAACAAAGCATTGCAATATGACGTGTTGTGAGCTTGTAGACCGGCTGTTAATGCTTTTTTTTGTTTTAAAGTTTTGAAAGAAAGTGAAAGTGGTTAAGTCTGTCTGTGGGTTTTATACATATTTAACCAATGACAAGTATTAACAACAGCTTGTGATTACATAATAACTATGTTGGATCCATTTCCTGAAAAGTAGCCAAACTGTTTTGGACATACTGTACTACTGTACAAGGTTTCCACTTGACAGTGACGACATATATAATATCAGTATCACCATCTTTTAGAGTAGACTATAATTGAACGGCGTAACATGTGGGAGAATATGCTAAATGCCTAAATTGTAAATTGTTAAATGTTGACACTCTTTCTCAATATTCCCAATAGGACCCTGATCGTCCCAGAACATTTCCCGCTGCAGTGTTGGTGTCTGGAACTGACACGTTTAATCACTTCTCCACAAGCAAACCCTGATTATTATTATGACCATACTTTGGCTGAAATCATGTATGCAATGCATTTATAATTGTCTTGACATTTAATAGGCTGAATAGATTAGTAAATGAGTTTTAATGAACATGCTCTATTATTACATTTCATTTTATCTTTGTCTTGTGTTATAACTTTCCAAATGATTTGACTTTATATTATGAAAAAAAGGTCATGTGAATAATTACGGCTGCACAATATCAACATTTAACTGATATCGATAACCGATTAATTGCATGATCAAATTGACCGATCCCAATATTACAATTCAAGTTTCCAGTAGGGTTTACCTTAAATCTGTTGTACAGTAACTGTGATTCTGGGTGCATATGCAGACTTCTAAAACCAGTGCATTCATATTACCTGATTTATTAGAACTACTGATGCACATTGGTTCATACAACTTAAAAGTAGTGTTTTACTACTTTAATTGTTGACCCTTTTGAGAACTTCCCCAGAAAACACTGATTGAATCTGCAGCCTTCATAACAAAAGGCTTTTTCAGCTTCACATTCAAACATGAATACTATAAAATAACGGCTAAGACTGATACATTGATATCGGTTCGATACTGATGTTGCATTTGTAAGGCCGATGTCGCTGATACCTATATGATGTGCATTCCTAGGAATAATGATTGAATATCTGTTATCCTTTTGCCTTCTTTCAAATCATTCAGTTATCAAAAAGTATGTAAAGCTTTCTGTGCCACATACATATACCTGAAATAAAGTTTCAGTTTTATTACCATCCAACATAAACAATTGCATTTGTTTAGTGGCATCATGCTGCTCAAGGCTTAAGAAACGAATCCTACAAACCCAGTATATGAATATGTACCTCAAAACTGAAAACTGTCCACAGGCCTCCTCTGAGACAGAGAGTGAGTAGAAAGAAATGGTACCATCTTATAATGAGAATTGGTGAGGACCAATTATATGAAGATATACGGGAAATAGGTGCTCCTTTAAGGTGTTCCTCCAGTAATTCTGTGATGTAGATAACATTTAGAGTGTTTGTGTGGTCACCAGAAGACTTGTCTGTTATTCTTGTTTCATATGTCTCTGATGGTCAATCTTTATGTGTGTCTCTGAGTGACAATGGCCGGGTTTCCCAAAGAGCTCGTGCGTAGAGCATCGTCGCAGGTCCGACGACGGGTCTAACGTGTGACGTCACATGCTTCGCAGTACCATAGCAGGCACGTAGATTCCAGGTCATGCGTGGCCGTACGCAGCTTGCGCAAGCGTCTCCTACACAGCTGGGACTCGGCCAAACCTACGCTCTACCCTCATTAGTAGCAGGTGGTTGTGCCCCTGCGTGCCATCTAAACTGGCTGCGATTGTGGTAAAAGTACATTCGTGAGACAGAATGCGCGCAGCATACTCCCCGCCCACAGTAGGAGGGGAGTACTGTCCTACGAAGCATTTTGTAACGAGCGCCCTGGGCCGCGTGTAACACCCATCGTTCAATGAAATCTATGAAAAGACCGACACACACACACACACACACACACACACACACACACACACACACACACACACACACACACACACACACACACGTGTGTATGTGTATATATATATATATATATATATATATATATATATATATATATATATATATATATATATATACACACGGCCGGGCCGGGCCGGTGCGTAAAAGGGCGAGCGGCTGCCTGCAGTGCTTCGTCCTCTATGCATGAACCCGAAGTTTACAAATCGTACTCTCACGGATGATCCGATCATCTAATAAAAATATTAAGCACATGCCAAGTTAACTAAAGGTATATAAATGATGCTGAGCTAAATATGTTTCCTTGATTTCGAAGTTTTATAGTTAAACGTTATGATGAAAGTGCAGTTCCTCTCACAAAGTGACAGCTGTTGCGCTCGGCGAGCGCAACAGCGCATCTACAAGCTTGTGACACGTTGTGAGCTTGTAGATCTGCTATTTTCAAAAGATGTTTTAACCATTCATAAACATGGCGAGCTGTTGCGCTCGCCGAGCGCAACAGCTGTCACTTTGTGAGAGGAACTGCACTTTCATCATAACGTTTAACTATAAAACTTCGAAATTAAGGAAACATATTTAGCTCAGCATCATTTATATACCTTTAGTTAACTTGGCATGTGCTTAATATTTTTATTAGATGATCGGATTATCCGTGAGAGTACGATTTGTAAACTTCGGGTTCATGCATAGAGGACGAAGCACTGCAGCCGCTCGCCCTACCCAAAATAACAGATCTGCAAGCTATCAACACGGCATGTCGCAGTGTGTTTGTTGTATATATGTCTGTTTTTTTGGGGAGGCGTCGCCCGTTACGCGTTAAGCTGTCAATCATGCAGGGGGACGCCCCCTCTATCCTCTGAATTTTTTGGAACGGCGAACAATGGCCGCAGTGTTTATTTAAGATCATTGAAATGTCACCTTAAAAAAATGCATTTTAATACATTACAGAATGTACCTATAAAAATGTAAGTGTCCAATTCATATAAAGGTAAGTTAGATAAAGGTGCGACTTTATCTTAGTATTTTTGCAAAATCCTGTATATATAGATATATGTATGCAAAGGGTGTTTAAACTATAGTAGGATAGCACTACGTAGTTGACGTAGGCTTTACGTAGGCTACGTCCAGGATCTCTTCACGTGCATGATGTCTCACGAATGTAGTTTTAGCACAGACGAAACGGAACCTACGAAGATGGTGTCTACTGAAGCCAATTTAGATGAGACGTTGGGCACACACAGCTGCTACTAACGAAGATAGTGCGCAGCGGGGTTGCTACTGCGCAGATGCGTGGAGGCACCTACGCAGCTTCTAGGCTACGCAGGAGCTCAAATTCGTTTGGGAAACGCGGCCAATGTTTGCCTGACTGATTGTTTTTAATGTCTTTTCTGTGGTTGGGACTGTAAGAAGCCTTGTTATTTGTCAATGTTCATGCCTCTCTATTGATTGACTTAATGGTTGTTGATTGATTGCACCTGTATGTCCTCCACTCTGGAGAAGTAGTGGTTTGCATCACATTACACTATGTTCTGAAGAAGCTCTTGTTACCGAAACCTAAACGAAGAAACCATTGGTGCTTGCACTACAGTACGTTGTTGCATGACGTCTTTTTGGGGGATTTTTTGGTGTGTGTGTAATTATATAGCTGCTGAACATCATCATGTCAACATAAACCTCCCAAACAATGTAAAAAGTCATTGTGGTACTGCTGCTTTTACAAGAGTAAAAGCTACTTCTTCCACCACTGCATGCTATTGGTGAGTAAAATATTTACCCCTTGTGCGTATATGCATAAAAGGCACTATATGAGAGTAAAAGGTGTGTGTGTGTGTGGGGGGGGGTGGTAGTGCCCAGACTGTTCCCTGAACAGGTTGGTGCCACTGGTTGCATCTGCTTGGTTTGTCATTGCATGACGCATGCACTGTAAAATGCTTTGCATGCATGATCTCAAGGCTGGAAAATCAGCCTAGGTCTGCTAAGTAAAGTGTTACCCATTATTTGAATACAATAGGCTCTATACACAGCAGCCATTTGGAGAGAAATTGGGCCTCTGCTTACTTCCTTCACAGGTGTTACCAATGATACTAATGAAGGCTCTGTTCCATTCTGGTCAAACAGAGTCAGGGTGCTGATATTGTGCATGTTGGCTCACTGGAAACACTAGTGGGTCTCAAAGTGTGGTCCAGGGACCCTCATGGTTCCTTGAGGGGCTGTAACTCTGAGAGTTATGGGGGTCCTTGAAATTAAAACGTTTGAGAACCACTGTGCTACACTAAATGGAGCAGATCCTTCATTAGTATCATTGGTAACACCTGTGAAGGAAGTAAGGAAGGGGCCCAATTTCTGTCCAATATGGCTGCTGTGCATAGAGCCTATTACACCATTTAAAGAGAGATCCTGTGGCCTATAGGACTGAACCCCATGACTAGAGAGATTCAAATATTTGAGGGCCAACTGCCCTTTAGCAAATACTGTACCAGTGACCTTATTAAATCCCAGCATTGCTGTGTTCTATTACTGTATATTATAGGAACGTGGTTGTACTGTAGACCAGTGATTTTCAACCCTTTTCATTTGACTTAAAATATTTTGTTATCGTTGGATGAGATTTTGTCCACAATTCCATGCTGTATTGATGTTGGTACCAATAGGAGAGATAACAGGGAAACGTTGATCAAAAATAACAATTCTTCTACATTCTCTAATTGTGTAATTAACTTCTTGTAAATTAAGTAATGCAGATGTTTAACAATAATTTAACTCCTGAGAGCGTAAAATGAAACCAGATGGACCCCTAAGGGTTAATTTTACGCTCTCAAGAGTTAAATATCTAATAAGGGTCCATTTGGTTACCAACTCTCCATCATTTAGCTGGGGACCACGTGGAACCCCCTCAAAGACCACTGGTGGTCCCCAGACCACTGGTTGAGACCCACTGCTGTAGACCAATGATAATTATTGTTACATTTAAAAGAAACACATTGTTATTGCAATGGAGCAATACAACTTTTATTATTGAAACGGTTACAATTAAGAATGGAACATGTAATGGAATAAATGCTGAATTATTCCACGATGATGTACCATGATGTATTTGTACTCTTGCTAAGCCAGCTTCAGCAGCTCGGTGACCATGACCCCCACCCCGTCAAACACCTCGTGAATGGGAGCGTTGCACATGAAGGCGCTGCACGTCACCAGCTTGTTTTTCACGTCCACGTGCGCTTCGTCCACGTTTTTGTTCACGTGTTTGCAGCCCATCTCCTTCAGCACGCTGGCTGTCTGCGCGTAGGGCCATCTGAGGGGGGCAAACAAGGACAGGTGGGGGTTAGAACTATAGGGGGTTAGAACTATATAATAGTATTGATTATCTTCTTAGCGATTATACTATTGATTACTTTTTCTATTACTCACATACATATCATATTTTTGATTAACGAATCAATTTCAATCTACTGTACAAGCTCACAACACGTCTTAGAGCGTTTCACTATTTTTGAAAGGTTTTGAAAACATAATTACATATTTGTGCCTTTAATGACATGCCCAAAAGAACTGTATAACCTGCAACATGATCTAATGCAACAAAGGATGCAGTCGTGTCCTGTTGACTTCCATTCAATGTGAGCGTTGTCGTGTGTTAAATTCCACCCAAAGGCATGTGACGCACCAAAGAGCCACGACCAATAGTTCCACCCCTACACTCACATGGAATGGAAATGAACGGGATGCCTTTCTGTCGTATGTGTGACTGAGCCCTTATACTTTGTTGTGCGCTGATGTTGCACAGTGAAAATAGCAGATCTACAAGCTCACAATTACGTTGTGTTGTGACACTTTCTGAGCATGTAGTTCTGCTATTTTAGCTAGAAAGCGAAAGTGCTTAGTTCTGTCTATGGGATTGTAAAATATTGAACCAAGAGCTTGTGACTTACTACAATGGATCCATTGGAACTCAGCTTCTTTGTTTCAATATCCTGAATAGTGACGGTTTAGTACTAGTAGCCAAGGGGTCCCCAGCATGATGATTGATAACTAGGTTACCCGGCTATTACCCAGTTGGAGCCTTAGAGGTCTGTGACAGTGTGACAAAATGTGTGGGCAGGAATTTCAGGGAGGCCACAAAGGCCATGGCCGCCGTTGCCCCTCAGTTTGGCTTTGTGCCCCTCAAAAAAAGGGCATGCCCTGAGGCCACAGTGGCCTTAATGCCCCAGCTGACTGACTGTACCACTTTCTCCTGTCTCTTTCTTGTCAATATGTAGACACCAGCGTCTCTTTCTTGTCATGTAGACACCAGTGTCTTTTGTTGATATTCTGAATTCTTAACTCCCCTGAGTCCCCATCTTTAAACCTAGTGACTTTAATTGGTGCAGGGCTGAGCATGGGTCTGATTGTAAATACATGTAGTTATTTCTTTGTTTCTTTATTTCACTGCAGATAGTCTACATATTCAATTTAAAATCATCCTTAACCCTTAAATTCGATTCTTTCAATGGACTAAAATCTTGTTTTATTTGATGGCCTTCCTGCCGTGGCATTTGGCCTTTGTGGACCACACCAAAGGCCAAGTGGCTTTGCCCATAAAAGGATGAAATTCCAGGCCTGGTTTGTACACTGTCACAGTTATGGGGGTCCTTGAAATGGAAAAGGTTTAGAGAGTACAGACCGTTCACACTGCTGGTCCTGTCCCACGGTGAGCTCACATCCGGGCAGAGCTTTGGCAGCGAGAACAGGGGAGATGCAGCACATGCCCTGGGGCTTTCCTGCTTTGTGGAACGCCTGGATGAGCTTCTCCACTTGGGGTTGGATGGTGTAATCCTTCCCTTTCACTGCCCAGTCACTGAGGTTCTTAGCCACACCATATCCCCCTGTGCAACATCACACAGAAGCAGCATGTTAACCAGTGGTCAAAGAACTCCAAATGTTAACCCATTCAATCCGGGAACGCATCCGTGAGATTTTAGCTATAGCCATTATTTTATACTTTGGGCTATTCAAAAAACAGATAATATTTTGTTCCAGAGACCCCCTTAAAAGAAGATTTGTACTGTTAAGACAATTCAAAATCATTGAAAATGTCTCGAAAATAGCAAATCTGCAAGCTCACGTGAGCTTGTACAGTATATTGGCTATTATTGAATAGCCGAATTATAAAATAGGGTTAAACTGTTACTCATTTTGCTGATGACCCCCTGAAACCCCCTGAAGGACCCCCGGGGGTCCCCGGGCCCCACTTTGAGAGCCACTGATAATTGAGACGGTCTCACCTGGGATGATGACAGCATCAAAAGCTTAAACTTCTATTTGGTCCAGGTCCGACACATCGCCACGGGCGATGCGAGCGCTTTCCTGTAGCACGTTGCGTTTCTCCTCTGTGGGGGTTCCTTCACAGTGGTTCACAACATGCATCTGATTGATGTTAGGAGCAAACATCTGTACCTGCAACGTTCATTCATATCCAATTAACACAGGTACTTAAAGGTGCTGTAAGAGATATTTGTTAAAACAAAATAATATCTCTCATTAAAAAGTTAAAGGTAGGGTAAGTGATATTTTTTGGTTAAAACAAAAAGTGTTTTGTTAAAAGGTTAAAGCACTATATTCTGATAGTAATCATTGCTATAGAGTGTTTGTTCAGTAGCAGATGTCTCCCTGTCTCTCCAGCTCTTTAATAAACAGAAAATGCTTTTTCCGGTAGGTGTCAAAATCTTAGCCAATCAGGAGAATGTACCAATTTTTAAGCTTCATTTTTGTAGTGTTCCAGTTCCAATTTTGTCTGCTCATTTCTTAGTGTCATCACTTCCAATTTCTCTTGTTTAATCTATATCCTGATTGAATTCTCTATCCTGATTGGATACAATTGGAAATTACACTGAAACGAAAATGCATTTTCTGTTTAATAAAGAGCTGGAGAGACATGGAGACTCCTTTTACTGAACAAACGCTCTATAGCAATGAGTACTATCAGAATATAGAGCTATTTAACACTTATTTTAACCAAAGAAAATCACTTACCCTACCTTTAACGCTCTACATTCTGATAGTAATCATTGCTATAGATTGTTTGTTCAGTAACAGGGGTCTCCCTGTCTTTCCAGCTCTTTAGTGAACAGGGGGGAAAAAATGGTTTACAAATTTCATCCAATCAGGAGAGAGAACCCCACAAAGATCATTTATAAGCTTGTGTTCTCGTTTAAATTGACTTCCAAATGTGTTTGTCTCACTTCCAATTTCACTTGTTTATCCTGTATCCTATATGAGTTCTCTCTCCTGGTTAGATGAAATTGTTATCCTGACCTGAAAATGTTTGTGTATTAAAGAGCTTGAGAGACAGAGACCATGTTAAACACTTTTTTAAAGAAACTTTTTGTTTTAACCATAAAATATCACTTTTACCACCGTTGACCATGCCTGTGAAAACTCTGAAATGAGCCAGTCCATGGATGGAGGCTGAGTAGTTATAGAGGAGGCACAGTACCTTGGCTCCGGCGCGGCTCAGGTGCACCAGAACGGCGGATGCCTCGTGGACCTCAGTGCCATCGTACAGTCCACATCCAGAGAGAATGACTGCCACACGCTTCACCATGGCTCCTGTTACCTACACACGCACACACACACACACGCACAGTAACACAACGTCTGGAGTCTTTCCAAGAACAACAGTGTGCACGGGAATCTCTAGTTTGTGTTGGGTGTCGAAACTCTGTTCCAAGTAGGAACCAAATCCAAATTGCTTGGTACTGAGTACCCATGAAAAATTAAGTAATCCATAAAATCCTAATCATTTAGTAGGTTTCATAGTTGTATTAGTTTACAGGGACAATTTTGTTTGGTTAATTTAAACACAGTATTTTGAGGACAAAAAGCTTCAGCATTGGCTCTATCTCAGTTAGTTACTATTTACTTCAGTTAACATTTGCAGAGATTTTTGTTATCTAAACATTTGACCTTTTTTTTAAAAATCATTATGGAACGGAAACGAGGAATCCATAAGAACCGGAATCGATACACAGAATCTGAATCAATTATCATCCTATTACCCATCTCTATCAACAATATATTGCATTTCAAGTGGGACAAGATCTCCATTAGTTTAATTTGAGAGCCTTTTGTGCACCTAAAATAATGAAAGGACCTCATGGCACCAGACGCTCTTCCCTATCACTGTCACCTCTGAATAAAATATGAGACAATGACGAATAATGATGATAATGAACTTTATTTGCAAAGAGCTTTTCCAAACAGAGTTACAAAGCGCTTTACAAAACAAGGTAAACAAAAAGAAGAAAAATTAAAGCAGCACTATAAACAATAACCATCCATAAAACATTTAAGTAAAATCTGAAGGCTAAATAGGCATGTTTCATAAACAAGGCTCATTACATATTTAAACACAGGTGACAGAGGACACGCCCACAGGCTTATTATTTAAGCCATGAAGACCGGGAAAGCATCGGTGTCATTTTAGATTTTTTTGGCTATTCAAAAATAGCAGATATACAAGCTCATAGCGCGGCACCGAGTGCCACATTATGAGCTTGTTGAGCTGCTATTTTTTGAAAAATGGTGTAAATTTGTGTCTACAAGCTCATAGCACAGCACAGAGTGCCGCGCTATTAGCTTCTATATCTGCTATTTTTGAATAGCCAAAGAAATCTAAACATGACACAGATGCATTCCCGGATTGAATGGGTTAAAACAGGGAGGTGACAGAGGACACACCCCTGTGGTACAGGCTCAAGATTGATCGTTTTGTGCTCTAATGGCTCATTTGTACTTCATTCATTCATTCCCCCCAACATATGTATTGCCAAGCCAAGTTGCAATGTTAACAACTTCAACCCTACAATAATAATAATAATAATAATAATAATAATGTGTTTGAAAAACATTCTGGACATGTTTTAGTAACATTATAGAAAATGTTGAATTATTTTGCCAATTGCCTAATGCAGTGGTTCTCAAACTTTTTCAAGCTAGGACCCCCAGTTTGACACTTATTAGACTGTGGATCCCCATTTGAAAAGATATGTCAGGGACCCCCATAAGAGAAGATTTGTACGGCTCTAGCAGTGATTCTCAACCATTTTAATTTCAAGGACCCCTTGTTTGACATGCATTGGGCTACGGACCCCAATTTAATGGCATTTATATCACTGGGACCCCAATTCATATTGTAAAATCAATGTTAATTTAACTCTGAGAGTGTACAAATGGACCTGTTAGCCATTTTGTACACTCTCAGAGTTACAGACCCATAAGGGTCTCTTTGGTTCCTAACTATCTATCATTTAGCTGGGGACCCCCTGGAACTCCCTCCAGGACCCCTGGGGGTCCCTGGACCCTACTTCGAGAACCGCTGGCCTAATGACATGCCCAAAATAGGGCTGGCTGGTGGAAAGTAGCTAAGTAGGTGGTAGTAAATAAAATACAGTCTCTCACCTTGAAGAACTGCTGCAGTGTGAGCCTTGTTGCTGTTCAGATGAGATGTGACAAGCTGAGTGTTGAAGCACATGATTTTATACTTACTGTCCACTCCCACAACCTTCTGTCCCCGCCCACAACCCGTGTTACTTGGAAAGCAATGAAGTCATACGGTATGTTTGAGTAAGAAAAACACACACGCACGCACGCACGCACGCACGCACGCACGCACGCACGCACCCACGCACGCACGCACGCACGCACGCACGCACGCACGCACGCACATACACACACACACACACACACACACACACACACACACACACACACACACACACACACACACACACACACACACACACACACACACACACACACACACACACACACACACACAGGCTAACACAGGATACCTTGGTGTCTGAACTGCTGAATCATTCACCACCATAAATCTAATTTAACACAACCAACAGCACTTTCATTCAACATTGTATTCATGTCTATAGGAGCAGCAATTCATATGGAAATGTATGGAAATTTAGACTTTTTTTCTGTGGCCTATTATTTACTATTATTTGTTTTCTAAAATTGCAAAAATCTAAACTGATAACTAATAAGTTGGTATTAAAGGTGCTATAATTATTTATATGATTTATATGAAAGCATGACAGTATTAACTTGCTGTGTGAGTGCTGTTTGATTTCTCTGTCCCAATTGGATGAAATTGTTATCCCAACCTGAAAATGTATTTTCTGTTTATTAATGGGCTGTAGAGACAGGGAGGCCCCTGTCACTGAATGGACACTCTATACAGCAATTACTATTTGAGAGCTATTTGGCACTTATTTGAACAACATTATAACTTACACCACCTTTAAATAGCTCTATATATTCTGATAGTAATCTTTGCTATAGAGTGTGTGTTCACTAAGAGGGGCGGGTCTCCATGTCTGTCCAGCACTTTATAAACAGAAAATAGATTTTCAGGTCAGGATACCAATTTCACCCATTCAGGAGAGAAAACTCATATGGGACATATCATATGGGATCAACAAGTGACATCGGAAGAGATGAAACAAAGAAGTGAGCAGACAAATCTGAACACCATAAAATTGAAGCTGATAAATGGGTACTCTCTCCTGATTGGCTGAAAAAAATAAAAACTGATATATATTTTCTGTTTATTAAGGAGATGGGAGAGGAGACCCCTGTTACTGAACAAACTGACTGGCAATGCTTACTAACAGAATAGAGCTTTTAAAGTTTGTAACAAAAAAAAACTAAATTACTCTTCAAGATTGTACTGCAGCAACTATTATGAACATTAAATAACCATGTTTCAATTGTGGAAAATAGATATATGTATTATGTATTTATTTATAAGTGTGAAATGGATAATTCTGCATAGGCTAATGAGTAGGCTTTTGGTTCCATTTGAGTAGATATTTCATACCACTACTTTTGTCCTTTTACTGAAGTAGACCTTTTAATGCAGCAGTTTTACTACTTTGCTACTTTTATTCAAGTAAAACACTTTTGTGATCATAAATCATAAATCAACCTGCACCTACAACAGCACTATAGGAAATAGTGGTTTTCTTATGGGGTTTCCCAGAAGGTAGATGGTGATGTCAGCCCAGTCGTCTTTCCTGATTGGTTTTCCTCCAGGCTATGGAATGCAGTAGTGTATAAATGTACAGTAGTGCTCCCAGGCTCCAGGATGTCTCAGTGTAACCATGGCTCAGCCCAGGCTGCATTTCTCTGTGGGGATTCTGGCCATCTCTGGTGGTAAGATAAACATCTTGGTCAAATATATTGTTGGCAGTGGTGGAAAGTAACTAAGTACATTTACTCAAGTTATGTACTTGAGTAAAATTTTAACCACTTAAACTCGTATTGAGTCCCTCAGGGCTCAATACGAGTGTCTTTTCTGTTTTCTGTTATTGTGGGGAAAGCTTTCGCTGAAAATAGCCGATGCTGGGGTTTAAGTAGTTAAGATACTTTAACTTTACTTGAGAACTTCCTTTTTTTAATAGTTTATAGTTCTACTCCATTACATCTCAGAGGCAAATTATTGTACTTTTTATTATTTGAAAACGTTGCAGATTTAGATTATTATAACAAAACATGTATTAACCAATTAACCAAGTTCTAAACACGATTTGAGCTTGCAGATCTGCTATTTTCAAAAGATTTTGACATTTTGAAAACCTTTGGGATGGAATAAAAACTAAAATGGGACATTCTGCATGATGAGTAGTTTTACTTGTGTTACTTTAAATATACTTTGATGCCAATAATACTTTAGTACTTTTACTCAAGTACAACTATTACTTGTAATACAGTATACAGTATTTTTACATTATGGTATGTATTAACAAGATTATAATAGATATAATACTATAATACTTATATTATATATATATATATATATATATATATATATATATATATATATATATATATATATATATATATATATAGATATATATATACATATATATATATATATATATATATATATATATATATATAGATATATAGATATATAGATTAACATATACAGTACAAGTGGAATAAATAGCAAATGCATTCAGCTGTATGTATATGGATGTTTGTTAATGAAGTAATGAATGAAGTTTAATTATGTAAAAACATGTGTGACTGTGAGGAAAGAAACTGATCGAATGAAGGATGGACTTGCAGTGTATTAAATAAGCCACAAGAGGGCACAAATTCAAACTGACTTTGAATTCTCAATAGTTATTTAAATGTTTTTTTTATGGTCTATAGCAGTGGTTCTCAACCTGCGGGTCGGGACACCCCACATGTTTTGTTTGTTTTTTGGGGGGGGGGGGGGTGACAGTGAAGTGACAATTTAAGGACCTAGTTTAAGACCTCTTTAATACCTCAAAAATAAAGAAAGAAAAGAAAAAAGAGCATTACTGCATCAAAAGTAATCATCAAACTATACTATAAAAACTGGTCAAACATATTGAAAATATTGCGAGGCGTTGTGAGCTCGTAGATCTGCTATTTTCACAATATTTATCTGCGGAACCAAGTCAAACTAAATGTAATGCCTCAACTCCTATATTCCAAGTGCTTGTCAGGATAGGGGGTCCCCAGTTCAAATGTGATTATTTTGGGGGGGTCACTCACTGCCTGAAAAGGTTGAGAACCACAGGTCTATAGTCTGATAGCAGGCTAATCATTGCTATAATTGCTGTAGAGTGTTTTTTATTTATTTTTTCTTCCCCAGTATCATGGTCCTCCCTGCTGCTCTCCAGATTGTGCTGCAGAGACGTAGATGCATGCATTTTCAGGTTGGGACATCAATTTGATCCAATCAGGAGAGAGCACTCGTACAGGATTCCGTATAAACAAGTGTAATTGGAAGTGATGGAAAAAGAAGAAAAAATAATTGGCAGACAAAATTAGAATTGGAACACTATGAAATTGAAGCTGATGAATTGGTGCTCTATCCTGATTGGATGAAATTGGCAACCCACCTGAAAATGTATTTCTGTTTATTAAGAGATTACTATCAAAATATAGAGCTTTAACTTTTTAACCCAAAACATTGTTTTAACCACAAAATATCACTTGGAGCACCTTTAAGACACCATGATGATGTTTGTTTTAATTATAGGCTCTCTCCTGCTTCTTATTAATGACTACGGCAGTTCATCTGGAGACTTCATCCCCCATAATGCCCTGGGCATTCTGTTACTCATCATCGCTGCCCTGTTAGCATATGCAGGTTTGTTTCCATTCATGCAAGGAAAAAAACATTCATGAAAAATGCATTTTCCAGCACACACTTTTCTCTGCTTGTCTAACATCACGGTCCTAGTGGTGTACATATACTCAAGTATTGTACAATTTTGAGGTACCCTTACTTAAGTATTTCCACTTTTTATAGCTAATTCACAATACATCTCAAAAGGCAAATAATTGCACTTTTTACTCCACTACAATTAACATTTTAGTTACCAGTTACTTTGCAGCTTTAGATTATTGATACAAAACGTATACCACTTAAGCCCTATTTTATGCTTTGGTTATTAAAAAATAGCCAATCTACAATCTTGTAGTCCAGTTGTTTTCACACAAAGTTTGAAAATGTATATAGAAAAATATATATACAAAAATAAAACTTGTGAAATGGTTGGGAATTCAATGCATTACTTTTACTTAGTATTTCTACATTGTGGTATTACTGTTTTAACTTCTGCCACCACTGAAAAAAAAACGGTAGGCTACTCTGGCACACACTTTTCTCTGTTTGTTTAAATGAATGGGTCATCCTCATAACATAAGCTCAATTGAGGTGCAGTATATTTGTACAATTCCTAAAAGTAAACATCATCTCCTCTCCGTCTCTCTTAGGCGTGTGTCACAGTCTGTCCCCCTCCCAGCTGTTTTCTACTCTGTGTCTGACTGTATCCTCACTATGGTGCAGCTCTGGTCTTGTGTACATCCTGGCGGGACAAGGTGTGCTTCACACCGCTGAGCTACGATCCTCATTGGTTCCGGGGCTGGCCGCGTTCAGCCTGGCACTGCTCATTATAGGCGCCGTGACCGCCTTTGTAACAAAAGGGGTCCTGTCTATCATAGCCATTAGCATTAGCCTAGCCTGCGCCCACCAGATCGCCGGACTGTCGGCCGCCGGGTTCGGCCAATCGGCCGCGGCCGCCAACTACCTGTTTGTCTGCCTGGTGGGGCTTTACTTTGGCGTTGGACGCCTGCTGTCTTTTATCACCGGGGGGGAGGTGGAACCGCCAGGCACTCGCCTGAAGACAAAGACTGTTCTGAGGTAGGCCTGTGACAATTATTACATAATCAACTGATCACAACTGTCATTATTAATTATATGCAATTATTATAATTGTCAGAATCATTCCCGTTCATCTGTATAAATTCATCTGTTGAAAAATGGTCATGCCTTTTCAAACATTTTTAAACATAGCGGAAATTGCAGATCTACAATATCACAAGCTTGTAAATTGGCTATTTCCACTGCTTAACTTTTTTGTATGAAATTATTAAATGCATTAGCTGTTTTGGCCGCCCGTAGTACATTATTTATTTTTTATTATTCGTACTGGTCTGGTCATTTCTTAGTATATTCTTAGATATTTGTCATATCTGCCCTGCGCAATGTTTACAAAGCCTAAAAGCAAAAACTATTTTCAAATATGTTCCAGAGTTCAATGCCAAAAACACAATCAAATCGTCAATCACAATTATATGTTTTCATGATCGTTACAGCACTAGTCCGAGGACAGCACAGAACGGGGAAAGCGGCAGTGATGTGGTGTCCGTTGGCCTGGTCCTGAACCTGCTGTCCGCCTGCGTGTTGGCCTGTCCCCTCCTAGGGGTCGTCCCCGGCTTGTCCGTCGGCCACGTCCCCTGGCTGTGGACTGCCGGTGTCTACCAGCTCTGCGTGTGCGTCCTGTGTTACCGCGCCATGGACTCACTGGCCGCCACCTTCTACGGCTTCACGGCTCTGTTGAGATTCGCCGAAGGCTACAACGCTCTCTTAACCGTCTACTCCGTCCAGCCGCTTTCCCCCGTTCCGTTTCCCGTGGTCTTTTCGGTGCTGTTCTTCATCCTGGCTGTGTTTAGCTGTCAGAGGAGCGTTTTGGAAGGAGTCTACCAGCTGTTCTTCGTGGCGTACTGCATCTCCATCGCGTCCCAGCCCCAGGGCTTCTTTCAAGGAGGGGCTCAAGGTGTCCAGGCAGCCATATTTGTAGCCACCGCCGGTCAGCTTTTCGTCACCGCGTTTAACACAGTCTCCTCTTCCCAGATTCCCACGGGGAGGGGTTTATTTAAAGCTCTGGTGACCAGGACGAGCGGCTTCGCTCTCAGACCCCGCGATAAAGACCTACACGCTCCTTACTTGGGCTACTCCAAATATTCTGACGGTGAGGTCCTGGGCCACGCCTGCAGCGTGCTGGCCACGTTCGCCATCACCGCCGCTGTCGGTGACGAGGGCCCGCTTTGGGTGCTGGTGCTGCCCTGGGCGCTGGTCTCCGGCGGTGTGCTTCAGCTGCTGTGCGCCTCGGTGGCGTTCTCTCGCGGGAAGACGCTGGAGAGCACGGCGTTCACCCTTTATGGCATGATCTGGAGCATTTGGGGGCTGACACGGTACGGGGGACTCTACGGGGATTCTAGGGGCTTCAGCGTGGCTGTGGGGATCATCGGCTTCATGGTGTTTAACTGTTTTGTAACGGCCGCGGCGTTGTTGCTGAACGTAGCCTGGTTGGTGCATTCCCTGGCCTTCCAGCTCATTCTGGTCAGCTTCCTGTTGGACGCGCTGGGGGCGGAGCCATACGGCTACGACGTGGCGGCCACCATCTTATTCGGATTGGTCAGCTTTTATTGTTTCCTGGCTAACATCTTCAACGGAACGTTCGAGGCCCCTCAGATTCCACTGGGAAACCCTGTATTGCAGCTGAGTGGGAGTGGGGTAGGTGGAGACATCTGTCCGCACGTCCCAGCCCGCAAAGCCACCTCCGTCCAACAGATAGCAGGTGAGAGTGAGAGCCGAGATTACATTGTAGGGCTTCAACTACCGGTATCAATAATTTTATTAGCGGTTATTCTATCGATTACTTTTTTGATTAATTCAATAATTGAGAGGTGTGTTTTCTTTGATAATTTGTTGTATTTTTTTTATATATCAAGAAATCAAAGGGAAAACAATTTGAATATATTTGTTATAATTAGCTACGTCCAGTTGTCTGATTAACCACTTTTTAAGCCCTATTTTAAACTTGTTGTCATAGAACAGTCACACAAAAATTGTGTCACAATGTGATGTGTTTTGAGCTTGTAGATCATCTATTTATGCTATTTGAAAGATATATATATATATATATATATATATATATATATATATATATATATATATATATATATTTATATATTTATATATTTAATCAACTGTTGTTGCACCTATTCTCTCACTTCCGCAGACATCATGAAAAACGGTGGCATATGTGGCATGCCGACTGACACCGTCTACGTACTGGTGGCTGCGTGCAACCGACCCGATGCTGTGGTCAAAGCTTATAAGTGAGTTTCACTCTTTCACCAATCATGCATTTGTTTCACTCTCATGGTTGATGAAAGTTGTCCTGTACACACTCATTTTAGTAGTCTTATTGAAACCAGACGAATCTGCCGGTTCCAAAAAAAAAGAAATCGCCCTTGGCAGATTTGGTCTGACCCCGCTCGGTTGTGATTGGATTTCCCTTCCCCCTAAGTTGTGGGCCACCAATCAGGGCCCTGTAAACAAATGTGGGGCGGGTTCATCACCAGAGGCATTTTTTGAATTCGCCCCTCGGAAATACAGGTTCCACACAGAGATTCCAGACTAATATCTACGCAGTGATATTAGTCTGGCCATGCCAGGCTAACCTCTGGTAGCTCTGTTGTCATTACAGCATTTATCTACCGCAGGGGTCTTCAACAGGGGGTCCGGGACCCCAAGGGGGTCCTCAGTTACTACAGGGGGGCCACCATCTTTGTCTGATAGGATGTTTTTTTCATGGTTCAAGTGGTCATTAACCACTTGAACCCTTGCATCCCTTTTTTGAGGAGAACTTTAGCCAAAAATAGCAGATCTACAAGTAGATCTGCTATTTTCAGCAAAGAGGTTTAGTGTAGAGAGAAAAAAAAGAGCAGACCAAATACAGAGTGAAAGGTCAAGTTTACTAAGTATTGACGGTTTCAATGTGTGAAAATACACGTGAACATGAATCCAACGAATATGAAATCGATGAACTTTAATCTGCAACACCATTTTATACAATATGTAGTGACGGTCAGGGTCTCTCTCTCAGCTAAGGGGTCCTTGGGCTGTAAAACGTTGAAGACCCCTGATCTATAGTATATGGAAGTACTGTTTAAAATGTATTTGGCTACCTTCTACCCTGCATGTCTCTGCAGGGTGAAACAGCAGGCTCAGGACAGACCCATGTCTCTGTGGATCTCCAGCATCAAACAGCTGCAGCCTGTTAGACACCTGCTCAGCCCTCTGCTGCTGGACTTCATGCAGGCTGCATGGCCCTCCTCTATCAGCATGGTCATACCCAGAGGTGGGTGGGGGTCAGTGTTGCCTTATTGGGAAATGTTGACTTATCGTACCGGAGGCTTAAAATTATCGTATTTGAAAGAAAACTATCGTACACAGCCAAAAAAGAGAAATCACACGTGTAAATAATGTAATTTCACAAAATAATGTGTATTTAGTGTAAGAAACAACCTTAGAAGACTCCTACGAGACAGAAACGCATCACAAGCATGCGTGGAAGCAGGCAACTACCTTGACCGTACACAAATAAAAGCCTGAAACTGGACTGGAAAGACGCGACCGGTGTTTTTAATGCCTCTAAGTACAGATCTAGGGTCAGATTTACTGATTTCTATGAATGTGCCACCTATTTAATAGTGCCAATCTACAAGCTCACAACATGTCGTGAGATGTAGATCTGCTATTTCCACTTTGTATTGCAATACTGTATATATATATATTTATGGGTTTTACTTTTAGAAGATTTATGCTATTCTTTTGAAACAGAACACACACACACACACACACACACACACACACACACACACACACACACACACACACACACACACACACTTCCAGTCTCCCCCGTCTCAGTAGAAATGTGTAAAATAATGTTGAAATGGTTTTCCTCATCTTCCCCCATGTAGGAGCCTGGATGGACTGCTTTGGTTTAGGAGAAGCGGCCACACATATTGGAACACCCCAGAGCATCGCCATCAGAATCCCAGACTGTGCTGTGGCCACACATCTCATTAATCTGGTTATTAGCATTAACAGTTTATAGGTTACGCTACATTATACAGTTAGTTCCTACCAAGCAATCTGACTGGTTGAAATAGGCTCCCCAGCCGTGCTTACTGCACTAGATACTCTGAGAATGGGTATAACGGGTACCCTGTTAACGGGTACCCTGACATCTCACAACGGGTATAACGGGTACTCTGACAACAGGTATTGCATAACCGGGGCATGTGTTCCCAACGGGCATCTGCCTAGTATTAAATTAATGATTGGGGGGAGACATATCCATACTAATTCTGTCTGTAGCAGCTGGGGCAGCTGGTCATCACGTGTTCCACAGTCTGTAGTGGAACACGTGATGACCAGCTGCCCCAAATTCAGGTCTCACTGTTAATATGTTTATATATTGTCATGATTATTAGTATTGAATTGTTGAATTGTGGTTATGGCTTTTTGCCCTAAGAATTAGGCTGATCTTGCAGTGTATACATCTGCACTTATTAGTTGAGCCTATTTATATAATTAATTGACTGGTCATGTATTTGAATTCGTATGAGATTTGACACTCTAATGAGTGATGTTACTTTGTGATGTGACCTGATTGGTCCACTATAGGTTGGACAGCCTATAAAGATGGTCTCTCTCTCATTTTAACCTAATGGAGGTCTAACAAACCAAAACTTGTTATATTCCCATTAAAGTATTTTCTTGCATTTGCAGACAGTGTGCGGGAGTGTTTTTGTCACTATACGTTTAGACCCCCCTTTGGTCTTATCCTACGTACCTGTCGCCTTTGTAGGTGTCTAAAAGACTTTTTCACAGGTCTCAAACTGTCTTATTCACTGACTGGACAGTGTCATTTATCCAACAATGTTCACTCTCTAGGTTGGGCCCATTGCTGTGACTTCAGCCAATCCTACAGGTGAAGCAGACACAACTCACCACAACCAAGTTCATGCCAAGCTGGGGGACAAGGTGATGATGACAGATATTTCAATTTTATTCAAGCAACAGCTGCAGGTTTCTTTTCTTTTTTTCTTTTTTTGTGTTGCCAAATGTGTTCATTTTTCTTGTTTAAGGTGGATGGTGTGCTGTGTGCTGGACCCTCCCCTGAAAATATCGCCTCTACTGTGGTGGACTGTACCAAGATAGAAGAAACGGGACAAATCGGTTTCTTCAGAGTGGGCCTCATCCCCAAATCCAAGGTGTTATAAATGATCCATCTTATTGAGTACTTCATGATGAGGCTGTTTAAATGAACCGTCCCTGTTGGGTAGAAACCTTGTATCTTGATGACAGTGGAGTAGAAGTGTAAAGTATTGAAAAAAAAATGTACTTAAGTACAGTACTAGTATTTAGTTACTTTCCACCACTGACAGGTTCTGCAGATATTTGAGGAGGTCCAGAGGAGACAGCAGCACGGTCAGACCAACCCTGCTTTTGAAGATGACCCTTCACACCAAGGTTGTTATAGTTTTACATTTTTATTTCATTTTGACTTTATGTTTATCAATGTCACTTTAGTTTTCTTTTTTTTTTAATTGTCAAGTGAGATTAAATAAGGTCTGATTGTGTATCATTTAAAAAAAGTATTCATAGTTAAACAAATGGAAGATAGATTGTATACAACAAAAAAAATACTAGGCTTTAGAATAAGATAAAGACAAAGACTAAAACTAAAGGCATTTTGTCTATGATTTGAATTAGTTTGAGTAATCACACAATTCAAGTTAGTTATCTTTTTTTGTATAGCCTTGTTTTTGTTTTTTATTTCAATTATTATGTTTAGGTTAGTTTTGGTGAACTATATTGTAATAACCTTTCTTAGGACCCACTGAGGAGACAGGAGCATGGTCAGACTAACCCTGGTTTTGAAGATGACCCTTCAGACTCGCCCAGAGCCGACAGCATGTCAGGAGAGGAGGAGAGCTCAACGGGACCTAGGGCTGACCGATACCACCCATTTTATTTTCAATCTGATACCAAGTAATACCAGGGCTAGTACAGTATCTAGGGCTGTAACTATCGATGATCTTATTCTGTCGATTACTTTTCTGATTAATTGAATAATCCAGGAGCACTTGAAAAATAAATAATAATTCTATAATCGACTCATTTAATTAGTATGATTAACACCTTAAGTCCTATTTTGTACGTTTCAGGCAATTTAAAGTTGATTGGTAGTGACTTTTTTTTTGGTCCCTAACATTCATCGAGCTCTGGACTTAGTAATTTTTTTTCCGTTTCGGTAGTGACACAATGGTGTCACTACCGAAACGAAAAAAAAATTGTTCCCCCAAAAACGTACTCCTAACAGGGTTAGGAGTACGTTTCAGGCAATTTAAAGTTGATTGGTAGTGACTTTTTTTTTTGTCCCTAACATTCATCGAGCTCTGGACTTAGTAATTTTTTTTCCGTTTCGGTAGTGACACTACCGTCACCAGAAAAAATGCTGGTGACGAAAAATGCTGGTGACGAAAAATGACGAAAAATGCTGGTGACGAAAAAATGCTGGTGACGAAAAAATGCTGGTGACGAAAAATGCTGGTGACGAAAAATGACGAAAAATGCTGGTGACGAAAAAAATGCTGGTGACGAAAAAAATGCTGGTGACGAAAAAATGCTGGTGACGAAAAATGACGAAAAATGCTGGTGACGAAAAATGACGAAAAATGCTGGTGACGAAAAAAATGCTGGTGACGAAAAAAATGCTGGTGACGAAAAAATGCTGGTGACGAAAAATGACGAAAAATGCTGGTGACGAAAAATGACGAAAAATGCTGGTGACGAAAAAATGCTGGTGACGAAAAATGACAAAAAATGCTGGTGACGAAAAATAACGAAAAATGCTGGTGACGAAAAAATGCTGGTGACGAAAAATGCTGGTGACGAAAAAAATGCTGGTGACGAAAAATGCTGGTGACGAAAAATGCTGGTGACGAAAAATGACAAAAAATGCTGGTGACGAAAAATGACGAAAAATGCTGGTGACGAAAAAGTGCTGGTGACGAAAAATCACGAAAAATGCTGGTGACGAAAGAAATGCTGGTGACGAAAAAATGCTGGTGACGAAAAATGACGAAAAAATGCTGGTGACGAAAAATGACAAAAAATGCTGGTGACGAAAAAATGCTGGTGACGAAAAAATGCTGGTGACGAAAAATGCTGGTGACGAAAAATGACGAAAAATGCTGGTGACGAAAAAATGCTGGTGACGAAAAAATGCTGGTGACGAAAAATGACGAAAAAATGCTGGTGACGAAAAATGACAAAAAATGCTGGTGACGAAAAAATGCTGGTGACGAAAAAATGCTGGTGACGAAAAATGACGAAAAATGCTGGTGACGAAAGAATGCTGGTGACGAAAAATGCTGGTGACGAAAAATGACGAAAAATGCTGGTGACGAAAAAATGCTGGTGACGAAAAATTACGAAAAATGCTGGTGACGAAAAAGTGCTGGTGACGAAAAATGACGAAAAATGCTGGTGACGAAAAATGACGAAAAATGCTGGTGACGAAAAAGTGCTGGTGACGAAAAATCACGAAAAATGCTGGTGACGAAAAAAATGCTGGTGACGAAAAAATGCTGGTGACGAAAAATGACGAAAAATGCTGGTGACGAAAAAGTGCTGGTGACGAAAAATCACGAAAAATGCTGGTGATGAAAAATGACGAAAAATGCTGGTGACGAAAAATGTCAAAAAATGCTGGTGACGAAAAAATGCTGGTGACGAAAAATGCTGGTGGACGAAAAATGACGAAAAATGCTGGTGACGAAAAAATGCTGGTGACGAAAAATGCTGGTGGACGAAAAATGACGAAAAATGCTGGTGACGAAAAAATGCTGGTGACGAAAAATGACGAAAGATGCTGGTGACGAAAAGATGCTGGTGACGAAAAAATGCTGGTGACGAAGAATTACGAAAAATGCTGGTGACGAAAAAATGCTGGTGACGAAAAATGACGAAAAAATGCTGGTGACGAAAAATGACGAAAAATGCTGGTGACGAAAAATGACGAAAAATGCTGGTGACGAAAAATGACGAAAAATGCTGGTGACGAAAAAATGCTGGTGACGAAAAATGCTGGTGACGAAAAATGACGAAAATGCTGGTGACGAAAAATGACAAAAAATGCTGGTGACGAAAAAATGCTGGTGACGAAAAATGACGAAAAATGCTGGTGACGAAAAATGACGAAAAATGCTGGTGACGAAAAAATGCTGGTGACGAAAAATGACGAAAATGCTGGTGACGAAAAATGACAAAAAATGCTGGTGACGAAAAAATGCTGGTGACGAAAAAATGCTGGTGACGAAAAAATGACTACCGAAACGAAAAAAAAAATGTTCCCCCAAAAACCTGTTAGGAGTACGTTTCAGGCAATTTAAAGTTGATTGGTAGTGACTTTTTTTTTGGTCCCTAACATTCATCGAGCTCTGGACTTAGTAATTTCTTTTCCGTTTCGGTCACTACCGAAACGGACAATTTTTTTTTCGTTTCGGTAGTGTCACTACCGAAACGGAAAAAAAAATACTAAGTCCAGAGCTCGATGAATGTTAGGGACCAAAAAAAAAGTCACTACCAATCAACTTTAAATTGCCTGAAACGTACTCCTAACAGGTTTTTGGGGGAACATTTTTTTTCTTCGTTTCGGTAGTGACACCATTGTGTCACTACCGAAACGGAAAAAAAATTACTAAGTCCAGAGCTCGATGAATGTTAGGGACCAAAAAAAAAGTCACTACCAATCAACTTTAAATTGCCTGAAACGTACTCCTAACAGGTTTTTGGGGGAACTATTTTTTTTTCGTTTCGGTAGTGTCACTACCGAAACGGAAAAACAATTACTAAGTCCAGAGCTCGATGAATGTTAGGGACCAAAAAAAAAGTCACTACCAATCAACTTTAAATTGCCTGAAACGTACTCCTAACAGGTTTTTGGGGGAACATTTTTTTTTTTTTCGTTTCGGTAGTGTCACTACCGAAACGGAAAAAAAATTACTACGTCCAGAGCTCGATGAATGTTAGGGACCAAAAAAAAAGTCACTACCAATGTTTGTACTTTTTTCCCTAATATCTAAAAATGCTGTGATATTAGTCTGGAATCTCTTTGGTCCCTCACAACTTCAGAGGGAGCGAAGTCCAGTCTGGAACCAGGCTATAGTCAATGAAAATGGACATTTAAAGGGAAAAAAATCACACCCTGTGTGAAGGTAGCGGCGCCTTTGATACATTATGTCATCGATATTTGTTTATAATGTGTTTATAGCCATGTGTCACGTGAAGCTTGACCAATCACTTTGTTGACAGGTCTGACCAATCAGAACGTTGACGGGTCTGACCAATCAGAACGTTGACGGTGAACACGGACAAAGTCAGGTATAGAGCAGGATCCGCTCTATACCTCAAGGTATAGAGCGGCTAGCGCCGCAAAAAAGTAAACTTTGGCAGGCTACTAGTCCTACAGTGAACAACACACACGTGAAAAGCCCATGTAAGAACCACTGTAGTGTAGTGGTTTGGATAAAGGGCTTGCAGCCAGAAGGTTCCCAGTTCAAATCCAGCCAGAGTGTTTTTCCAACTTTTTCTTGGCGCTTTTACGTTTATCTAATCTTTCAGTGAAGACCACAATAGATGTAAAAACAAAACGAAAATGTCTCAATTAAAAAAATCCATCTATTTATTTTAATTTAATGAATGTTAGGGACCAAAACAAAAGTCACTACCAATCAACTTTAAATTGCCTGAAACGTACTCCTAACAGGTTTTTGGGGGAACAATTTTTTTTTCGTTTTGGTAGTGTCACTACCGAAACGGAAAAAGAATGACTAAGTCCAGAGCTCGATGAATGTTAGGGACCAAAAAAAAAGTCACTACCAATCAACTTTAAATTGCCTGAAACGTACTCCTAACAGGTTTTTGGGGGAACAATTTTTTTTTCGTTTCGGTAGTGACACCATTGTGTCACTACCGAAACGGAAAAAAAATTACTAAGTCTAGAGCTCGATGAATGTTAGGGACCAAAACAAAAGTCACTACCAATCAACTTTAAATTGCCTGAAACGTACTCCTAACAGGTTTTTGGGGGAACAATTTTTTTTTCGTTTCGGTAGTGTCACTACCGAAACGGAAAAAGAATGACTAAGTCCAGAGCTCGATGAATGTTAGGGACCAAAAAAAAAGTCACTACCAATCAACTTTAAATTGCCTGAAACGTACTCCTAACAGGTTTTTGGAGGAACAATTTTTTTTTCGTTTCGGTAGTGACACCATTGTGTCACTACCGAAACGGAAAAAAAATTACTAAGTCCAGAGCTCGATGAATGTTAGGGACCAAAAAAAAAGTCACTACCAATCAACTTTAAATTGCCTGAAACGTACTCCTAACAGGTTTTTGGGGGAACAATTTTTTTTTCTTGTTTCGGTAGTGTCACTACCGAAACGGAAAAAAAATTACTAAGTCCAGAGCTCGATGAATGTTAGGGACCAAAAAAAAAGTCACTACCAATCAACTTTAAATTGCCTGAAACGTACTCCTAACAGGTTTTTGGGGGAACAATTTTTTTTCCGTTTCGGTAGTGACACCATTGTGTCATTACCGAAACGGAAAAAAAATTACTAAGACCAGAGCTCGATGAATGTTAGGGACCAAAAAAAAAGTCACTACCAATCAACTTTAAATTGCCTGAAACGTACTCCTAACAGGTTTTTGGGGGAACAATTTTGTTTTCGTTTCGGTAGTGTCACTACCGAAACGGAAAAAAAATTACTAAGTCCAGAGCTCGATGAATGTTAGGGACCAAAAAAAAAGTCACTACCAATCAACTTTAAATTGCCTGAAACGTACTCCTAACAGGTTTTTGGGGGAACAATTTTTTTTCCGTTTCGGTAGTGACACCATTGTGTCATTACCGAAACGGAAAAAAAATTACTAAGACCAGAGCTCGATGAATGTTAGGGACCAAAAAAAAAGTCACTACCAATCAACTTTAAATTGCCTGAAACGTACTCCTAACAGGTTTTTGGGGGAACAATTTTTTTTTCGTTTCGGTAGTGACACCATTGTGTCAATACCGAAACGGAAAAAAAATTACTAAGTCCAGAGCTCGATGAATGTTAGGGACCCAAAAAAAAGTCACTACCAATCAACTTTAAATTGCCTGAAACGTACTCCTAATAGGTTTTTGGGGGAACAATTTTTTTTTCGTTTCGGTAGTGTCACTACCGAAACGGAAAAAAAATTACTAAGTCCAGAGCTCGATGAATGTTAGGAACCAAAAAAAAACACCAGCAAAAATCACCAGCATTTTTTGTCATTTTTCGTCACCAGCATTTTTCGTCATTTTTCGTCACCGGCATTTTTTCGTCAAAAGCATTTTTTGTCATTTTTCGTCACCAGCATTTTTCGTCATTTTTTGTCACCAGCATTTTTTCGTCACCAGCATTTTTTCGTTACCAGCATTTTTCGTCACCAGCATTTTTCGTCATTTTTCGTCACCAGCATTTTTTCGTCATTTTCCGTCACCAGCATTTTTCGTCATTTTTCGTCACCAGCATTTTTTCGTCACCAGCATTTTTTCGTCACCAGCATTTTTCGTCATTTTTCGTCACCAGCATTTTTTCGTCACCAGCATTTTTCGTCATTTTTCGTCACCAGCATTCTTTCGTCATCAGCATTTTTCGTCATTTTTCGTCACCAGCATTTTTTCGTCACCAGCATTTTTCGTCATTTTTCGTCACCAGCATTTTTCGTCACCAGCATTTTTTCGTCACCAGCATTTTTTGTCATTTTTCGTCACCAGCATTTTTTCGTCATTTTTTGTCACCAGCATTTTTTCGTCACCAGCATTTTTCGTCATTTTTCGTCACCAGCATTTTTTCGTCACCAGCATTTTTCGTCATTTTTCGTCACCAGCATTTTTCGTCACCAGCATTCTTTCGTCACCAGCATTTTTCGTCATTTTTAGTCACCAGCATTTTTTCGTCACCAGCATTTTTCGTCATTTTTCGTCACCAGCATTTTTCGTCACCAGCATTTTTTCGTCACCAGCTTTTTTTCGTCACCAGCATTTTTTTCGTCACCAGCAATTTTCGTGATTTTTCGTCACCAGCACTTTTTCGTCACCAGCATTTTTCGTCATTTTTCGTCACCAGCATTTTTTGTCATTTTTCGTCACCAGCATTTTTCGTCATTTTTCATCACCAGCATTTTTCGTCACCAGCATTTTTTCGTCACCAGCATTTTTTGTCATTTTTCGTCACCAGCATTTTCGTCATTTTTCGTCACCAGCATTTTTTCGTCACCAGCATTTTTCGGCATTTTTCGTCACCAGCATTTTTTCGTCACCAGCATTTTTCGTCATTTTTCGTCACCAGCATTTTTCGTCATTTTTCGTCACCAGCATTTTTCGTCACCAGCATTTTTTCGTCACCAGCATTTTTTTGTCACCAGCATTTTTTGTCATTTTTCGTCACCAGCATTTTTCGTCATTTTTCGTCACCAGCATTTTTTCGTCACCAGCATTTTTCGTCACCAGCATTTTTCGGCATTTTTCGTCACCAGCATTTTTTCGTCACCAGCATTTTTTCGTCACCAGCATTTTTCGTCATTTTTCGTCACCAGCATTTTTCGTCATTTTTCGTCACCAGCATTTTTTCGTCATTTTTCGTCACCAGCATTTTTTCGTCACCAGCATTTTTCGTCACCAGCATTTTTCGTCATTTTTCGTCACCAGCATTTTTTCGTCATTTTTTGTCACCAGCATTTTTCGTAATTTTTCGTCACCAGCATTTTTTCGTCACCAACATTTTTTCGTCACCAGCATTTTTCGTCATTTTTCGTCACCAGCACTTTTTTCGTCACCAGCATTTTTCGTCATTTTTCGTCATCAGCATTTTTCGTCACCAGCATTTTTTCGTCACCAGCATTTTTCGTCCTTTTTCGTCACCAGCATTTTTCGTCACCAGCAGTTTTTTCGTCACCAGCATTTTTTCGTCACCAGCATTTTTCGTCATTTTTCGTCACCATCATTTTTTCGTCACCATCATTTTTCGTCATTTTTCGTCACCAGCATTTTTCGTCATTTTTCGTCACCAGCATTTTTTTGTCATTTTTCGTCACCAGCATTTTTCGTCACCAGCATTCTTTCGTCACCAGCATTTTTCGTCATTTTTCGTCACCAGCATTTTTCGTAATTTTTCGTCACCAGCATTTTTTCGTCACCAGCATTTTTTCGTCACCAGCATTTTTCGTCACCAGTGTTTTTTTTTGGTCCCTAACATTCATCGAGCTCTGGACTTAGTAATTTTTTTTCCGTTTCGGTAGTGACACTACCGAAACGGAAAAAAAATTGTTCCCCAAAAACCTGTTAGGAGTACGTTTCAGGCAATTTAAAGTTGATTGGTAGTGACTTTTTTTTTGGTCCCTAACATTCATCGAGCTCTGGACTTAGTCATTTTTTTCCCGTTTCGGTAGTGACACTACCGTCACCAGAAAAAATGCTGGTGAAAAAAAATGACGAAAAATGCTGGTGACGAAAAATGACGAAAAATGCTGGTGACGAAAAATGCTGGTGACGAAAAAATGCTGGTGACGAAAAATGACGAAAAATGCTGGTGACGAAAAATGACGAAAAATGCTGGTGACGAAAAAATGCTGGTGACGAAAAATGACAAAAAATGCTGGTGACGAAAAATGACGAAAAATGCTGGTGACGAAAAATGACGAAAAAATGCTGGTGACGAAAAAATGCTGGTGACGAAAAATGCTGGTGACGAAAAATGACGAAAAATGCTGATGACAAAAAAATGCTGGTGACGAAAAATGCTGGTGACGAAAAATCACGAAAAATGCTGGTGACGAAAAAATGCTGGTGACGAAAAATGACGAAAAATGCTGGTGACGAAAAAATGCTGGTGACGAAAAAATGCTGGTGACGAAAAATGACGAAAGATGCTGGTGACAAAAAAATGCTGGTGACGAAAAATGACAAAAAATGCTGGTGACGAAAAAATGCTGGTGACGAAAGATGCTGGTGACAAAAAAATGCTGGTGACGAAAAATGACGAAAAATGCTGGTGACGAAAAAATGCTGGTGACCAGCATTTTTTCGTCACCAGCATTTTTCGTCATTTTCCGTCACCAGAATTTTTCGTCATCAGCATTTTTTCGTCACCAGCATTTTTCGTCATTTTTCGTCACCAGCATTTTTCGTCATTTTTCGTCACCAGCATTTTTCGTCACCAGCATTTTTTCGTCACCAGCATTTTTTCGTCACCAGCATTTTTCGTCATTTTTCGTCACCATCATTTTTTCGTCACCAGCATTTTTTCGTCATTTTTCGTCACCAGCATTTTTTCGTCACCAGCATTTTTCGTAATTTTTCGTCACCAGCATTTTTTTGTCACCAGCATCTTTCGTCATTTTTCGTCACCAGCATTTTTTCGTCACCAGCATTTTTTGTCATTTTTCGTCACCAGCATTTTCGTCATTTTTCGTCACCAGCATTTTTTCGTCACCAGCATTTTTCGTCATTTTTCGTCACCAGCATTTTTCGTCATTTTTCGTCACCAGCATTTTTCGTCACCAGCATTTTTTCGTCACCAGCATTTTTTTGTCACCAGCATTTTTTGTCATTTTTCGTCACCAGCATTTTTCGTCATTTTTCGTCACCAGCATTTTTTCGTCATTTTTCGTCACCAGCATTTTTCGGCATTTTTCGTCACCAGCATTTTTTCGTCACCAGCATTTTTTCGTCACCAGCATTTTTCGTCATTTTTCGTCACCAGCATTTTTCGTCATTTTTCGTCACCAGCATTTTTTCGTCATTTTTCGTCACCAGCATTTTTTCGTCACCAGCATTTTTTGTCACCAGCATTTTTCGTCATTTTTCGTCACCAGCATTTTTTCGTCATTTTTTGTCACCAGCATTTTTCGTAATTTTTCGTCACCAGCATTTTTTCGTCACCAGCATTTTTTCGTCACCAGCATTTTTCGTCATTTTTCGTCACCAGCACTTTTTTCGTCACCAGCATTTTTCGTCATTTTTCGTCATCAGCATTTTTCGTCACCAGCATTTTTTCGTCACCAGCATTTTTCGTCATTTTTCGTCACCAGCATTTTTCGTCACCAGCAGTTTTTTCGTCACCAGCATTTTTTCGTCACCAGCATTTTTCGTCATTTTTCGTCACCATCATTTTTTCGTCACCAGCATTTTTCGTCATTTTTCGTCACCAGCATTTTTCGTCATTTTTCGTCACCATTATTTTTTTGTCATTTTTCGTCACCAGCATTTTTTCGTCACCAGCATTTTTTCGTCACCAGCATTTTTCGTAATTTTTCGTCACCAGCATTTTTTCGTCACCAGCATTTTTTGTCATTTTTCGTCACCAGCATTTTTCGTCATTTTTCGTGACGAAAAATTCTGGTGACGAAAAATGACGAAAAATGCTGGTGACGAAAAATGACAAAAAATGCTGGTGACGAAAAATTACGAAAAATGCTGGTGACGAAAAAATGCTGGTGACGAAAAATAACGAAAAATGCTGGTGACGAAAAAATGCTGGTGACGAAAAAATGCTGGTGACGAAGAATTACGAAAAATGCTGGTGACGAAAAAATGCTGGTGACGAAAAATGACGAAAAAATGCTGGTGACGAAAAATGACGAAAAATGCTGGTGACGAAAAATGACGAAAAATGCTGGTGACGAAAAATGACGAAAAATGCTGGTGACGAAAAAATGCTGGTGACGAAAAATGCTGGTGACGAAAAATGACGAAAATGCTGGTGACGAAAAATGACAAAAAATGCTGGTGACGAAAAAATGCTGGTGACGAAAAATTACGAAAAATGCTGGTGACGAAAAAATGCTGGTGACGAAAAAATGCTGGTGACGAAAAATGACAAAAAAATAATGGTGACGAAAAATGACGAAAAATGCTGGTGACGAAAAAATGCTGGTGACGAAAAAATGCTGGTGACGAAAAAATGACTACCGAAACGAAAAAAAAAATGTTCCCCCAAAAACCTGTTAGGAGTACGTTTCAGGCAATTTAAAGTTGATTGGTAGTGACTTTTTTTTTGGTCCCTAACATTCATCGAGCTCTGGACTTAGTAATTTCTTTTCCGTTTCGGTCACTACCGAAACGGACAATTTTTTTTTCGTTTCGGTAGTGTCACTACCGAAACGGAAAAAAAAATACTAAGTCCAGAGCTCGATGAATGTTAGGGACCAAAAAAAAAGTCACTACCAATCAACTTTAAATTGCCTGAAACGTACTCCTAACAGGTTTTTGGGGGAACATTTTTTTTCTTCGTTTCGGTAGTGACACCATTGTGTCACTACCGAAACGGAAAAAAAATTACTAAGTCCAGAGCTCGATGAATGTTAGGGACCAAAAAAAAAGTCACTACCAATCAACTTTAAATTGCCTGAAACGTACTCCTAACAGGTTTTTGGGGGAACTATTTTTTTTTCGTTTCGGTAGTGTCACTACCGAAACGGAAAAACAATTACTAAGTCCAGAGCTCGATGAATGTTAGGGACCAAAAAAAAAGTCACTACCAATCAACTTTAAATTGCCTGAAACGTACTCCTAACAGGTTTTTGGGGGAACATTTTTTTTTTTTTCGTTTCGGTAGTGTCACTACCGAAACGGAAAAAAAATTACTACGTCCAGAGCTCGATGAATGTTAGGGACCAAAAAAAAAGTCACTACCAATGTTTGTACTTTTTTCCCTAATATCTAAAAATGCTGTGATATTAGTCTGGAATCTCTTTGGTCCCTCACAACTTCAGAGGGAGCGAAGTCCAGTCTGGAACCAGGCTATAGTCAATGAAAATGGACATTTAAAGGGAAAAAAATCACACCCTGTGTGAAGGTAGCGGCGCCTTTGATACATTATGTCATCGATATTTGTTTATAATGTGTTTATAGCCATGTGTCACGTGAAGCTTGACCAATCACTTTGTTGACAGGTCTGACCAATCAGAACGTTGACGGGTCTGACCAATCAGAACGTTGACGGTGAACACGGACAAAGTCAGGTATAGAGCAGGATCCGCTCTATACCTCAAGGTATAGAGCGGCTAGCGCCGCAAAAAAGTAAACTTTGGCAGGCTACTAGTCCTACAGTGAACAACACACACGTGAAAAGCCCATGTAAGAACCACTGTAGTGTAGTGGTTTGGATAAAGGGCTTGCAGCCAGAAGGTTCCCAGTTCAAATCCAGCCAGAGTGTTTTTCCAACTTTTTCTTGGCGCTTTTACGTTTATCTAATCTTTCAGTGAAGACCACAATAGATGTAAAAACAAAACGAAAATGTCTCAATTAAAAAAATCCATCTATTTATTTTAATTTAATGAATGTTAGGGACCAAAACAAAAGTCACTACCAATCAACTTTAAATTGCCTGAAACGTACTCCTAACAGGTTTTTGGGGGAACAATTTTTTTTTCGTTTTGGTAGTGTCACTACCGAAACGGAAAAAGAATGACTAAGTCCAGAGCTCGATGAATGTTAGGGACCAAAAAAAAAGTCACTACCAATCAACTTTAAATTGCCTGAAACGTACTCCTAACAGGTTTTTGGGGGAACAATTTTTTTTTCGTTTCGGTAGTGACACCATTGTGTCACTACCGAAACGGAAAAAAAATTACTAAGTCTAGAGCTCGATGAATGTTAGGGACCAAAACAAAAGTCACTACCAATCAACTTTAAATTGCCTGAAACGTACTCCTAACAGGTTTTTGGGGGAACAATTTTTTTTTCGTTTCGGTAGTGTCACTACCGAAACGGAAAAAGAATGACTAAGTCCAGAGCTCGATGAATGTTAGGGACCAAAAAAAAAGTCACTACCAATCAACTTTAAATTGCCTGAAACGTACTCCTAACAGGTTTTTGGAGGAACAATTTTTTTTTCGTTTCGGTAGTGACACCATTGTGTCACTACCGAAACGGAAAAAAAATTACTAAGTCCAGAGCTCGATGAATGTTAGGGACCAAAAAAAAAGTCACTACCAATCAACTTTAAATTGCCTGAAACGTACTCCTAACAGGTTTTTGGGGGAACAATTTTTTTTTCTTGTTTCGGTAGTGTCACTACCGAAACGGAAAAAAAATTACTAAGTCCAGAGCTCGATGAATGTTAGGGACCAAAAAAAAAGTCACTACCAATCAACTTTAAATTGCCTGAAACGTACTCCTAACAGGTTTTTGGGGGAACAATTTTTTTTCCGTTTCGGTAGTGACACCATTGTGTCATTACCGAAACGGAAAAAAAATTACTAAGACCAGAGCTCGATGAATGTTAGGGACCAAAAAAAAAGTCACTACCAATCAACTTTAAATTGCCTGAAACGTACTCCTAACAGGTTTTTGGGGGAACAATTTTGTTTTCGTTTCGGTAGTGTCACTACCGAAACGGAAAAAAAATTACTAAGTCCAGAGCTCGATGAATGTTAGGGACCAAAAAAAAAGTCACTACCAATCAACTTTAAATTGCCTGAAACGTACTCCTAACAGGTTTTTGGGGGAACAATTTTTTTTCCGTTTCGGTAGTGACACCATTGTGTCATTACCGAAACGGAAAAAAAATTACTAAGACCAGAGCTCGATGAATGTTAGGGACCAAAAAAAAAGTCACTACCAATCAACTTTAAATTGCCTGAAACGTACTCCTAACAGGTTTTTGGGGGAACAATTTTTTTTTCGTTTCGGTAGTGACACCATTGTGTCAATACCGAAACGGAAAAAAAATTACTAAGTCCAGAGCTCGATGAATGTTAGGGACCCAAAAAAAAGTCACTACCAATCAACTTTAAATTGCCTGAAACGTACTCCTAATAGGTTTTTGGGGGAACAATTTTTTTTTCGTTTCGGTAGTGTCACTACCGAAACGGAAAAAAAATTACTAAGTCCAGAGCTCGATGAATGTTAGGAACCAAAAAAAAACACCAGCAAAAATCACCAGCATTTTTTGTCATTTTTCGTCACCAGCATTTTTCGTCATTTTTCGTCACCGGCATTTTTTCGTCAAAAGCATTTTTTGTCATTTTTCGTCACCAGCATTTTTCGTCATTTTTTGTCACCAGCATTTTTTCGTCACCAGCATTTTTTCGTTACCAGCATTTTTCGTCACCAGCATTTTTCGTCATTTTTCGTCACCAGCATTTTTTCGTCATTTTCCGTCACCAGCATTTTTCGTCATTTTTCGTCACCAGCATTTTTTCGTCACCAGCATTTTTTCGTCACCAGCATTTTTCGTCATTTTTCGTCACCAGCATTTTTTCGTCACCAGCATTTTTCGTCATTTTTCGTCACCAGCATTCTTTCGTCATCAGCATTTTTCGTCATTTTTCGTCACCAGCATTTTTTCGTCACCAGCATTTTTCGTCATTTTTCGTCACCAGCATTTTTCGTCACCAGCATTTTTTCGTCACCAGCATTTTTTGTCATTTTTCGTCACCAGCATTTTTTCGTCATTTTTTGTCACCAGCATTTTTTCGTCACCAGCATTTTTCGTCATTTTTCGTCACCAGCATTTTTTCGTCACCAGCATTTTTCGTCATTTTTCGTCACCAGCATTTTTCGTCACCAGCATTCTTTCGTCACCAGCATTTTTCGTCATTTTTAGTCACCAGCATTTTTTCGTCACCAGCATTTTTCGTCATTTTTCGTCACCAGCATTTTTCGTCACCAGCATTTTTTCGTCACCAGCTTTTTTTCGTCACCAGCATTTTTTTCGTCACCAGCAATTTTCGTGATTTTTCGTCACCAGCACTTTTTCGTCACCAGCATTTTTCGTCATTTTTCGTCACCAGCATTTTTTGTCATTTTTCGTCACCAGCATTTTTCGTCATTTTTCATCACCAGCATTTTTCGTCACCAGCATTTTTTCGTCACCAGCATTTTTTGTCATTTTTCGTCACCAGCATTTTCGTCATTTTTCGTCACCAGCATTTTTTCGTCACCAGCATTTTTCGGCATTTTTCGTCACCAGCATTTTTTCGTCACCAGCATTTTTCGTCATTTTTCGTCACCAGCATTTTTCGTCATTTTTCGTCACCAGCATTTTTCGTCACCAGCATTTTTTCGTCACCAGCATTTTTTTGTCACCAGCATTTTTTGTCATTTTTCGTCACCAGCATTTTTCGTCATTTTTCGTCACCAGCATTTTTTCGTCACCAGCATTTTTCGTCACCAGCATTTTTCGGCATTTTTCGTCACCAGCATTTTTTCGTCACCAGCATTTTTTCGTCACCAGCATTTTTCGTCATTTTTCGTCACCAGCATTTTTCGTCATTTTTCGTCACCAGCATTTTTTCGTCATTTTTCGTCACCAGCATTTTTTCGTCACCAGCATTTTTCGTCACCAGCATTTTTCGTCATTTTTCGTCACCAGCATTTTTTCGTCATTTTTTGTCACCAGCATTTTTCGTAATTTTTCGTCACCAGCATTTTTTCGTCACCAACATTTTTTCGTCACCAGCATTTTTCGTCATTTTTCGTCACCAGCACTTTTTTCGTCACCAGCATTTTTCGTCATTTTTCGTCATCAGCATTTTTCGTCACCAGCATTTTTTCGTCACCAGCATTTTTCGTCCTTTTTCGTCACCAGCATTTTTCGTCACCAGCAGTTTTTTCGTCACCAGCATTTTTTCGTCACCAGCATTTTTCGTCATTTTTCGTCACCATCATTTTTTCGTCACCATCATTTTTCGTCATTTTTCGTCACCAGCATTTTTCGTCATTTTTCGTCACCAGCATTTTTTTGTCATTTTTCGTCACCAGCATTTTTCGTCACCAGCATTCTTTCGTCACCAGCATTTTTCGTCATTTTTCGTCACCAGCATTTTTCGTAATTTTTCGTCACCAGCATTTTTTCGTCACCAGCATTTTTTCGTCACCAGCATTTTTCGTCACCAGTGTTTTTTTTTGGTCCCTAACATTCATCGAGCTCTGGACTTAGTAATTTTTTTTCCGTTTCGGTAGTGACACTACCGAAACGGAAAAAAAATTGTTCCCCAAAAACCTGTTAGGAGTACGTTTCAGGCAATTTAAAGTTGATTGGTAGTGACTTTTTTTTTGGTCCCTAACATTCATCGAGCTCTGGACTTAGTCATTTTTTTCCCGTTTCGGTAGTGACACTACCGTCACCAGAAAAAATGCTGGTGAAAAAAAATGACGAAAAATGCTGGTGACGAAAAATGACGAAAAATGCTGGTGACGAAAAATGCTGGTGACGAAAAAATGCTGGTGACGAAAAATGACGAAAAATGCTGGTGACGAAAAATGACGAAAAATGCTGGTGACGAAAAAATGCTGGTGACGAAAAATGACAAAAAATGCTGGTGACGAAAAATGACGAAAAATGCTGGTGACGAAAAATGACGAAAAAATGCTGGTGACGAAAAAATGCTGGTGACGAAAAATGCTGGTGACGAAAAATGACGAAAAATGCTGATGACAAAAAAATGCTGGTGACGAAAAATGCTGGTGACGAAAAATCACGAAAAATGCTGGTGACGAAAAAATGCTGGTGACGAAAAATGACGAAAAATGCTGGTGACGAAAAAATGCTGGTGACGAAAAAATGCTGGTGACGAAAAATGACGAAAGATGCTGGTGACAAAAAAATGCTGGTGACGAAAAATGACAAAAATGCTGGTGACGAAAAAATGCTGGTGACGAAAGATGCTGGTGACAAAAAAATGCTGGTGACGAAAAATGACGAAAAATGCTGGTGACGAAAAAATGCTGGTGACCAGCATTTTTTCGTCACCAGCATTTTTCGTCATTTTCCGTCACCAGAATTTTTCGTCATCAGCATTTTTTCGTCACCAGCATTTTCGTCATTTTTCGTCACCAGCATTTTTCGTCATTTTCGTCACCAGATTTTTCGTCACCTAGCATTTTTCGTCACCAGCATTTTTTCGTCACCAGCATTTTTCGTCATTTTTCGTCACATCATTTTTTCGTCACCAGCATTGCATTTTTTCGTCATTTTTCGTCACCAGCATTTTTTCGTCACCAGCATTTTTCGTAATTTTTCGTCACCAGCATTTTTTTGTCACCAGCATCTTTCGTCATTTTTCGTCACCAGCATTTTTTCGTCACCAGCATTTTTTGTCATTTTTCGTCACCAGCATTTTCGTCATTTTTCGTCACCAGCATTTTTTCGTCACCAGCATTTTTCGTCATTTTTCGTCACCAGCATTTTTCGTCATTTTTCGTCACCAGCATTTTTCGTCACCAGCATTTTTTCGTCACCAGCATTTTTTTGTCACCAGCATTTTTTGTCATTTTTCGTCACCAGCATTTTTCGTCATTTTTCGTCACCAGCATTTTTTCGTCATTTTTCGTCACCAGCATTTTTCGGCATTTTTCGTCACCAGCATTTTTTCGTCACCAGCATTTTTTCGTCACCAGCATTTTTCGTCATTTTTCGTCACCAGCATTTTTCGTCATTTTTCGTCACCAGCATTTTTTCGTCATTTTTCGTCACCAGCATTTTTTCGTCACCAGCATTTTTTGTCACCAGCATTTTTCGTCATTTTTCGTCACCAGCATTTTTTCGTCATTTTTTGTCACCAGCATTTTTCGTAATTTTTCGTCACCAGCATTTTTTCGTCACCAGCATTTTTTCGTCACCAGCATTTTTCGTCATTTTTCGTCACCAGCACTTTTTTCGTTACCAGCATTTTTCGTCATTTTTCGTCATCAGCATTTTTCGTCACCAGCATTTTTTCGTCACCAGCATTTTTCGTCATTTTTCGTCACCAGCATTTTTCGTCACCAGCAGTTTTTTCGTCACCAGCATTTTTTCGTCACCAGCATTTTTCGTCATTTTTCGTCACCATCATTTTTTCGTCACCAGCATTTTTCGTCATTTTTCGTCACCAGCATTTTTCGTCATTTTTCGTCACCATTATTTTTTTGTCATTTTTCGTCACCAGCATTTTTTCGTCACCAGCATTTTTTCGTCACCAGCATTTTTCGTAATTTTTCGTCACCAGCATTTTTTCGTCACCAGCATTTTTTGTCATTTTTCGTCACCAGCATTTTTCGTCATTTTTCGTGACGAAAAATTCTGGTGACGAAAAATGACGAAAAATGCTGGTGACGAAAAATGACAAAAAATGCTGGTGACGAAAAATTACGAAAAATGCTGGTGACGAAAAAATGCTGGTGACGAAAAATAACGAAAAATGCTGGTGACGAAAAAATGCTGGTGACGAAAAAATGCTGGTGACGAAGAATTACGAAAAATGCTGGTGACGAAAAAATGCTGGTGACGAAAAATGACGAAAAAATGCTGGTGACGAAAAATGACGAAAAATGCTGGTGACGAAAAATGACGAAAAATGCTGGTGACGAAAAATGACGAAAAATGCTGGTGACGAAAAAATGCTGGTGACGAAAAATGCTGGTGACGAAAAATGACGAAAATGCTGGTGACGAAAAATGACAAAAAATGCTGGTGACGAAAAAATGCTGGTGACGAAAAATGACGAAAAATGCTGGTGACGAAAAATGACGAAAAATGCTGGTGACGAAAAAATGCTGGTGACGAAAAATGACGAAAATGCTGGTGACGAAAGATGACAAAAAATGCTGGTGACGAAAAAATGCTGGTGACGAAAAAATGCTGGTGACGAAAAAATGACTACCGAAACGAAAAAAAAAATGTTCCCCCAAAAACCTGTTAGGAGTACGTTTCAGGCAATTTAAAGTTGATTGGTAGTGACTTTTTTTTTGGTCCCTAACATTCATCGAGCTCTGGACTTAGTAATTTCTTTTCCGTTTCGGTCACTACCGAAACGGACAATTTTTTTTTCGTTTCGGTAGTGTCACTACCGAAACGGAAAAAAAAATACTAAGTCCAGAGCTCGATGAATGTTAGGGACCAAAAAAAAAGTCACTACCAATCAACTTTAAATTGCCTGAAACGTACTCCTAACAGGTTTTTGGGGGAACATTTTTTTTCTTCGTTTCGGTAGTGACACCATTGTGTCACTACCGAAACGGAAAAAAAATTACTAAGTCCAGAGCTCGATGAATGTTAGGGACCAAAAAAAAAGTCACTACCAATCAACTTTAAATTGCCTGAAACGTACTCCTAACAGGTTTTTGGGGGAACTATTTTTTTTTCGTTTCGGTAGTGTCACTACCGAAACGGAAAAACAATTACTAAGTCCAGAGCTCGATGAATGTTAGGGACCAAAAAAAAAGTCACTACCAATCAACTTTAAATTGCCTGAAACGTACTCCTAACAGGTTTTTGGGGGAACATTTTTTTTTTTTTCGTTTCGGTAGTGTCACTACCGAAACGGAAAAAAAATTACTACGTCCAGAGCTCGATGAATGTTAGGGACCAAAAAAAAAGTCACTACCAATGTTTGTACTTTTTTCCCTAATATCTAAAAATGCTGTGATATTAGTCTGGAATCTCTTTGGTCCCTCACAACTTCAGAGGGAGCGAAGTCCAGTCTGGAACCAGGCTATAGTCAATGAAAATGGACATTTAAAGGGAAAAAAATCACACCCTGTGTGAAGGTAGCGGCGCCTTTGATACATTATGTCATCGATATTTGTTTATAATGTGTTTATAGCCATGTGTCACGTGAAGCTTGACCAATCACTTTGTTGACAGGTCTGACCAATCAGAACGTTGACGGGTCTGACCAATCAGAACGTTGACGGTGAACACGGACAAAGTCAGGTATAGAGCAGGATCCGCTCTATACCTCAAGGTATAGAGCGGCTAGCGCCGCAAAAAAGTAAACTTTGGCAGGCTACTAGTCCTACAGTGAACAACACACACGTGAAAAGCCCATGTAAGAACCACTGTAGTGTAGTGGTTTGGATAAAGGGCTTGCAGCCAGAAGGTTCCCAGTTCAAATCCAGCCAGAGTGTTTTTCCAACTTTTTCTTGGCGCTTTTACGTTTATCTAATCTTTCAGTGAAGACCACAATAGATGTAAAAACAAAACGAAAATGTCTCAATTAAAAAAATCCATCTATTTATTTTAATTTAATGAATGTTAGGGACCAAAACAAAAGTCACTACCAATCAACTTTAAATTGCCTGAAACGTACTCCTAACAGGTTTTTGGGGGAACAATTTTTTTTTCGTTTTGGTAGTGTCACTACCGAAACGGAAAAAGAATGACTAAGTCCAGAGCTCGATGAATGTTAGGGACCAAAAAAAAAGTCACTACCAATCAACTTTAAATTGCCTGAAACGTACTCCTAACAGGTTTTTGGGGGAACAATTTTTTTTTCGTTTCGGTAGTGACACCATTGTGTCACTACCGAAACGGAAAAAAAATTACTAAGTCTAGAGCTCGATGAATGTTAGGGACCAAAACAAAAGTCACTACCAATCAACTTTAAATTGCCTGAAACGTACTCCTAACAGGTTTTTGGGGGAACAATTTTTTTTTCGTTTCGGTAGTGTCACTACCGAAACGGAAAAAGAATGACTAAGTCCAGAGCTCGATGAATGTTAGGGACCAAAAAAAAAGTCACTACCAATCAACTTTAAATTGCCTGAAACGTACTCCTAACAGGTTTTTGGAGGAACAATTTTTTTTTCGTTTCGGTAGTGACACCATTGTGTCACTACCGAAACGGAAAAAAAATTACTAAGTCCAGAGCTCGATGAATGTTAGGGACCAAAAAAAAAGTCACTACCAATCAACTTTAAATTGCCTGAAACGTACTCCTAACAGGTTTTTGGGGGAACAATTTTTTTTTCTTGTTTCGGTAGTGTCACTACCGAAACGGAAAAAAAATTACTAAGTCCAGAGCTCGATGAATGTTAGGGACCAAAAAAAAAGTCACTACCAATCAACTTTAAATTGCCTGAAACGTACTCCTAACAGGTTTTTGGGGGAACAATTTTTTTTCCGTTTCGGTAGTGACACCATTGTGTCATTACCGAAACGGAAAAAAAATTACTAAGACCAGAGCTCGATGAATGTTAGGGACCAAAAAAAAAGTCACTACCAATCAACTTTAAATTGCCTGAAACGTACTCCTAACAGGTTTTTGGGGGAACAATTTTGTTTTCGTTTCGGTAGTGTCACTACCGAAACGGAAAAAAAATTACTAAGTCCAGAGCTCGATGAATGTTAGGGACCAAAAAAAAAGTCACTACCAATCAACTTTAAATTGCCTGAAACGTACTCCTAACAGGTTTTTGGGGGAACAATTTTTTTTCCGTTTCGGTAGTGACACCATTGTGTCATTACCGAAACGGAAAAAAAATTACTAAGACCAGAGCTCGATGAATGTTAGGGACCAAAAAAAAAGTCACTACCAATCAACTTTAAATTGCCTGAAACGTACTCCTAACAGGTTTTTGGGGGAACAATTTTGTTTTCGTTTCGGTAGTGTCACTACCGAAACGGAAAAAAAATTACTAAGTCCAGAGCTCGATGAATGTTAGGGACCAAAAAAAAAGTCACTACCAATCAACTTTAAATTGCCTGAAACGTACTCCTAACAGGTTTTTGGGGGAACAATTTTTTTTCCGTTTCGGTAGTGACACCATTGTGTCATTACCGAAACGGAAAAAAAATTACTAAGACCAGAGCTCGATGAATGTTAGGGACCAAAAAAAAAGTCACTACCAATCAACTTTAAATTGCCTGAAACGTACTCCTAACAGGTTTTTGGGGGAACAATTTTTTTTTCGTTTCGGTAGTGACACCATTGTGTCAATACCGAAACGGAAAAAAAATTACTAAGTCCAGAGCTCGATGAATGTTAGGGACCCAAAAAAAAGTCACTACCAATCAACTTTAAATTGCCTGAAACGTACTCCTAATAGGTTTTTGGGGGAACAATTTTTTTTTCGTTTCGGTAGTGTCACTACCGAAACGGAAAAAAAATTACTAAGTCCAGAGCTCGATGAATGTTAGGAACCAAAAAAAAACACCAGCAAAAATCACCAGCATTTTTTGTCATTTTTCGTCACCAGCATTTTTCGTCATTTTTCGTCACCGGCATTTTTTCGTCAAAAGCATTTTTTGTCATTTTTCGTCACCAGCATTTTTCGTCATTTTTCGTCACCAGCATTTTTTCGTCACCAGCATTTTTTCGTTACCAGCATTTTTCGTCACCAGCATTTTTCGTCATTTTTCGTCACCAGCATTTTTTCGTCATTTTCCGTCACCAGCATTTTTCGTCATTTTTCGTCACCAGCATTTTTTCGTCACCAGCATTTTTTCGTCACCAGCATTTTTCGTCATTTTTCGTCACCAGCATTTTTTCGTCACCAGCATTTTTCGTCATTTTTCGTCACCAGCATTCTTTCGTCATCAGCATTTTTCGTCATTTTTCGTCACCAGCATTTTTTCGTCACCAGCATTTTTCGTCATTTTTCGTCACCAGCATTTTTCGTCACCAGCATTTTTTCGTCACCAGCATTTTTTGTCATTTTTCGTCACCAGCATTTTTTCGTCATTTTTTGTCACCAGCATTTTTTCGTCACCAGCATTTTTCGTCATTTTTCGTCACCAGCATTTTTTCGTCACCAGCATTTTTCGTCATTTTTCGTCACCAGCATTTTTCGTCACCAGCATTCTTTCGTCACCAGCATTTTTCGTCATTTTTAGTCACCAGCATTTTTTCGTCACCAGCATTTTTCGTCATTTTTCGTCACCAGCATTTTTCGTCACCAGCATTTTTTCGTCACCAGCATTTTTTCGTCACCAGCATTTTTTTCGTCACCAGCAATTTTCGTGATTTTTCGTCACCAGCACTTTTTCGTCACCAGCATTTTTCGTCATTTTTCGTCACCAGCATTTTTTGTCATTTTTCGTCACCAGCATTTTTCGTCATTTTTCATCACCAGCATTTTTCGTCACCAGCATTTTTTCGTCACCAGCATTTTTTGTCATTTTTCGTCACCAGCATTTTCGTCATTTTTCGTCACCAGCATTTTTTCGTCACCAGCATTTTTCGGCATTTTTCGTCACCAGCATTTTTTCGTCACCAGCATTTTTTTGTCACCAGCATTTTTTGTCATTTTTCGTCACCAGCATTTTTCGTCATTTTTCGTCACCAGCATTTTTTCGTCACCAGCATTTTTCGTCACCAGCATTTTTCGGCATTTTTCGTCACCAGCATTTTTTCGTCACCAGCATTTTTTCGTCACCAGCATTTTTCGTCATTTTTCGTCACCAGCATTTTTTCGTCATTTTTCGTCACCAGCATTTTTTCGTCACCAGCATTTTTCGTCACCAGCATTTTTCGTCATTTTTCGTCACCAGCATTTTTTCGTCATTTTTCGTCACCAGCATTTTTCGTCATTTTTCGTCACCAGCATTTTTTCGTCATTTTTCGTCACCAGCATTTTTCGTCACCAGCATTTTTTCGTCACCAGCATTTTTCGTCATTTTTCGTCACCAGCATTTTTTCGTCACCAGCATTTTTTTCGTCACCAGCAATTTTCGTGATTTTTCGTCACCAGCACTTTTTCGTCACCAGCATTTTTTGTCATTTTTCGTCACCAGCATTTTTCGTCATTTTTCGTCACCAGCATTTTTCGTCACCAGCACTTTTTCGTCACCAGCATTTTTTGTCATTTTTCGTCACCAGCATTTTCGTCATTTTTCGTCACCAGCATTTTTTCGTCACCAGCATTTTTCGTCATTTTTCGTCATCAGCATTTTTCGTCACCAGCATTTTTTCGTCACCAGCATTTTTCGTCCTTTTTCGTCACCAGCATTTTTCGTCACCAGCAGTTTTTTCGTCACCAGCATTTTTTCGTCACCAGCCTTTTTCGTCATTTTTCGTCACCATCATTTTTTCGTCACCATCATTTTTCGTCATTTTTCGTCACCAGCATTTTTCGTCATTTTTCGTCACCAGCATTTTTTTGTCATTTTTCGTCACCAGCATTTTTCGTCACCAGCATTCTTTCGTCACCAGCATTTTTCGTCATTTTTCGTCACCAGCATTTTTCGTAATTTTTCGTCACCAGCATTTTTTCGTCACCAGCATTTTTTCGTCACCAGCATTTTTCGTCACCAGTGTTTTTTTTTGGTCCCTAACATTCATCGAGCTCTGGACTTAGTAATTTTTTTTCCGTTTCGGTAGTGACACTACCGAAACGGAAAAAAAATTGTTCCCCAAAAACCTGTTAGGAGTACGTTTCAGGCAATTTAAAGTTGATTGGTAGTGACTTTTTTTTTGGTCCCTAACATTCATCGAGCTCTGGACTTAGTCATTTTTTTCCCGTTTCGGTAGTGACACTACCGTCACCAGAAAAAATGCTGGTGAAAAAAAATGACGAAAAATGCTGGTGACGAAAAATGACGAAAAATGCTGGTGACGAAAAATGCTGGTGACGAAAAAATGCTGGTGACGAAAAATGACGAAAAATGCTGGTGACGAAAAATGACGAAAAATGCTGGTGACGAAAAAATGCTGGTGACGAAAAATGACAAAAAATGCTGGTGACGAAAAATGACGAAAAATGCTGGTGACGAAAAATGACGAAAAAATGCTGGTGACGAAAAAATGCTGGTGACGAAAAATGCTGGTGACGAAAAATGACGAAAAATGCTGATGACAAAAAAATGCTGGTGACGAAAAATGCTGGTGACGAAAAATCACGAAAAATGCTGGTGACGAAAAAATGCTGGTGACGAAAAAATGCTGGTGACGAAAGATGCTGGTGACAAAAAAATGCTGGTGACGAAAAATGACGAAAAATGCTGGTGACGAAAAAATGCTGGTGACCAGCATTTTTTCGTCACCAGCATTTTTCGTCATTTTCCGTCACCAGAATTTTTCGTCATCAGCATTTTTTCGTCACCAGCATTTTTCGTCATTTTTCGTCACCAGCATTTTTCGTCATTTTTCGTCACCAGCATTTTTCGTCACCAGCATTTTTTCGTCACCAGCATTTTTTCGTCACCAGCATTTTTCGTCATTTTTCGTCACCATCATTTTTTCGTCACCAGCATTTTTTCGTCATTTTTCGTCACCAGCATTTTTTCGTCACCAGCATTTTTCGTAATTTTTCGTCACCAGCATTTTTTTGTCACCAGCATCTTTCGTCATTTTTCGTCACCAGCATTTTTTCGTCACCAGCATTTTTTGTCATTTTTCGTCACCAGCATTTTCGTCATTTTTCGTCACCAGCATTTTTTCGTCACCAGCATTTTTCGTCATTTTTCGTCACCAGCATTTTTCGTCATTTTTCGTCACCAGCATTTTTCGTCACCAGCATTTTTTCGTCACCAGCATTTTTTTGTCACCAGCATTTTTTGTCATTTTTCGTCACCAGCATTTTTCGTCATTTTTCGTCACCAGCATTTTTTCGTCACCAGCATTTTTCGTCACCAGCATTTTTCGGCATTTTTCGTCACCAGCATTTTTTCGTCACCAGCATTTTTTCGTCACCAGCATTTTTCGTCATTTTTCGTCACCAGCATTTTTCGTCATTTTTCGTCACCAGCATTTTTTCGTCATTTTTCGTCACCAGCATTTTTTCGTCACCAGCATTTTTTGTCACCAGCATTTTTCGTCATTTTTCGTCACCAGCATTTTTTCGTCATTTTTTGTCACCAGCATTTTTCGTAATTTTTCGTCACCAGCATTTTTTCGTCACCAGCATTTTTTCGTCACCAGCATTTTTCGTCATTTTTCGTCACCAGCACTTTTTTCGTCACCAGCATTTTTCGTCATTTTTCGTCATCAGCATTTTTCGTCACCAGCATTTTTTCGTCACCAGCATTTTTCGTCATTTTTCGTCACCAGCATTTTTCGTCACCAGCAGTTTTTTCGTCACCAGCATTTTTTCGTCACCAGCATTTTTCGTCACCATCATTTTTTCGTCACCAGCATTTTTCGTCATTTTTCGTCACCAGCATTTTTCGTCATTTTTCGTCACCATTATTTTTTTGTCATTTTTCGTCACCAGCATTTTTTCGTCACCAGCATTTTTTCGTCACCAGCATTTTTCGTAATTTTTCGTCACCAGCATTTTTTCGTCACCAGCATTTTTTGTCATTTTTCGTCACCAGCATTTTTCGTCATTTTTCGTGACGAAAAATTCTGGTGACGAAAAATGACGAAAAATGCTGGTGACGAAAAATGACAAAAAATGCTGGTGACGAAAAATTACGAAAAATGCTGGTGACGAAAAAATGCTGGTGACGAAAAATAACGAAAAATGCTGGTGACGAAAAAATGCTGGTGACGAAAAAATGCTGGTGACGAAGAATTACGAAAAATGCTGGTGACGAAAAAATGCTGGTGACGAAAAATGACGAAAAAATGCTGGTGACGAAAAATGACGAAAAATGCTGGTGACGAAAAATGACGAAAAATGCTGGTGACGAAAAATGACGAAAAATGCTGGTGACGAAAAAATGCTGGTGACGAAAAATGCTGGTGACGAAAAATGACGAAAATGCTGGTGACGAAAAATGACAAAAAATGCTGGTGACGAAAAAATGCTGGTGACGAAAAATGACGAAAAATGCTGGTGACGAAAAATGACGAAAAATGCTGGTGACGAAAAAATGCTGGTGACGAAAAATGACGAAAATGCTGGTGACGAAAAATGACAAAAAATGCTGGTGACGAAAAAATGCTGGTGACGAAAAAATGCTGGTGACGAAAAAATGACTACCGAAACGAAAAAAAAAATGTTCCCCCAAAAACCTGTTAGGAGTACGTTTCAGGCAATTTAAAGTTGATTGGTAGTGACTTTTTTTTTGGTCCCTAACATTCATCGAGCTCTGGACTTAGTAATTTCTTTTCCGTTTCGGTCACTACCGAAACGGACAATTTTTTTTTCGTTTCGGTAGTGTCACTACCGAAACGGAAAAAAAAAATACTAAGTCCAGAGCTCGATGAATGTTAGGGACCAAAAAAAAAGTCACTACCAATCAACTTTAAATTGCCTGAAACGTACTCCTAACAGGTTTTTGGGGGAACTATTTTTTTTTCGTTTCGGTAGTGTCACTACCGAAACGGAAAAACAATTACTAAGTCCAGAGCTCGATGAATGTTAGGGACCAAAAAAAAAGTCACTACCAATCAACTTTAAATTGCCTGAAACGTACTCCTAACAGGTTTTTGGGGGAACATTTTTTTTTTTTTCGTTTCGGTAGTGTCACTACCGAAACGGAAAAAAAATTACTACGTCCAGAGCTCGATGAATGTTAGGGACCAAAAAAAAAGTCACTACCAATGTTTGTACTTTTTTCCCTAATATCTAAAAATGCTGTGATATTAGTCTGGAATCTCTTTGGTCCCTCACAACTTCAGAGGGAGCGAAGTCCAGTCTGGAACCAGGCTATAGTCAATGAAAATGGACATTTAAAGGGAAAAAAATCACACCCTGTGTGAAGGTAGCGGCGCCTTTGATACATTATGTCATCGATATTTGTTTATAATGTGTTTATAGCCATGTGTCACGTGAAGCTTGACCAATCACTTTGTTGACAGGTCTGACCAATCAGAACGTTGACGGGTCTGACCAATCAGAACGTTGACGGTGAACACGGACAAAGTCAGGTATAGAGCAGGATCCGCTCTATACCTCAAGGTATAGAGCGGCTAGCGCCGCAAAAAAGTAAACTTTGGCAGGCTACTAGTCCTACAGTGAACAACACACACGTGAAAAGCCCATGTAAGAACCACTGTAGTGTAGTGGTTTGGATAAAGGGCTTGCAGCCAGAAGGTTCCCAGTTCAAATCCAGCCAGAGTGTTTTTCCAACTTTTTCTTGGCGCTTTTACGTTTATCTAATCTTTCAGTGAAGACCACAATAGATGTAAAAACAAAACGAAAATGTCTCAATTAAAAAAATCCATCTATTTATTTTAATTTAATGAATGTTAGGGACCAAAACAAAAGTCACTACCAATCAACTTTAAATTGCCTGAAACGTACTCCTAACAGGTTTTTGGGGGAACAATTTTTTTTTCGTTTTGGTAGTGTCACTACCGAAACGGAAAAAGAATGACTAAGTCCAGAGCTCGATGAATGTTAGGGACCAAAAAAAAAGTCACTACCAATCAACTTTAAATTGCCTGAAACGTACTCCTAACAGGTTTTTGGGGGAACAATTTTTTTTTCGTTTCGGTAGTGACACCATTGTGTCACTACCGAAACGGAAAAAAAATTACTAAGTCTAGAGCTCGATGAATGTTAGGGACCAAAACAAAAGTCACTACCAATCAACTTTAAATTGCCTGAAACGTACTCCTAACAGGTTTTTGGGGGAACAATTTTTTTTTCGTTTCGGTAGTGTCACTACCGAAACGGAAAAAGAATGACTAAGTCCAGAGCTCGATGAATGTTAGGGACCAAAAAAAAAGTCACTACCAATCAACTTTAAATTGCCTGAAACGTACTCCTAACAGGTTTTTGGAGGAACAATTTTTTTTTCGTTTCGGTAGTGACACCATTGTGTCACTACCGAAACGGAAAAAAAATTACTAAGTCCAGAGCTCGATGAATGTTAGGGACCAAAAAAAAAGTCACTACCAATCAACTTTAAATTGCCTGAAACGTACTCCTAACAGGTTTTTGGAGGAACAATTTTTTTTTCGTTTCGGTAGTGACACCATTGTGTCACTACCGAAACGGAAAAAAAATTACTAAGTCCAGAGCTCGATGAATGTTAGGGACCAAAAAAAAAGTCACTACCAATCAACTTTAAATTGCCTGAAACGTACTCCTAACAGGTTTTTGGGGGAACAATTTTTTTTTCTTGTTTCGGTAGTGTCACTACCGAAACGGAAAAAAAATTACTAAGTCCAGAGCTCGATGAATGTTAGGGACCAAAAAAAAAGTCACTACCAATCAACTTTAAATTGCCTGAAACGTACTCCTAACAGGTTTTTGGGGGAACAATTTTTTTTCCGTTTCGGTAGTGACACCATTGTGTCATTACCGAAACGGAAAAAAAATTACTAAGACCAGAGCTCGATGAATGTTAGGGACCAAAAAAAAAGTCACTACCAATCAACTTTAAATTGCCTGAAACGTACTCCTAACAGGTTTTTGGGGGAACAATTTTGTTTTCGTTTCGGTAGTGTCACTACCGAAACGGAAAAAAAATTACTAAGTCCAGAGCTCGATGAATGTTAGGGACCAAAAAAAAAGTCACTACCAATCAACTTTAAATTGCCTGAAACGTACTCCTAACAGGTTTTTGGGGGAACAATTTTTTTTCCGTTTCGGTAGTGACACCATTGTGTCATTACCGAAACGGAAAAAAAATTACTAAGACCAGAGCTCGATGAATGTTAGGGACCAAAAAAAAAGTCACTACCAATCAACTTTAAATTGCCTGAAACGTACTCCTAACAGGTTTTTGGGGGAACAATTTTTTTTCCGTTTCGGTAGTGACACCATTGTGTCATTACCGAAACGGAAAAAAAATTACTAAGACCAGAGCTCGATGAATGTTAGGGACCAAAAAAAAAGTCACTACCAATCAACTTTAAATTGCCTGAAACGTACTCCTAACAGGTTTTTGGGGGAACAATTTTGTTTTCGTTTCGGTAGTGTCACTACCGAAACGGAAAAAAAATTACTAAGTCCAGAGCTCGATGAATGTTAGGGACCAAAAAAAAAGTCACTACCAATCAACTTTAAATTGCCTGAAACGTACTCCTAACAGGTTTTTGGGGGAACAATTTTTTTTCCGTTTCGGTAGTGACACCATTGTGTCATTACCGAAACGGAAAAAAAATTACTAAGACCAGAGCTCGATGAATGTTAGGGACCAAAAAAAAAGTCACTACCAATCAACTTTAAATTGCCTGAAACGTACTCCTAACAGGTTTTTGGGGGAACAATTTTTTTTTCGTTTCGGTAGTGACACCATTGTGTCAATACCGAAACGGAAAAAAAATTACTAAGTCCAGAGCTCGATGAATGTTAGGGACCCAAAAAAAAGTCACTACCAATCAACTTTAAATTGCCTGAAACGTACTCCTAATAGGTTTTTGGGGGAACAATTTTTTTTTCGTTTCGGTAGTGTCACTACCGAAACGGAAAAAAAATTACTAAGTCCAGAGCTCGATGAATGTTAGGAACCAAAAAAAAACACCAGCAAAAATCACCAGCATTTTTTGTCATTTTTCGTCACCAGCATTTTTCGTCATTTTTCGTCACCGGCATTTTTTCGTCAAAAGCATTTTTTGTCATTTTTCGTCACCAGCATTTTTCGTCATTTTTCGTCACCAGCATTTTTTCGTCACCAGCATTTTTTCGTTACCAGCATTTTTCGTCACCAGCATTTTTTCGTCACCAGCATTTTTCGTCATTTTTCGTCACCAGCATTTTTCGTCATTTTTCGTCACCAGCATTTTTTCGTCACCAGCATTTTTCGTCATTTTTCGTCACCAGCATTTTTTGTCATTTTTCGTCACCAGCATTTTTCGTCATTTTTCGTCACCAGCATTTTTTCGTCACCAGCATTTTTCGTCATTTTTCGTCACCAGCACTTTTTTCGTCACCAGCATTTTTCGTCATTTTTCGTCACCAGCATTTTTTCGTCACCAGCATTTTTCGTCATTTTTCGTCACCAGCATTTTTCGTCACCAGCAGTTTTTTCGTCACCAGCATTTTTTCGTCACCAGCATTTTTCGTCATTTTTCGTCACCATCATTTTTTCGTCACCAGCATTTTTCGTCATTTTTCGTCACCAGCATTTTTCGTCATTTTTCGTCACCAGCATTTTTTTGTCATTTTTCGTCACCAGCATTTTTTCGTCACCAGCATTTTTTCGTCACCAGCATTTTTCGTAATTTTTCGTCACCAGCATTTTTTCGTCACCAGCATTTTTTGTCATTTTTCGTCACCAGCATTTTTCGTCATTTTTCGTGACGAAAAATTCTGGTGACGAAAAATGACGAAAAATGCTGGTGACGAAAAATGACAAAAAATGCTGGTGACGAAAAATTACGAAAAATGCTGGTGACGAAAAAATGCTGGTGACGAAAAATAACGAAAAATGCTGGTGACGAAAAAATGCTGGTGACGAAAAAATGCTGGTGACGAAGAATTACGAAAAATGCTGGTGACGAAAAAATGCTGGTGACGAAAAATGACGAAAAAATGCTGGTGACGAAAAATGACGAAAAATGCTGGTGACGAAAAATGACGAAAAATGCTGGTGACGAAAAAATGCTGGTCACCAGCATTTTTTCGTCACCAGCATTTTTCGTCATTTTTCGTCACCAGCATTTTTTTGTCACCAGCATCTTTCGTCACCAGCATTTTTTCGTCACCAGCATTTTTTGTCATTTTTCGTCACCAGCATTTTTTTGTCACCAGCATCTTTCGTCATTTTTCGTCACCAGCATTTTTTCGTCACCAGCATTTTTTGTCATTTTTCGTCACCAGCATTTTTTCGTCACCAGCATTTTTCGTCATTTTTCGTCACCAGCATTTTTCGTCACCAGCATTTTTTCGTCACCAGCATTTTTTCGTCACCAGCATTTTTCGTCATTTTTCGTCACCATCATTTTTTCGTCACCAGCATTTTTTCGTCATTTTTCGTCACCAGCATTTTTTCGTCACCAGCATTTTTCGTAATTTTTCGTCACCAGCATTTTTTTGTCACCAGCATCTTTCGTCATTTTTCGTCACCAGCATTTTTTCGTCACCAGCATTTTTTGTCATTTTTCGTCACCAGCATTTTCGTCATTTTTCGTCACCAGCATTTTTTCGTCACCAGCATTTTTCGTCATTTTTCGTCACCAGCATTTTTCGTCATTTTTCGTCACCAGCATTTTTCGTCACCAGCATTTTTTCGTCACCAGCATTTTTTTTGTCACCAGCATTTTTTGTCATTTTTCGTCACCAGCATTTTTCGTCATTTTTCGTCACCAGCATTTTTTCGTCACCAGCATTTTTCGTCACCAGCATTTTTCGGCATTTTTCGTCACCAGCATTTTTTCGTCACCATCATTTTTTCGTCACCAGCATTTTTCGTCATTTTTCGTCACCAGCATTTTTCGTCATTTTTCGTCACCAGCATTTTTTCGTCATTTTTCGTCACCAGCATTTTTTCGTCACCAGCATTTTTCGTAATTTTTCGTCACCAGCATTTTTTCGTCACCAGCATTTTTTCGTCACCAGCATTTTTCGTCATTTTTCGTCACCAGCACTTTTTTCGTCACCAGCATTTTTCGTCATTTTTCGTCATCAGCATTTTTCGTCACCAGCATTTTTTCGTCACCAGCATTTTTCGTCATTTTTCGTCACCAGCATTTTTCGTCACCAGCAGTTTTTTCGTCACCAGCATTTTTTCGTCACCAGCATTTTTCGTCATTTTTCGTCACCATCATTTTTTCGTCACCAGCATTTTTCGTCATTTTTCGTCACCAGCATTTTTCGTCATTTTTCGTCACCAGCATTTTTTTGTCATTTTTCGTCACCAGCATTTTTTCGTCACCAGCATTTTTTGTCATTTTTCGTCACCAGCATTTTTCGTCATTTTTCGTGACGAAAAATTCTGGTGACGAAAAATGACGAAAAATGCTGGTGACGAAAAATGACAAAAAATGCTGGTGACGAAAAATTACGAAAAATGCTGGTGACGAAAAAATGCTGGTGACGAAAAATGACGAAAAATGCTGGTGACGAAAAAATGCTGGTGACGAAAAAATGTTGGTGACGAAGAAATACGAAAAATGCTGGTGACGAAAAAATGCTGGTGACGAAAAATGACGAAAAATGACGAAAAATGCTGGTGACGAAAAATGACGAAAAATGCTGGTGACGAAAAAATGCTGGTCACCAGCATTTTTTCGTCACCAGCATTTTTCGTCATTTTTCGTCACCAGCATTTTTTTGTCACCAGCATCTTTCGTCACCAGCATTTTTTCGTCACCAGCATTTTTTGTCATTTTTCGTCACCAGCATTTTTTTGTCACCAGCATCTTTCGTCATTTTTCGTCACCAGCATTTTTTCGTCACCAGCATTTTTTGTCATTTTTCGTCACCAGCATTTTTTCGTCACCAGCATTTTTCGTCATTTTTCGTCACCAGCATTTTTCGTCACCAGCATTTTTTCGTCACCAGCATTTTTCGTCATTTTCCGTCACCAGAATTTTTCGTCATCAGCATTTTTTCGTCACCAGCATTTCTCGTCACCAGCATTTTTCGTCATTTTTCGTCACCAGCATTTTTTGTCATTTTTCGTCACCAGCATTTTTCGTCATTTTTCGTCACCAGCATTTTTCGTCATTTTTCGTGACGAAAAATTCTGGTGACGAAAAATGACGAAAAATGCTGGTGACGAAAAATGACAAAAAATGCTGGTGACGAAAAATGACAAAAAATGCTGGTGACGAAAAAATGCTGGTGAGGAAAAATGACGAAAAATGCTGGTGACGAAATAATGCTGGTGACGAAAAAATGCTGGTGACGAAGAATTACGAAAAATGCTGGTGACGAAAAAATGCTGGTGACAAAAAATGACGAAAAAATGCTGGTGACGAAAAATGACGAAAAATGCTGGTGACGAAAAAATGCTGGTGACGAAAAATGACGAAAAATGCTGGTGACGAAAAAATGCTGGTGACGAAAAAATGCTGGTGACGAAAAAATGCTGGTGACGAAGAATTACGAAAAATGCTGGTGACGAAAAAATGCTGGTGACGAAAAATGACGAAAAAATGCTGGTGACGAAAAATGACGAAAAATGCTGGTGACGAAAAATGACGAAAAATGCTGGTGACGAAAAAATGCTGGTCACCAGCATTTTTTCGTCACCAGCATTTTTCGTCACCAGCATTTTTTTGTCACCAGCATCTTTCGTCAACAGCATTTTTTCGTCACCAGCATTTTTTGTCATTTTTCGTCACCAGCATTTTCGTCATTTTTCGTCACCAGCATTTTTTCGTCACCAGCATTTTTCGTCATTTTTCGTCACCAGCATTTTTCGTCATTTTTCGTCACCAGCATTTTTCATCACCAGCATTTTTTCGTCACCAGCATTTTTTCGTCACCAGCATTTTTTGTCATTTTTCGTCACCAGCATTTTCGTCATTTTTCGTCACCAGCATTTTTTCGTCACCAGCATTTTTTGTCATTTTTCGTCACCAGCATTTTTTCGTCACCAGCATTTTTTGTCATTTTTCGTCACCAGCATTTTCGTCATTTTTCGTCACCAGCATTTTTTCGTCACCAGCATTTTTCGTCATTTTTCGTCACCAGCATTTTTCGTCATTTTTCGTCACCAGCATTTTTTCGTCACCAGCATTTTTCGTCATTTTTCGTCACCAGCATTTTTTCGTCACCAGCATTTTTTCGTCACCAGCATTTTTCGTCATTTTTCGTCACCAGCATTTTTCGTCATTTTTCGTCACCAGCATTTTTTCGTCATTTTTCGTCACCAGCATTTTTTCGTCACCAGCATTTTTCGTAATTCTTCGTCACCAGCATTTTTTCGTCACCAGAATTTTTTCGTCACCAGCAATTTTCGTCACCAGCATTTTTCGTCATTTTTCGTCACCAGCATTTTTTCGTCATTTTTCGTCACCAGCATTTTTTCGTCACCAGCATTTTTCGTCATTTTTCGTCACCAGCATTTTTTCGTCATCAGCATTTTTTCGTCACCAGCATTTTTCGTCATTTTTCGTCACCAGCATTTTTTCGTCACCAGCATTTTTTTGTCACCAGCATCTTTCGTCAACAGCATTTTTTCGTCACCAGCATTTTTTGTCATTTTTCGTCACCAGCATTTTCGTCATTTTTCGTCACCAGCATTTTTTCGTCACCAGCATTTTTCGTCATTTTTCGTCACCAGCATTTTTCGTCATTTTTCGTCACCAGCATTTTTCGTCACCAGCATTTTTTCGTCACCAGCATTTTTTCGTCACCAGCATTTTTTGTCATTTTTCGTCACCAGCATTTTTCGTCACCAGCATTTTTTCGTCACCAGCATTTTTTGTCATTTTTCGTCACCAGCATTTTTTCGTCACCAGCATTTTTTGTCATTTTTCGTCACCAGCATTTTCGTCATTTTTCGTCACCAGCATTTTTTCGTCACCAGCATTTTTCGTCATTTTTCGTCACCAGCATTTTTCGTCATTTTTCGTCACCAGCATTTTTTCGTCACCAGCATTTTTCGTCACCAGCATTTTTCGTCATTTTTCGTCACCAGCATTTTTTCGTCACCAGCATTTTTTCGTCACCAGCATTTTTCGTCATTTTTCGTCACCAGCATTTTTCGTCACCAGCATTTTTTCGTCATTTTTCGTCACCAGCATTTTTTCGTCACCAGCATTTTTCGTAATTCTTCGTCACCAGCATTTTTTCGTCACCAGCATTTTTTCGTCACCAGCAATTTTCGTCACCAGCATTTTTCGTCATTTTTCGTCACCAGCATTTTTTCGTCATTTTTCGTCACCAGCATTTTTTCGTCACCAGCATTTTTCGTCATTTTTCGTCACCAGCATTTTTTCGTCATCAGCATTTTTTCGTCACCAGCATTTTTCGTCATTTTTCGTCACCAGCATTTTTTCGTCACCAGCATTTTTCGTCATTTTTCGTCACCAGCATTTTTCGTCACCAGCATTTTTTTGTCATCAGCATTTTTCGTCATTTTTCGTCACCAGCATTTTTCGTCACCAGCATTTTTTCGTCACCAGCATTTTTTCGTCATTTTTCGTCACCAGCATTTTTCGTCATTTTTCGTCACCAGCATTTTTTGTCATTTTTCGTCACCAGCATTTTTTCGTCACCAGCATTTTTTGTCATTTTTCGTCACCAGCATTTTTTCGTCACCAGCATTTTTCGTCATTTTTCGTCACCAGCATTTTTCGTCATTTTTCGTCACCAGCATTTTTTCGTCACCAGCATTTTTCGTCATTTTTCGTCACCAGCATTTTTTCGTCACCAGCATTTTTTCGTCACCAGCATTTTTCGTCACCAGCATTTTTTCGTCACCAGCATTTTTCGTGATTTTTCGTCACCAGCATTTTTCGTCACCAGCATTTTTTTGTCATCAGCATTTTTCGTCATTTTTCGTCACCAGCATTTTTCGTCACCAGCATTTTTTCGTCACCAGCATTTTTTCGTCACCAGCATTTTTCGTCATTTTTCGTCACCAGCATTTTTTGTCATTTTTCGTCACCAGCATTTTTTCGTCACCAGCATTTTTCGTCATTTTTCGTCACCAGCATTTTTCGTCATTTTTCGTCACCAGCATTTTTTCGTCACCAGCATTTTTCGTCATTTTTCGTCACCAGCATTTTTCGTCATTTTTCGTCACCAGCATTTTTCGTCATTTTTTGTCACCAGCATTTTTTCTGGTGACGGTAGTGTCACTACCGAAACGGAAAAAAAATGACTAAGTCCAGAGCTCGATGAATGTTAGGGACCAAAAAAAAAGTCACTACCAATCAACTTTAAATTGCCTGAAACGTACTCCTAACAGGTTTTTGGGGGAACATTTTTTTTTCCGTTTCGAGTGTCACTACCGAAACGGAAAAAAAATTACTAAGTCCAGAGCTCGATGAATGTTAGGGACCAAAAAAAAACACTGGTCACGAAAAATGCTGGTGACGAAAAAATGCTGGTGACGAAAAAATGCTGGTGACGAAAAAATGCTGGTGACGAAAAAATGCTGGTGACGAAAAATGACGAAAAATGCTGGTGACGAAAAATGACGAAAAATGCTGGTGAAGAAAAAATGCTGGTGACGAAAAATGACGAAAATGCTGGTGACGAAAAATGACAAAAAATGCTGGTGACGAAAAAATGCTGGTGACGAAAAAATGACTACCGAAAAAAAAAAAAAAAATGTTCCCCCAAAAACCTGTTAGGAGTACGTTTCAGGCAATTTAAAGTTGATTGGTAGTGACTTTTTTTTTGGTCCCTAACATTCATCGAGCTCTGGACTTAGTCATTTTTTTCCCGTTTCGGGAGTGACACTACCGTCACCAGAAAAAATGCTGGTGACAAAGAATGACGAAAAATGCTGGTGACGAAAAATTACGAAAAATGCTGGTGACGAAAAATGACGAAAAATGCTGGTGACGAAAAAAAATGCTGGTGACGAAAAAAAATGCTGGTGACGACAAAAATGCTGGTGACGAAAAAATGCTGGTGACGAAAAATGCTGGTGACGAAAAATGACGAAAAATGCTGGTGACGAAAAAATGCTGGTGACGAAAAATGACGAAAAAATGCTGGTGACGAAAAATGACAAAAAATGCTGGTGATGAAAAAATGCTGGTGACGAAAAAATGCTGGTGACGAAAAATGCTGGTGACGAAAAATGACGAAAAATGCTGGTGACGAAAAAATGCTGGTGACGAAAAATGACGAAAAATGCTGGTGACGAAAGAATGCTGGTGACGAAAAATGCTGGTGACGAAAAAATGCTGATGACGAAAAATGACGAAAAATGCTGGTGACGGAAAATGACGAAAAAATGCTGGTGAAGAAAAATGACGAAAAATGCTGGTGACGAAAAATGACGAAAAATGCTTTTGACGAAAAAATGCTGGTGATGAAAAATGACGAAAAATGCTGGTGACGAAAAATGACGAAAATGCTGGTGACGAAAAATGACAAAAAATGCTGGTGACGAAAAAATGCTGGTGACGAAAAAATGCTGGTGACGAAAAAATGCTGGTGACGAAAAATGCTGGTGACGAAAAAATGCTGGTGACGAAAAATGACGAAAAATGCTGGTGACACGTGACACATGGCTATAAACACATTATAAACACATATCGATGACATAATGTATCAAAGGCGCCGCTACCTTCACACAGGGTGTGATTTTTTTCCCTTTAAATGTCCATTTTCATTGACTATAGCCTGGTTCCAGACTAGACTTCGCTCCCTCTGAAGTTGTGAGGGACCAAAGAGATTCCAGACTAATATCACAGCATTTTTAGATATTAGGGAAAAAAGTACAAACATTGGTAGTGACTTTTTTTTTGGTCCCTAACATTCATCGAGCTCTGGACGTAGTAATTTTTTTTCCGTTTCGGTAGTGACACTACCGAAACGAAAAAAAAAATGTTCCCCCAAAAACCTGTTAGGAGTACGTTTCAGGCAATTTAAAGTTGATTGGTAGTGACTTTTGTTTTGGTCCCTAACATTCATCGAGCTCTGGACTTAGTAATTTTTTTTCCGTTTCGGTAGTGACACTACCGAAACGAAAAAAAAAATGTTCCCCCAAAAACCTGTTAGGAGTACGTTTCAGGCAATTTAAAGTTGATTGGTAGTGACTTTTTTTTTGGTCCCTAACATTCATCGAGCTCTGGACTTAATAATTTCTTTTCCGTTTCGGTAGTGACACTACCGAAACGAAAAAAAAAATGTTCCCCCAAAAACCTGTTAGGAGTACGTTTCAGTTAATTTAAAGTTGATTGGTAGTGACTTTTGTTTTGGTCCCTAACATTCATCGAGCTCTGGACTTAGCAATTTTTTTTCAGTTTCGGTAGTGACACTACCGAAACGAAAAAAAAAATGTTCCCCCAAAAACCTGTTAGAAGTACGTTTCAGGCAATTTAAAGATGATTGGTAGTGACTTTTGTTTTGGTCCCTAACATTCATCGAGCTCTGGACTTTGTAATTTTTTTTCCGTTTCGGTAGTGACACTACCGAAACGGAAAAAAAAATGTTCCCCCAAAAACCTGTTAGGAGTACGTTTCAGGCAATTTAAAGTTGATTGGTAGTGACTTTTCTTTTGGTCCCTAACATTCATCGAGCTCTGGACTTAGTAATTTGTTTTCCGTTTCGGTAGTGACACTACCGAAACGAAAAAAAAATTGTTCCCCCAAAAACCTGTTAGGAGTACGTTTCAGGCAATTTAAAGTTGATTGGTAGTGACTTTTTTTTTGGTCCCTAACATTCATCGAGCTCTGGAATTAGTAATTCTTTTTACCGAAACGAAAAAAAAATGTTCCCCCAAAAACCTGTTAGGAGTACGTTTCAGGCAATTTAAAGTTGATTGGTAGTGACTTTTTTTTTGGTCCCTAACATTCATCGAGCTCTGGAATTAGTAATTGTATTTCCGTTTCGGTAGTGACACTACCGAAACGAAAAAAAAATTGTTCCCCCAAAAACCTGTTAGGAGTACGTTTCAGGCAATATAAAGTTGATTGGTAGTAACTTTTTTTTTTGGTCCCTAACATTCATCGAGCTCTGGACTTAGTAATTTTTTTTCCGTTTCGGTAGTGACACTACCGAAACGAAAAAAAAAATGTTCCCCGAAAATTCCCCCAAATTGACATGTATTTGGGCAGTGGACCCCAATGTGAAAAGATGTAGTGTCAGGGCCTCCCATGAAAAAGATTTATATTCATGCTGTAACACATTTTTTAAAAGTTATTTGTCTTGTTTGTTGTTCAAGTCAAAGCACCAGGAAGGCTGTACTTGTCAGTCGTCTGTTAGCTCAATGGGTTGAGACGCAGTATTCATGATCCAGAGGCCATGAGTTCAAATCCCATTGATGTCTTTCCTATGATTCTTTCCTTTGCAGACTGGCTTCCAGAAGATCAACTGAAAACTACCAGGAAGGCTGTACTTGTCAGCCATATGTTAGCTCAATGGGTTGAGACGCAGTATCCATGATCCAGAGGCCATGAGTTCAAATCCCATTGATGTCTTCCCTATGATTCTTTCCTTTGCAGACTGGCTTCCAGAAGATCAAGTAAAAACTATCAGGAAGGCTATATTTGTCATCCAACTGTTAGCTCAATGGGTTGAGACGCAGTATACATGATCCAGAGGCCATGAGTTCAAATCCCATTGATGTCTTTCCTATGATTCTTTCCTTTGCAGACTAGCTTCCAGAAGATCAACTGAAAACTACCAGGAAGGCTGTACTTGTCAGCCATCTGTTAGCTCAATGGGTTGAGATGCAGTATTCATGATCCAGAGGCCATGAGTTCAAATCCCATTGATGTCTTTCCTATTATTCTTTCCTTTGCAGACTGGCTTCCAGAAGATCAAGTAAAAACTATCAGGAAGGCTATATTTGTCATCCAACTGTTAGCTCAATGGGTTGAGACGCAGTATACATGATCCAGAGGCCATGAGTTCAAATCCCATTGATGTCTTTCCTATGATTCTTTCCTTTGCAGACTAGCTTCCAGAAGATCAACTGAAAACTACCAGGAAGGCTGTACTTGTCAGCCATCTGTTAGCTCAATGGGTTGAGACGCAGTATTCATGATCCAGAGGCCATGAGTTCAAATCCCATTGATGTCTTTCCTATGATTCTTTCCTTTGCAGACTAGCTTCCAGAAGATCAACTGAAAACTACCAGGAAGGCTGTACTTGTCAGCCATCTGTTAGCTCAATGGGTTGAGACGCAGTATTCATGATCCAGAGGCCATGAGTTCAAATCCCATTGATGTCTTTCCTATGATTCTTTCCTTTGCAGACTGGCTTCCAGAAGATCAACTGAAAACTACCAGGAAGGCTGTACTTGTCAGCCATCTGTTAGCTCAATGGGTTGAGACGCAGTATCCATGATCCAGAGGCCATGAGTTCAAATCCCATTGATGTCTTCCCTATGATTCTTTCCTTTGCAGACTGGCTTCCAGAAGATCAACTCGAAACTACCAGGAAGGCTATACTTGTCAGCCATCTGTTAGCTCAATGGGTTGAGACGCAGTATACATGATCCAGAGGCCATGAGTTCAAATCCCACTGATGTCTTTACTGTGATGCTTTCCTTTGCAGACTAACTTCTAGAAAAACAAGTTAAAACCACCAGGAAACCTGTAACTCTCAGCCAACAGCTTAGCTCAACTGGTAGAGCGTCTGTCCAATAACATGACTGACTTGACTTGAGTGGGTTCGATTCCCACTCGAGTCAAGTTATTCTACGGATATCAGTCAATTTATCCGTTGCCCCAAGTTACCTGGAACACTTGACTCGAGTGGGAATCGAACCCACTCAAGTCAAGTCAAGTTATTGGACAGACGCTCTACCAGTTGAGCTATGCTGTCGGCTGAGAGTTACAGGTTTCCTGGTGGTTTTAACTTGTTTTCTAGAAGTTAGTTTGCAAAGGGAAGCATCACTAAGGATATCAGTCAATTTATCCGTTGCCCCAAGATACCGGGGACACTTGACTCGAGTGGGAATCGAACCCACTCAAGTCAAGTCAGTCATGTTATTGGACAGACGCTCTACCAGTTGAGCTAAGCTGTTGGGAGTTACAGGTTTCCTGGTGGTTTTAACTTGTTTTTCTAGAAGTTAGTCTGCAAAGGAAAGCATCACAGTAAAGACACCAGTGGGATTTGAACTCATGGCCTCTGGATCATGTATACTGCGTCTCAACCCATTGAGCTAACAGATGGCTGACAAGTATAGCCTTCCTGGTAGTTTTGAGTTGATCTTCTGGAAGCCAGTCTGCAAAGGAAAGAATCATAGGGAAGACATCAATGGGATTTGAACTCATGGCCTCTGGATCATGGATACTGCGTCTCAACCCATTGAGCTAACAGATGGCTGACAAGTACAGCCTTCCTGGTAGTTTTCAGTTGATCTTCTGGAAGCCAGTCTGCAAAGGAAAGAATCATAGGAAAGACATCAATGTGACTTGAACTCATGGCCTCTGGATTATGAATACTGCGTCTTAACCCATTGAGCTAACAGATGGCTGACAAGTATAGCCTTCCTGGTAGTTTTCAGTTGATCTTCTGGAAGCCAGTCTGCAAAGGAAAGAATCATAGGAAAGACATCAATGGGATTTGAACTCATGGCCTCTGGATCATGAATACTGCGTCTCAACCCATTGAGCTAACAGATGGCTGACAAGTACAGCCTTCCTGGTGCTTTGACTTGAACAACAAACAAGACAAATAACTTTAAAAAAAATGTGCTACAGCATAAATATAAATCTTTTTCATGGGGGGCCCTGACACTACATCTTTTCACATTGGGGTCCACTGCCCAAATACATGTCAATTTGGGGGGTTGACAACAAATCGTTTCAGAACCACAGATTCCAAGAAAACAGCTGTAGGTGAATGGATAGAGTCACTGACTAGTGAGCCGCAGGTAACAGGTTCAAGCCTCAGCTACAGCAGCAAGTCAGGATGTCAAATCAAATAGGTATTATTAGGAGTGAAATGGTTGTGTTTCTTCACCCCAACTGCACATGACAGCAGTTTAATATCAGTTTACATGTACGTTATTTTCAGTGATGAAGACAAACCGCACAGACGTTCACTGTACTTTAGTACATTTTGTAAACTTATGACTCTGAGTAGAGTATAGCCTGACTTAAACAAACAAATAACAACTTAGTATAGTCAGATTATTTTTTACACAACTTACATTTTGTAATCAAACTACCGAAACGAAAGTTGGTCACCACCGAAACGAAAGTTAAATCCGAAAAAATCACTAAGTGTGGAGGCCAAAATCGTCCCCCCAAAAACCTGTTAGGAGTACGTTTCAGGCAATTTAGAGTTGATTGGTAGTACTTTGTATTGACTTTTTTTGGTCCCTAACATTCATCGAGCTCTGGACTTAGTAAATTTTTTTTTTCACCATTGTGTCACTACCGAAACGAAAGTTTGTCACTACCGAAACAAAAGTTAAATCCGAAAAAATCACTAAGTGTGGAGGCCAAAATACTGGCCCCAAAAATCTGTTAGGAGTATGTTTCAGGCAATTTAGAGTTGATTGGTTATTTTCGTATATTCGCTGACCATCTCTCTCTCTCTCTCTCTCTATATATATATATTTTATTTTTATTTTTTTCATTTGCAATAAAATAAAGAGGCTTGTTTTAAAATACTTTAAAAAGCATTATGAGTACATGAAACAACATTATGAGTGTCAACAGACTATTAAACAGAGAAGTGTAGGCTGCTGCTAGGGTGTTTATGTGCACTAAGGACACAGGATGTGTGTCAAACCACATCCTCCATCACAATGCAGCTTGACTGGATGATGTCATCTTATACTAAATTAGTTTGAATTTTCATGTGTGGGGTCCGTGACCAAATACATATTAATTTAGGGGTCCTTTTTGATTGATTGCTTGATTTTATTTGGTGACAAAAATAGCACAAAAGCACAAAACCAACATACTGTACAGTCATTGTATCACAGAGGATGAAAACACAATTAAGCCAGAAGGCTTATTTCCATTGAGGTCCTCTTAAACAAAAAACACTAAACATTGGGGCGGCAGTGGCTCAGGAGGTAGAGTGGCCTCTTGGTATCCTAGTTCGATCCCGGGCTCCCCCAGAGTTAGTGTCGAAGTGTCCTTGAGCAAGACACTGAACCCCTAATTGCTCCTGATGACTGTCAAGTTTATTCTCAATTGTGGCAGTTTTTCAGTATGTTATTTAATTTTGTGATACAATGTATTGTACAGTCGGTGGGGTGGAGGGGGGTGCAAACTTGAGCTTTTCTTGGAACTCCAGAATTGCTAAATCCGCCAGTGCTTCTAGTACTTACACATACACTCAGCGGTTTTCCTGTGGTATATTCATTTTCAAGTGAAGTGATGCATTTTCTGACTAAACTATCTTTTAACCACTTAAACCCCAGCATCCGTATTGTGGGGATATTCGCTGAAAAAACAAATGCATTTTATCTTATTTTTACCTTTCTGCGAACATCCACGATGGTTGGCTTGGCTGTCATGCATATGACACCCATGACGGTGCTATAAGTTGCTCTGAGCTCCTCAGTGTTCACCGACCACAGTTTGAACAAGACACTTCTCTGACTGACGTCTCTTCAACACTTTGAAACAGGTATCTTTGCTTTTACCTTCTTTATTATTATAGACATGATTGCTATCTAGAATATAGAGCTTTTTAAAACTAATTTTAACATACATAAATATATCATATTTCATCAGCTATATTTAGTAACGGTAGGCCTATAGGTATTATATTTTGTTTATTTATTTGTTTGATCCAGTAACAGAGGGAGCTATGAGCGTCTTGGCGGTGATCATGTGTGCAGGGTGTTCATTGATCTTTAGAACATCTCTCCTGTAAGAAACCTTGGCAGATGATTTTGTCCCAAACTGACAAAAACCAATACACTTTATTCTCTAGAGTCAGCTGACCAAGATGTATCAGTCAGACTTTTCATATACCATTCCGATTGGCTATGACTGACAATTTGTGGGCCCGGAATTTTGAAAATAGGCGATATGCAAGCTCACAACGTTGTGTGCTTGTAGGTTGGCTATTTAAAAAGAAGAAATATATATATAACTAGAAAATGTGCTCCTCGGAGCACAGATCTCCGCCAGGAGGTGGTAAAAGGTGATCGAGGTGGTAAAAGAAAGTACTGTTCCTGATTAATTCTGTCTTACCTACATATTGTGATGTCACGTGAAGCTTGACCAATGTTAGGTGTTCACAGACGGACGGACACACACACACACACACACACACACGGACGGACAAAGTGAAAACATACTCTCCACCATGCCTTCGGCCTGGCGGAGACAATAACATTTTAACAATACAAATCTTGTATGTGGGTCCCTGGTACCAAATCATTTTAGTATAGTAACACATGGCCTGTTAAAACAAAGTATTAACCTTTGTTTTGTTATTTTAGGTTTTAGGACGATGGAGATTATGACCACATCTGCTGTTTATCACAATAAAGAGTTGGAACTGTCTGGTGGAAACCTCAAGATTGTGTACCTCGTCATTTACAGCCTGGTCTTTGTGCTCGGCGTGTTGGGAAACAGTGTTGTCATCTGGCTGACGGGCTTCAAAATGAAGAAAACCGTCAACACCGTTTGGTACCTCAACCTCGCTGTGGCCGACTTCCTGGTTACAGCGTTCCTGCCCCTGCCCATCACACGAATAGCTCTGGACGGCCACTGGCCTTTTGGCAAATTCATGTGCAAAATGGACGGTACCGTTTTCTTCATGAGCAGGTATGCCAGCATTTACATCATGATGGTCATCAGTGTTGACAGATGTGTATGTGTGGTGTGTCCAGTGTGGGCCCAGAACTACCGCAGTGTCAGAAAGGCGTCTTGTGTGAGTCTGGCTGTGTGGGTGCTGGCCTTGGCTCTCAGCTCCCCTTACTTAGTCTTTAAGGACACAAAGCCCCCCTACCGTGATAAGGACATCATCTGGTGCTACAACAACTTTGCACTCACCGATGACTACATTAAACCCAGAGTAAATCATTTGTCGGACTTTCGATTTGGGGTCATGATCATCACTCGCTTTCTCATCGCATTCGTGGTCCCTTTCACTGTCATCGTCTCCTGCTATTCTGTCATCATCTACCGGCTCAGGAATAATCGCTCACTGGCCAGCCAATCAGGTCGCCCCTTCAAAATCATAGCAACTGTTATCACCGCATTTTTCCTGTGCTGGGTCCCCTATCACATCATAGATCTGATTGACTTTGTGCATGTGCTGGTGACAGAGTACAGTGAAACACTGGATCATGTGGTCACCATGGGGATCCCCATAACAGACAGCCTGGCATTTCTCAATAGCTGCCTGAACCCGCTGCTGTACGTGTTCATGGGTCAGGATTTCAAGGATGTATTTCGCAGCTCTATCCTAAAGGTGCTGGAGAAAGCCTTCACCGAAGAGCTGCCTCAGACGATCACTTCCACAAACCCAGGGAAAACCAGTCAAGAGACTGCCTTGTCTGAGACACAGGTTTAGGGTTGTCTTTGGATGTACTTTAATATGTAAATGGATTTTCTTCTCAGTACGTTCTCCAAGATTGCAACAATGATGAAAAATATCCAAAAATAATATGTTGGAGGAACAGTTTTTAAAAAAACTGTATTGTTTGGAGGTTCTCTTTGACATGCATCTTTAATGTTTGAGTTTTTGTTATTCTCCCTACTCTCCCTCTCTCCCTGTCCTCCCTCCTTTTATTTCTTCTTTTTATGAATAACAAAATGATGGAGCCATTTAGCAGGACTATGCCCCTGTGGGCAGAAGTTAAAGAGGTTTTGGAGGTGCACTGTATAGACCAATTATTTGACTGCACGCACAGGTGCCGGGTTCATGTAATCAATTTATATCATATTAAGGATCTCCATATATGGGCATAAAATAGATAAGGGCATATGGGCATATGAGTCAGATTGGCGGTGTGACGTAGATGTGATTTGAGGACCGCGTCCCTCACACCTACCCTAAGAACCTCTAGTACTACAAATACACTCAGCGGTTGTCCTGTGGTTTATTCATTTTGTGAACACTTTTAATAAGAAACAAATGCAACTTCCCCATTTCACGCGGTTGTTATTTTTACCTTTCTGCAAAGGTTGACTGTCATGTATTATAACAATAAAATAAATACAAGGTTCAAATGAAACCATTCCAATAGTAATTATACAATAAATACAAGGTTCAAATGAAGCCATTCTAATAGTAACTATACAATACATACAAGGTTCATGAAAGTGCTCTGAGTTCTATAATTTCATTTTGCAATAAAAGAAAGAGGCTTGTTTTAAAATACTTTTAAAAGCATTATGAGTGTTATAAATACATTGAAAAGACATTCTGAGTGTCAACAGACTAATAAACATGAAGTCTATAGGCTGATGTTAGCGGGGGGGGGGTGCTGTCATTTGGTTAAAGTTGTTTGGCTATTCAAATAATATTTTTAATTTGAATATTTGAATGAGCTTGTAGATCTGCTATTTCTTTTTAATCATGATTTTTTTTAAGTAACTCAAATGTTTGCTTCTGGGGGTCCCTGGAGCAGCATATGTTGAGATGGGAGTCGGTGGCCAAATACATATACTTTTGATAAGAAAAGGTTTGAGCACCACTGATATAGCAACATACAGTACGTTTTTCAGAAAACTGTTAGAATCGTAGAATCTGCCTCAGGTCTTAATGGGTTAAAGTGGTTTCGGTGCTCAAAGGAAACAGGCTTTGATGGAGGATGTACACATACAGTACGTACATCCTCCATGGATGATGTCATCTTATTCTATTCTAAATGAGTGTGTGTGCGTGTGTGTGTGTGTGTGTGTGTGTGTGTGTGTGTGTGTGTGTGTGTGTGTGTGTGTGTGTGTGTGTGTGTGTGTGTGTGTGTGTGTGTGTGTGTATGTGTGTGTGTGTGTACGTGTGTGTGTGTGCGTGTGTGTACGTGTGCGTGCACGCGCGCAGATATGGTCAATGGCATTTTATAACACAGTAATACATATCAACAAATACTTATGTACAGTACATGTACAAAGAAGAAAAAGGGAAATGTCAGCAGAGAATGACACCACCTTTCTATGGGACATTTTTTGAAAGAAGAAAACATTGTAATCACACAAAAAGTTACATACTGCTGCTTTAATCATCAATACATTTTATCATAAAATTATATTAATACAATTCTAAATTCTTGAGAAATACTATGGATAGTAAAGAGGGAAAAAAGTGTATCTTGAATGAAAATACATAAGGGGACAATACAATAAGACTTCTAACAAGTGAATGCTCGTGTGATTCATGTGATCACTACTTCAGTGACACTGATTATTTGTCCAGGACTCAAATATTGAAACCAATATGAGTTTGTACAAATATTGGTCATTTGCCAGTAAATTTAAAAAGGTTTATATATATATATATATATATATATATATATATATATATATATATATATATATATATATATAGTACTATTTTCTTTATTGTTTGAAATGTCTTTTGTACTTTGTAGTTTTGAATACTTGAGTATTTTTTTAAAAGCACATCATTTTGGATGTGAAAAAACAACAGACAATCCGGGCATTCAGGAGTAAAAAGGAGGCCTTTAGACAACCTTTATTTATTAAAAGGCAACTGCCAACATGTTTCCACCTCGGAAGGTCTTCATCAGGGCGAAAATGTAATTGTAAATACACTGCGGTCTTCAGATTGTGTGGTGTTAGTGACATGTTTGTGGACACAGCATCACAGCATCCTGATCTTCACCCTGTCAAAGATCTGACAGACTTTGGCGGCAGGGACACAGCCTTCCCTCAAAATGGTTATGGTCCCTGTGGAGACAGAAGAACGTTTTTAAAAGACGAGACAGTCCAAACAAAAACATTGTTTTGCTGAGCTATTTCTTCCATTCATTGGCTTCCGGTTGCCGCCCACACCCAGTACAAAACACTGGTGATGACCTACAAGGCAACCAAAGGCATGATATCCCCATACCTTCAAGACATGAGTTCATTCCACAGTTTGGGAGCCAGGAGATTTCTTGACGTGTTGCGATACTGTGCATGCTCCCAAACTGTGGAATGAACTCCTCACTGCCATCAGAACTGCAGATTCACCCCCAATATCTACAATATTGAGAATATTATTTACCTTAGATAGCATGTTATTTAGACAGATGCTAGGCCTTGATGTTTACCTGGAATTCATAGCATTCATAGATAAGGGCGTCTGCTATATGCCTAAATTGTTCTAAAACAGCTGGTAAATCATTATGCATCATACCCTCATCGATCTTCAGGCAGTTGACCACGGTGGAGGCCACCACTTCATTGGAGTCTCCATCACAGAGAACCCCTTGGATCTTGTGTCCCAAACGGCTGCAGCAAACACAGACATGTTACCGGAGGATACGAGAAAGTAATGTGTGTTAAATAGCTCTATATTCTGAGTAATCATTGCTACAGATTGCTACGTTTGTTCAGTAAGGTCTCCCCATCTTTCCGGCTCTTTAGTAGACGGAAAATGCATTTTCAGGTCGGGATATGAATAATCCACTCAGGGGAGAGAAATGATACAGGATGAACAAGTAAAAGTGCATTGATGAAACAAATACATTACATTACAGTCATTTAGCAGACGCTTTTATCCAAAGCGACGTACAATAAGTGCATTCAACATAGGTAGGGAACAAAACTACGAATCACCAGAAGTCTTAAGTGCATTCTCTTCTAAAACAAGCAACTAAGAGTACCTAGCGCTAAGGAAAAAGTGCAATATATCAGCTACCTACTTTCATAAACAGATGAGACAAATAGGAAAATAAAATGAGCAAGAGCTAAAACAAATCGAATAAACAAGATCCAATAAAACAAGAAAACAATAAAACAAGAGCTTGTACAACTAGTTAACAACAAGTAGGCAAGGCAAAGAGGCATGGTAGTGTTTCCTGAAGAGGTGGGTTTTCAGCCTGCGGCGAAAGATGGGCAGTGACTCTGCTGTCATGACATCAGTGGAGAGTTCATTCCACCACTGTGGGGCCAGGCCAGAACAAATAAAATCAGCACACAAAATTGGAATTGGAACTCTATAAAACTGCACGCTGGGCAAGACCTAGCCGGTTGAGTGTCTGAACGGAAGTACTGGAATTTGGCAGAAGTACGGCCCAAGGAAATTAGGGATGTTCCTAGCGTTTTTTTTACTGACGTGTACACGTCATTTTTGAAACCGTTTATTCGAATACACGAAAATTAATTAATTAATTAAATTATTACAATTAACACCCAGAAAATGGCCCAAACTGAGCACATTTCGATCTATAAGGTTAATTATCATTTGAAAAAAATATTAAGAGTATATGAAAGCCAATTAAAATGCTTATAAATAAATATTAAAATACACGTTGAGAGGGAAAGTAGGTCAAACCAATTGTCCACCACTGCGTGCAAGCGTGCATTAGACCTCCGCAACATTGCGCAAATTACAGCATTCCATTTATTATAGTCTATATGTTCATTAGCTATCACATTAAATTAACTGAGTTCAGAGTCAAACAACATCACGTTAAACAACGTTTATTTTCCAAAGGTTTTAGAAACACCTTACTTGTTCAAGTTTTTCAAAGACTTTTTCTTTTCTTTTATACATTTGTTTAATGCTTGAAGCACAGTGCAGACAGTCACACAGCATGTGTGGCTTTAAAAAAAAAAAAAAACTATGAAATAAAATGAAGAAACAAACAACAACAAGCCTGTCTAACAAACCGCCCTATTAACTTGGCCTTATGAAAGCCGGGAGTCGGGACCAATATGGCTTAATGAACAACAAACAAACAACATTTAGGCCTACGCGACTCAGTCAGTAAGCTCCACAATAAAATAAAACAGTGATCAAACAGTCAGTGGAAGATTTGTTCTTTTTTTACTCACTCAGACCATGCGTTTTTGTTGAGCGAAATCAACATATCAACATGCTGGGGTGTTAGACGGGATCGGAGGCGAGACACAATAAGGCCCGCAGCTGAAAAGACTCGCTCAGATGGCACAGATGATGCAGGTATACAGAGAAAACGCATTGCAAGTCGGTAAAGTTTGGGGAAACTTCGCTCTTTGCCGCCCCACCACAGAAGTGGGTCTTCACTAAGTGGGATGGGTGGTTCAGCCCAGTATCGCTCCAGCTCATCATCTGGACTTGGCTCCCATCCAGCATAATCCTCCCCAAAGAAAGCACTCAGGGACGTTTTTTTCTTTTTTGGCTGCGAGGGCCCCGGTTCATGCCCTGCAGCGTTGTGGTCGGGATCGTCGTCTTCGTCAGACTCATGACGCACTGTCACTGGTTCTGGTAGGCTGTTATACTGCACAGCGAGTTGTTCTCGGACCTTAACTTGCACATCCAACGGGAGAAAGCGCAGGTGTTTATGGCGGGGATCTAGAGCCGAGGCGAGCAAAGCAGCTCTCCCAGCTTTGTTTGTATCTGCGGGTTCCATTCGTTTCTGCAGTGATTTCGCTACTGTCCCCTTAAACTCGGCCACTACTTTGGGATCCTCTTCAGAGCGGAGTAGATGTCTGAGAGACAATGGGAAAGTAATTAAATACAAAAAGTGCTGATCATCGGTGCACATGCAGATTATCACATGAATCAATTAATAATGTTAATAATAGCTAAATATTAGTATACTTGGGCTTTCGCTTACTAGCCTACTATCTATTTAGACAAATAATGTAATATATTAAATTATTAATAAATGAATTTACAGGCTATGCTACGCTATATTTTATTTACCTGTTCAACAAATGCGTTGTGATTGGGAAGACCACTGACAACGACACGTAGTCCTCGCTGCAAAGAGTCGTAGTGGCAGTTTTGAGAGCCTGGAGGACAGGCAGCATTGCCTCTAATGTCTGCCAATTGTCATCTGTCAACTCCAAGGTCCTCGCCTCGGAAAGTTTGGTGAAGGTTCTGTCCGAGAGGACGGCCGTGATGGGCCATCTTTGTTCGTGGAGACGAGTGAGCATGTCACAAACAGAGTTCCAGCTGGTCTGGCACGACTGTATGAGTTTGTGGTCGCCCTTCACCTCCTGCTGTTTTTGCTTCGCCTTAAGTGCATTGGTGGCGACAGTACTGTGATGGAAATGGCCAACGAGTCTTGAACCCGCACCTATCAGTCGGGCCATGGCGTTAGCTTTTAGACCATCATTAATGGCCAACTGCAGCGTGTGGGCAAAACATGGCACTGACTCCCACTCCAGCAGAGTTACGTTTGCTGACACCATGTTGGCTGCATTATCATGAACGCAGGCAGTGACTTTTCCTTCCAGGCCCCATTTATTGGTAGATGTTTTCAGATGCTCAGCCAGGTTAGCTGCTGTGTGTCGCTCCTCCAGCGCGCATGTCTGGAGCACTCGACTGACCAGTTTCCCTTCAACAATAAAATGAGACGTAATTGTCATATATGACTCGGTGGTTGTGGATGTCCAGCCATCACTTGTGATTGCAACATATTCCGCCCTCTCCATATTCCCTTTTATGGCTGCATTCATTTTCTTATGTGCCAGCTCCAACCTCGACGTTATCATTTTCCTCCCTGGCACTGTGTACTCCGGCTCTAAAAAGTTAATCAGTTTGTTGAAGCCATCGCCTTCAACAAAGCAGAGGGGCAGCATGTCTGTTGCGGTCATCTGCGCGATGAGCTGATTTATTTTTTCAGACCGACCAGGGTCACATCGGCGGTGGCTAGTAGTAGAAGTGGTGAACGATGTAATGCGGGCCTGTGTTTGGCTCTGGCTAGCTCCAGTGTCAAGGTTTACGTCGAGGTGTTTTTTTTGTAAGTGATTTCTCAGCGACCCAGTCGAATTCTTATAAGCAAGCTTAACTGGACACAGCCTACACACCGCTTGTGTGCCATCTTCTGACAAGTCAAAATATTCCCAAGCTTTGCTCTTCTTTTTTACCGACATCGTTGCACAGACGCACACGTGTGTTTGTTTACGCTCAATCAATGCACGGGGAAGGAATGTGTCAACCCACAATGCCAAGCTGCAGTGAGTCCTGACCAGCGCTGCAGAAATGAGTGACATGCACGCAAATGATCCATGTTAATACTTAATTGACACGTATTTTAGCTTTCTTAAATGCAAACTTTTATTAAGACATGACAGTAATTTGGTTACAAAAATGAAATGTGTAAAATAAAACTTTGAAAAAATATATTATTATTATTTTTAATATCTTTTAGAATAACCGGATTTTATTTACAAAACGGTTAGTAGGGTCCATCCCGTTTAATCGAATAGTCGAATATCCGTGCACATCCCTAAAGGAAATGATGTTGGCACTTTACAAATCTGTTAACATTCTCCGTGAATGAAACGAGTGTTGTGATTGGTCAAAAATGATCATTTCCTGGGGAAATACGTACGACGAAAGTCCTTCCCCATTGGCACCCTCTGCTTTAGGTCATGACCAGGCTTTTCTCTTCGCAGATGAGTAGGGAACGAGGCTAATAAAACTGAAGCTGATAAATTGGTTCTCTCTCCTTATTGGATGGAATATACAGTAGAACCACGTGGTTCCAAAACCTTTTAGCTTAAGACCCAAAAGAGAAATTAGACGTTTGTCCGGAAAGAGAAAGACGTGCCGTGTTGTGAGCTTGTAGATCTGCCATTTCACTACTTCTTAAACCTTTTTTTATTCATTTATGGAAATTATTTGATTTTTTGATTTTATTCATGAAATAAAATTACTTTAGTTTTTAATTTATTAAATGTTGGGATTTGTTTGTTTAATTTTTTGTGTATCTTTTGAAATAATACATTCATACATATATATATACTTTTTTTAATGTTGGAAACGAAGAAGAGGGGATATTTACTCACAACCCATAAAACAAATTGGGAAACATGCTAAGGACAACTTTAGTTTTTTACAACCAAGGTTTAAGTTTTAGATTGTAATTAAAGTAAATAAAATATGAGTGTTAAAATTTTAAAATGTACTGCTTTCTATTAGTTTTAGCAATTTTCGCGATCTTTTTTACAGTGGGCGGGGGCATTCTGTCCGGTGGCTAAATATGTCTTTTTTTACACAATAACCCGGTGTTTTCTTTATTATTATTTACAGTAGCTCTTCTAGCCCCCACTAACTCACATCTGGCCATCAAAGACCACAGGACCTTTTTTATTGTGTAAAAAAGGCATATTTAGCCACCGGACAGAATGCCCCCGCCCACTGTAAAAAATATCGCAAAAATTGCAAAAACTGTAGAAAGCAGTACATGAAAAAAAAATGACACTCATCTTTTATTTACTTTAATTACAAGCTAAAATATAAACCTTGGTTGTAAAAAACTAAAGTTGTCCTTTTACTGAATGACAGCAGACACGCCCACCTGATCACCATACTGTGGTGAGTGCTGTCCGGCTCTCCGCTGGGATTGGCCGAGGTGATGGCGAGGGGTCCGGTGAGGTCACACAGGTGACAGGTGACCGTGTGATCGGGAACACGGATCATGATGCTGTCCCTGGTGCCCACGTAGTCATACGCTGCTGCCACACCTAAAAACACATAAAAAAATAAAATAAAAAGTTATCAATAGAATAATCTGTAATAAGATGATAATGGATAGTTGCAGCCCTGGTCCCGTGTTTACCCAGTTTGAGGAGCCAGTCTCCCTTGCTGACGATGCAGCTGATTCCTCCAGGGTAGACGGTCCTCATGAACTCCCACAGCAGAGGGCTGAACGGGGGCTTGGCGCTCACCAGCTGCTCAATGCTGGAGATGCAGATACAGATGGGCTTCTCCGCTGGTCGCTCCTGATTGGTGCAGATCATACATACATAGACAACATTAACACAAAGTCAACCGGATTGCAGCTTTAATGATGGATAAAGAATATTGTGTAGATCTCTCTGCCATCTTGCCTTGATGTTGTAGATGTGTTGAATGGCCTGGGGCTGCTTGCAGGATGCAGCCAGGGCGTACACAGTGTCCGTGGGGATCCCACACACCCCGCCGTCCTCCAGGAGGCTGGAGATGTGCAGCAGGCCGCTGGTCAGCTGGGAGTCAGCCACGGGACACGCCCCCTCTGCTGCCGTCTGCTGCTGCTTCTCATTCTGACACAAAACCATAGACCGTAAAAAAGAAATGGAGGTTACGACCATAGACTCTATAGACCGTAAATGAAGCCGATTTTTCAACTATTTCGAATCCACCATCTTTCTATATCCGAATATACAAAAAAGAAACCGGAAATTAATGAATGCTATTGGTTGACACCAGAGCGGGGGTGGGGAATTAATACTATTGGTTGTGTAGCTTTGTCAATCAAATCATCACAAGGTAGCCACGCCCCTCCTACAGCATACCCTACTTTATCATCAATTTTTAAATAAATGTGACCATAATTTACCAAAACGCATATCATAGTGATTGAAAGAAGACTTTAAACTAGCGACTGGAAGCATTATAGTATTTATGACAATGTTTATTAGGGTAATGAAATCAAATGTAAAGTTCTGCAAAAACCCATCCGCTTGAATAGAGCCTGATTATTTCTGACACCAGCAGGGGTGAAATGGCGAGATTACCGGCCATTCATATGAACCGTCACTTCCTACACAGCCTCAATTTACAACTCAGAAGCTGGCCCCTTGCACAAAACACACATGGAGGGAGACCAAATGAAGTAGGATTTTTTTTTTTGTGTCCAAAACCTTTTTTGTCTTTCTGTGTAAATTCTTTAGAGGCAGGGCAACAGATAAGTTGTAATGCTAGAAATGCAAATAATGGGAAAACCAGTACTTGTGTTATGATTTGGTGTTCTCAAAAACAATAAATATGTTTCAGAAATGTTGGAGAGGAAAAAAGTTTGAACACCTTAAATCTGCCCCAACGTTCAGTTGATCAGAAACTGGTACTGGTGTTCAGATATGGACTAAATATCAGTAGTTTATCTGTTGCCCTACCATTAATATGACTGCGCTGATGAGTTGGCAATAGAATAGAATAGAAGTGTTCACCTTCAGTAAGGGCGGGCCCTGTGGTAACAGTCTCTGGGAGAACATGCAGTTTGTCAGTGATGCCAACATTCCATAGAAACACGTTATGGAGAACACTGCCAGCATAGCAACTGTAAAGAAAATATCACAAAGTCTTCCAGATTCAGGCCATTTTCACATATGTCTCCACTTAAAGGGGCATGAAACCATAGGCTGATTTTGTCGTTTGTTTTCCAGTTCAGGTGAAAAACTACAGAAGGGTAAAAACATGGCAGGCCAAGGCCAAGGCCCTCATTGGAAACAAGTCCGCAAGGACTTTTATGAACGGACCTGTTAGACAAAGTATTTTAAATGTAAATGTGTTGTTTTACATTTTTTTGCCTAATAAAATATTCAATCAATCAATCAATCAGGCTAGTACACAACTCAGCATTAGCTAATCATAATTGATAATGTGTTTGTTAGATTTAGGTGTTTCCAAAGCCATTTGGTGTGTCAGTGTGAAAGCACAGGCGGTAATCAGACCAGTAATGACCATTGCACATTGACATACCTATGTTGTAAATCTAACACACTCAATGTTAAAGGGATAGTTCACCCCAAAAATGACCTGCAGCGGTTCCGGTAGGAGACACAAATAGTCTCCTTTGTGTCTCCTACCGGAACCGCTGCCTACCGGTCCGCTAGTCATCAAATTATTGGCTTAGGAATGCGACAAAAACAAACGAAAAAATCCATGAATTCAAGTCTCAATGGGGTGACTAATCGGTAGCATTTTTTGTTGTTGTTTGGGGTGAACTATCCCTTTAATTTGATTAGCTGCAGCCGTGTTGATTTATTCACTGTAATACATACAGATACTGTATATTACCATGATAGATAATCCCTAGCCTCATCACTAGTATGAAATGGTACACATTTCCAATCTCCTGAGTGGGTGGGGCTTGACATCAGATGAGGTTTCATCCAGTGGTGTGTTCTAGATTTTTTTGGAGGGTATACTATGATTATTCCCTGCCTCCCTAAAAAAAATTGTGTGGCCCACACGCAATATGCTTTTATTGACGCGCATACGCGAATACTAATGAAGTACTCTAATCACTGCCTGATCAGATACGCTGTTTTGAACAGTTTTTGGATGTAGACGGTGGCGACGAACAAAAATCTACAGGGCATACTACGTATACAGCGTACCACGGTAGAACACATCACTGGTTTCATCATCAAGTGACGAGAAGTCAGGAATTGTGCTTAAATCATGTTAGTGAAACCAATTCTATTTATCTATTCAATGTTCAGGCACTAGGGTTGACCAGTGTGAACCTGTGAATTTTCAAATTGCTAAAGTTTAAATAGGGCTGAAGTGGTTTTGTAATAATAATCAACATCTACAAAGTAACTAGTAACTAAAGTTTTCAAATAATAGTAGTGGAGTAAAAGTACAATATTTGCCTATGAGATGTAGTGGAGTAGAAGTAAAAGTACTGAAAATTGGAAAAACTCCAGTAAAGTAAAAATACCTAAAAATATTACTCAAGTACAGTTCTTGAGTAAAAGTACTTTACACCACGGCTAACCAGTACCTACTTTCTAGTTGGTATGGTAGTTTCTGCAGTGTGGAAAGCAGGAAGCAGACCAATATCACTTCCATGACTGTCGTTAGAAACAGTAAAACCAGGTTCCTAAATGCAGCTGAAAGACAAAGTAACAAACAAAGGACAATTACTTAAAAAACAGTTGTGTCAATTACAGTAGCCCTTCTATTGAACAGTTATCTGGAGGCCAGTTAACTCACCAATTAGCATAAGAAAAGCATTAATGACCAGGAAAGCCACGGCTCCAGCTGTAAAGGCGTAGGCTGTCTCTGGTGAAAGCTGGAGTAGGTTACCTGGCAAAGCAAAAATATGACATATATATTAATTGTTTTACCTTTATTTATACAGGTAAAATCCCACTGAGATACAATATCTATTTTACAAGGTAGCCCTGTCTAGGATAGCAGCCAACATACAACAAACAACATATACAGTCACATTTACATAAAGAAAATGAACATTAAAAAGAATTCAACAGTGTAACAAATGTCCTGAAGCAACAATAACAGCAGTAGCACTTATAGAGACCATTCAATAAGACTGAAAACCATTAAGCAGGTGGAATGTCCGATGGAGTCTGCCATCAAATCACACAATAAACGTATAAAAGCCCTGAGGTTGATCAGTTCCTATTATGTCCAAGAGGTTCAGTTCAAGCTTTAGGGACAGTGAAGGTGTCCTCAGGTGTCGTCTAAATGGAAAAAACGTTTGGGAAAATGGAAAAAACGTGGGAGAGAAGCAAACCAAGGATGAAAAAAATCATTGGTTTGGAAAAAATGAATTACTAACAGTATGAGAGTCACTCAACAAATCCTTGTCCAACCTAAACGTGAATTATTTTGACTGACATACCTGCAAAACGAAACCAGGTCCAGACAGCCCACACGGCCCCGTAGAAGGACGGGACGACCGAGCCAAAGCGGACGCCTCCCCTGACCTGTAGACGGCTGACGTAGGCCTGGATGATGCTTCCAGAGATGAGCACCCAGGGGACAGTCAGATGCAGGAAGAAGGGGTTTGTGCTGGAGACACCAGCATGAAGTGCGGACAGAGCTGCCACCCCGTTGCACAAGTAGAACAGGGCATCTGGGATTTGGTCTGTCTGGGAGTCAGTCAACCCTTGGTCTCCAACTAGGGCTGCACAATGTTAGGAAAACATGTGATATGCGATAACAGTGTTGGATATTGCGATGACGGTATGACTCGCGGTAAGTGAAGAAATATTGAAGAATACCGTTAATGTCTTTCTATTTTAGGTTTGCTGCTAACATAGCTCAGACGATGAATATAGGATATACACACACTGAAAAAATAAGTAATAATACATTAATTTCGGGTATATGTACTCTCCTGATTGGATGAAATTGGTATCCCAAACTGAAAATTTATTTTCTGTTTACAAAAGAGCTGAAGAGACGAGGAGACCTGTGTTACTGAACAAACACTCAGTAAACAATAATTACTATCAGAATATAGAGTGATTTAAACTTATTTCAACAAAAGAAAATACCAAAATAAACAGTTCAAAACTATAATAACCTTGCTGGTCTCCAGCTCTCAGCCTGTAGCAGCCCAGAGCCATCTTGAGTCGGTCTGTGGAGACCAGCTGTGTACCGACGGGGATGAGGGTCTTCTCTGCGATGGAGTTGATGAGACGGCAGAACGTACCGTAGAGGGAGACCGCCGTGAACAGGGAACACGCCACTCCAAAGCATGTGTAGTAGCTAGAGTTGTCACCATCATGGCGTTTTAGTTCACGGTTAATTGTCATACAAATAATTGTGATTAATGATTTAATTGTTTTTGGAATTGAATTAAAGCATATAAATACAAATTACTTTTCTGTTTGCCTTTTAGGCTTTGTCAACAAAATTGTGTAGGGCAGATATGACAAATAACTTCACAGATTTTATAACCATTATGTTCATATAATTGGTCCTCACTAAAGCTCCTTTCTGTCTACTCACTCTGTGTCTCAGAGGAGGACTGAGGACAGTTCAGAAACCTGCCTACCAGTGACATCATCGGTAGGCAGGTTTGGTCATTTCAAACAACATTTCACACTTGTTATTATCTTTAATGGCTTCTATTTCAGCATGCTAAGGCTGCAGTTTCCATGAGCTTAGAATCCCCATCGATGATAACATAGGTAGGCAGGTTTCTGAACTGTCCACAGCTCACCAATGAGAAACAGAGTGAATAGATGGAAATTGTGCCGTCTTATAATGACCAGTGAGGACCAATTATATGAACATATGGTTGAAATTGGGTGAAGTGTTGCAAATAACTGATCAGGTGATTAATTGTGACAGGCCTAGCAGTACCTCTGGAGTGGGATGGAGGCGATGGTGGTGATGGTGAGAAGGAGGAACAATGCATTGTGGGTCAGCTCCAGCGTGTCTGTGTTGAGGCATAAAACGCAGAGAACCAACGCAGCCGCCACAAAAAAACAGTCCCCCACCATCGGCTCTCTGCCAGAGGCCACTTTACTGGGCTCCGTTATCAAAGCAGACGCCACAAACTCCTCCCAAGCCTTGATCAACCAGTACGTGGCGTGGAGCCCAAACTTTGTTGTATGGTAGCAATCTTGGCGCAGGTGGCCGTAGTAGCTAGAGAACAGCTGGGCCACCGAGATAATCGAGACCCAGGCAACACCTAAGAAAGAAAGAAAGAAAGAAAAAAAAGACAGATAGACATTTATTGATGCTGTGAAATTCCTTTGCCAGAGGCAGTACGACAGCTTAGAACTCAGGGCAGATACAGGTACAGATAACTGTAGCAACAAGATACCTATAAATAATGGTAGAATATGCTCAATGATGCAAGGATAAAGAAACTATGTCAACACAGTATCAGCAATATACAACTGGATAAAGTATACGCACTATAATACAGTATCAGTGGGGAGGAAAAATACTAGCTAATAAAACCAGTACCAATACAGACCTAAGGCAAAGGTCTGGATGTATCCGAAGCTGTAGAAAGCAAAGATGAAGGGAGAAACGGTGTCACTAAAGAATCCCAGGGCCACAGGCTCGGCGTACTTCGTGTTCTTCTTCTTCTCCTGCCCGATGCTCTGAGCGTTTGTGGAGTTGGCGGTCCCTAGCAGGAGAACGTTGAACAGCGGGGTCCCGAAGCCCTTGAGGGCCAAACGCTGAGTCAGGCCTTTCACCAGGAGAGCGGCCGAGCCGTAAATGGCGACGACGAGGATGAGAAGTTCAAAAACGCCAGAGACCACCAGAGCCCACGTGCCGGTCACCATGCCCACCGCTTCGAACACCAGTGTGACCGTGATGGCACCGAACACGAAGGGCATGATGTAGTTGACCGTGGCCGAGCAGAAGGCCAGCAGGAAGGACAGCAGGATGTACGGCACCAGACCAGAGATGGCAGATTCTTTTAGGGATAGAACTGATGATGCTGGGGTGGTGTTTGTCACGGACAGATTGCTGGGCAGGAGACTCAACGGGGACGTGTTGTTCGTAGAGTTGTGGGGCGAGAATATTTCTAAAGCGGAAGCTTGATTAACGGCTCCGAAGTAGATTCTGGTGGCACCGTAGCTGCCCCAGAGAGCGGCGTACCCGATGAAGGCAGTGCCACTCAGGTGGTCGTATTTTCGGAAGGATAGGAGGCCGGCCACCAGTTGGCATATACCACCGATCAGGATGAGGTGAACACCTGCAGAAAACATTAAAGAGTACATATTTAAATCTATATTAATTCACAAAACCTGTGTGCATGTGTGTGTGTGTGTGTGTGTGTGTGTGTGTGTGTGTGTGTGTGTGTGTGTGTGTGTGTGTGTGTGTGTCGGGCAGGGATGAAAATTTCATGTCACGATTATTGCGACCAAAATTATTCCGATTTACGATATCGCAATAATCAAAATTATTAAAACTCTTAAAATGCCACTTTTGTTGACCACTTGAACCCAAGCCATCCATAGTCTGGGGTGTTAAAAAAATAGCAGCTCTACAAGCTCCTCTACGAGCTTATAGATCGGCTATTTTTGGCAAAGAGATTTAGAGAGTGAAAAAAAAAGAAGGTACCGGATATGCAGCTCGGCAAATGTGAATTGATCCCTGTGTATGACGGAGCACAATTTCACGATAAATACAAATCTCTGCGATACGATTATTGTCAGCGTCTTTATCACGATAAAACGATACTAACGATTATCGTCCCATCCCTAGTCCCGGGCGCCGTCATTTTACTTAAGTTTTACCTGCTAGAATATTCTCCACGCCTTGTGGTGGGACGCCCGTGCGAGCAGTGTTGAAGTTCTGTAGGAGGACCAGAAGTGCACAGATGCCGTTGGACAGCATGCCCAGGACTCCTGGCTCCCCATAGAAGCTGGCTGGGAAACCATCTGATGTTGACATGCTTTCTCAGAGTTTTGGCTAAGCTGAAACAACGGACAAACAAAACAATTGAAAAGAAAACGTAAATCTGAAAGAGAATTATGTTCTTAAGATATTTTTATTTTTATTTTATAAAAATATTTACCATTTTTTAAATGTATAGTCTAATCCAGCTGTTCTCAAAGTGAGGTCCCACATGGGTCCTTGAGTTTAACCACTTTAACCCTATATATATCGATATTTGAAAATAGACGATCTACAAGCTCACAATGCAGCGTGTTGCGAGCTTTTATTATAAACAAATCTTGACAAAAGTTTGAGATAGTGGTCTAATCAACTAAAATGTTAAGAAATACTGTGATGGCATCCATGGTCTACTTATTGTATAGTGGAAGTTGAAGATGATTAGGTTTCATTTTGCATTATTGTACGATACAGGTAAAATTTTGTATATACTTATTGTTGATGATTGATAGTATATCGATTGATATTTTTGAATAGATGAAGTGTAAAATGGGGCTTAATCTGTTAATGAAGTTTTGTAATAATAATCAAAATCTACACATTTTTGTAACAGTTTTCAAATAATTGCTGTTGAGTAACAAGTACAATATTTGCCTCTGAGATGTAGTGGAGAAGAAGTAAAAGTACTTCAAAATTGTACTTGTATAGTACTTAAAAAGTAAATATACTTTCCAAATTCCAACACTGGTGAGTTGTTTGCCTTGTTGCGGCCAGCAGAGCTATTGAAGCACACTGAAAATACCTACAGAAAACGCACACACAAACACACATGCACTAACACCAGGGACGTGCTGGCCACTGGGAAATTTGGGACAATTCCAGAAAGGCCTCTCCATTCCAGGCCGACCAGAAATTAAGAACCGCCCGGCCGGATGTTTAAAAAAAATCCGGGCCTCTCTATCTGAGATTCCCAGGCTGAATTAGTGGACACAGGTACACAGGTTACAGGTTAAACTGCATGCTACACAGGTTACATGTTAAACTGCATGCTACACAGGTTACATATTAAACTGCATGCTACACAGGTTACATGTTAAACTGCATGCTACACAGGTTACATGTTAAACTGCATGCTACACAGGTTACATATTAAACTGCATGCTAAACAGGTTACATATTAAACTGCATGCTACACAGGTTACATGTTAAACTGCATGCTACACAGGTTACATGTTAAACTGCATGCTAAACAGGTTACATATTAAACTGCATGCTACACAGGTTACATGTTAAACTGCATGCTACACAGGTTACATGTTAAACTGCATGCTACACAGGTTACATGTTAAACTGCACTATTTTTGGGCCACTATTTTTCCACACTCACTCCAGACGGCCACATTGCATATACTGTCGGCCCTTCTATGTCACACAAAATTAGCAGAAATAGCAGATCTACAAGCTCAAAACATTTTTTTGGTGCTATTTTTGAATTGGAATCCTGAAAAGTAACATTTTTATTTAATTTCAAATGCATGTAGTTATACTTATGTTAACTTTATGAACTTAAATACAAATACATTGGACATAAAAAAGATAATTAGAATTGTAATACTAGTCATTAAGCTACTAATAGACTAAAGTAATTAAAGCGGGTCATGAATTGTAATAGCTGAAATCAGTAGTATATCAGTATTCCGATATGAACCTGCGGGCCACATTAAGTGAAGGTGAGGGCCGCATGTGGCCCCCGGGCCGCCAGTTGCCCATGTATGGAGTCACTCGTGACGTTGCCAAAGACATTAGTGCTGAATTGTCAGATGTCATGAAAGCTGTGAAGAACACCCTGCTCTACTTCACCATTTTGAGGTTCACACGGAACAGTGTTCTCACGCATTTTGAAGTACTATGTATCTAGTCAGGAGTTTTTACTTCTCCAAAACTGCACAGAGCTGGCTGACCATTTCAACGACGATGTCTGGGTTGTGAGTTGTGATTCTAAAAAATAAAAATACACAGTATGGGGTCCTTCTTCATCTCTCTATCACCTAGGGGGTCCTTGACCTGAAAAACGTTGAAGACCCATCTACATAAAAGCGGAAATACATCATCCAGGCGCACAAACCTACCCAACTATACCCCCAACCCTGTGAGACCGTGTTGGTGTGAAGGACAGTAGCAATTTAGGCAACATAAGTTAAACCAGTCTAGCAAAAGTATACATACTTCATATAATTAATTACAAATATGAACGATAATGATTCATAGATAAGCCCTAATAAAAAGCCTGTCAACAGAACCTACTGTAGCAAGTTCACACTTTTGAGTGTTACTTGCATAGTCTAAATGTAAACCACACTTAACACCCACATATGTCTGAGAAACGTTTACATTTCCTTCTTCTGCTGCGTGTTTTTAAAAGTGTTGCATAGTGCTGGCGACTGTATTTGCTATTTTCGTGCCTTTTATACTTGGAGACTGCCATGCTCAACTAAAACGTTTTCAGCGTTTTCAAAAAGCGACCTAACCTACATTGTATTGAATGAGAGCAGGGTGGAGAGCAACTGTGGTTCAGCAAGACCGATATTTAAATAAGAGAAGGACAATTGCTCCTGTGAAAGCAAACAGGCAGGTGCTCAAGCTCTGGTTGGATTCTATGTATGCAGAGGTTACAGGTTAAACTGCATGCTAAAGAGGTTACAGGTTAAACTGTATGCTACACAGGTTACATGATAAACTGCATGCTACACAGGTCACGTTAAACTGTATGCTACACAGGTTATAGGTTAAACTGCATGCTACACAGGTTACATGTTAAACTGCATGCTACACAGGTTACAGGTTAAACGGCATGCTACACAGGTTACATGTTAAACTGCATGCTACACAGGTCACGTTAAACAACAGGTTACATGTTAAACTGCATGCTACACAGGTCACGTTAAACAACAGGTTACAGGTTAAACTGCATGCTACACAGGTTACAGGTTAAACTGCATGCTACACAGGTTACAGGTTAAACTGTATGCTACACAGGTTACAGGTTAAACTGTATGCTACACAGGTTACAGGTTAAACTGTATGCTACACAGGTTACAGGTTAAACTGCATGCTACACAGGTTACATGTTAAACTGCAAAAAATCCGGGCCTCTCTATCTGAGATTCCCAGGCTGAATTAGGGGCCAAGCACGTCCCTGACTAACATGCACTCCAACACACATGCACTGAGTTACAGACTCCGTGAAGATCTCTAAATGTTTAGGCTGAGGTGTCAATTCTGATTATTTATTCCCTGGGTGGCACCAGTTTGTATTTGCATTTCAATGAAGAGAATCTTTCTTGTGTTGTTTTCATTTTTTCCTACAAACTACACATCACTTTTTTTTGGTAAGACTAAATTCTTCCTCAAAGTGAACAGTGCCCTCTAACATGTAAACTAATGTAAAACACCCGGTTCAAACAAAAATAATGTTTATAATTATGAATGAAGAAGAAGAAGAATTTAGAAACATTATTTATAACTCATGAATGAAAGGCAGAAATGTGCGTTATGCTAATGCATGCTTATGCAGCTCTTCCAAAAGATACTAATGTAACAATTAAACAAACATACAAAATTAGGCATTATCAAGTATTAAGGTTAAGGAAAACGAGGAACAGTTTAAACACTTAAGCTGTATTTTATGTATTAAATTAAAATGTATTTATACTATTATCCAATGTCCTTCTCCCCTTTATTCACAGCTATTTCCAGGAACTTCATGCAGTGAGGAGGCAGGGACAAAGTCACTGTCTGTCACCTGTGTCACCGAGCAGGGCACACACATCTTCAGCTACACACTGGGATTAACTGGACTCATCGACTCAGGAGAGCAGCATTACGCTAAGGTACTGTTTATAATGGTGGAAAATAACTAAGTACATTTACTCAAGTACTGTAGACCTACTTAAGTAAAATATTTGAGGTACATTTACTTTACTTTTTGATAATTTATGCATACTTCTACTATGCTAGTAGAAGTTTTACTTTTGGTACTGTAAGTACATTTTGATGCCAATACTTTTGCATTTTACTCAAATAATGTCTTTAATACAGGCCTTTTACTTCGAACAGAGTATTTCTATATTGTGGTGTTGCTACTTTTACTTAAGTTAAAAAAACAACTTCTGAGTACTTCAGCACCACTGTATGGGTCAGCTAATTTCAAAGTCTCCACTTGTGCTTTAGAATACACTTTAAAATGTTGTGAAAAGCTATAGGAAATTAACTGCATTCATACTGTAAGAAAATTCAAAAAAACAAACTCAGGGCAGGTACTGTAACTCAAATAAATTGTGTGTGCTTTCCCCATTTTGTCACAACAACCAGGCTCATAGAGACACACAGACTCTAAGATGTCTATAATCCCACTGTGTGTAGTTTAGTGACTTTATGGTCATTACAGAACAAGAAGTCTGTCTCTGATTTAATTTGTTGTTTAACATTTTTGTGTGACGCAATAAATAGTTTGCAGTAGTATTGGCATAAAAAAAGTGGTTTTCCCCATTTCCTGGAAAGTAACAGTTTCGACCGTACAAGGCTGAATTCCGCCTGACAGCGACGATGTGGTAATAACAATAAGACCATAAATGGTACAGAAGGAATGCAGTCTGATATATTTACCTGCAGTGGAGGCTGGAAGAGATGGCGTGTATAGAGCTGCCTGGTCTGGAGACGAGTTGTGAATTCATAATATCTCATAATATACCTTTACTGGCTGAAGGAATCAGCCAGTAAATCGCCCCCCACACCTAAAGAAGTCACTTCCTCCATCGCCATGCACACTTCTCAGCAGACGGCGATGATGATGATGATGACCTCTGTGGAAATCCCTCCCTTTTATTTGGGAGAAAGCTTCCTCATGACTTCTTGGCTCGGTTATCAGTTGTGTTTATCAACGCCGTCCTATATAATGAGACAGCCTGGACTCACAGTATCAACGGTCATCACCTGGGACAGCAACACGACGGCTTGAAGAGACAAAACTAAGCAGGAGCTGAAAACACGTTGAAGTTAAACACCTCGGTGACACCATGCTCACCAAAGTACAGGTCAGTGGTGTAAAGTAACTAAGTACATGTACTCAAGTACTGTACTTAAGTACAATTTTGATTTGTACTTTACTTGAGTATTTCCAATTTCCGATACTTTTACTTCTACTCCACTACATCTCAAACAAATATTGTACTTTTACTCCACTACAATTATTTATTTGAAAACTTTAGTTACTAGATATGCAGATATAAATTATTACATTATAAAACATACATTAACCACTTTAGCCCTATTTTATATATAGGCTATTTAAAAATAGCCAATCTACAAGCTCACTACGTATCACGACGCATTGTGAGCTTGTAGATCTGCTATTTTCAAACATTTCAGTACTTTTACTTTTGGTACTTAAAGTTCATTTTGATACCAATACTTTTGTACTTTTACTCAAGTAAATTTTGAACACCAGACTTTTACTTATAACGGAGTACTTCTACATTGCAGTATTGATACTTTTACTAAAGTAAAACATTTAATTCAGTAATTTTTCCACCACTGGTACAGGTAAACATTTATGCTGTTTTTCCAGGGGGTTTCCGTTAGATGCCATTCAGCTGCATCTTCTGCTTCTCGTCTGTGTCTCTAAAAAGAAGGATATTTCCACCTTTTACAGTGCAGTAAAAAAAAGTCTCAGAACGAAAGCCTCAAATTCTGATCACGTTTGATGTTTTGGGATGTTTGAATCATTCTGGATCTGTCATTTGATCTTTATTTAATGTTGATGAAGTTGGACGGTCCAGCTGACTCACACACACAATGGCTCTTTCATGAGAGACATGCTGGCCGAGCAACACTCATCATGACGACACCCAGAGCTAAGGGTTGAATTCATAAGGTCTGTCTGACAAAGAGAGCCAGAAGGTCACTGCTCTCATCCACTGCTTCTAATTGATGTCTGCCTCCGTCACACGTTACTGTGTCCTTGCCGTCCACTTGGAAATCTTGTTATGTCCCACACTGTTACTTTTCAGTACATGTAAAATACCCTGCGTTCCAAGGGATCCAATGTATTTATTACTTAGTCACAAACTCTTGTTAATGATCTTGACTGGTTCAATATGTATTAAAAACCCACAGACGGTTTTAACCACTTTCCCTTTGAAAAAGTTTTGAAAAGTAGCGAAAATATTTTCACTACCTTTGTTCGAAGAAAGTAGGACAATTTTTCAAGAGCAAAAACATAAAAAGTTGAAACGTGGAGTTGCAAGGTTTCCCAAGCCCACACATCTCAGTGAAAACACTTGACATCCTCTATGTCATTGGTTCTCAAAGTGGACCAGGGGTCCTTGGCGGGGTACCAGGGGGTCCCCAGCTAAAGAAGTTAATATAGCGTCATCATTTTAACCACTTTAAGTATGATTGTATACTTTGGCTATTTAAAATAACCATTATTGTATACTTTGGTTATTTTATCACCGAGTGCCGCACTATGAGCTTGTAGATCTGCTTTTTTTTATCCAGATTTTTTTTGCAAGTCTTTGAATATATATATATTTATTATTTTAAACCAACATTTTCGACTCAAATCTTTGCTTCTGGCGGTCACTGGAACAAAATATTTTGAGATGGGGGTCAGTGGCCAAATACATATCATTGTGGGGGTCCTTCACATGAAAAAGTGAGAGAACCACTGCTCTCTGTCTTACAGAAACCCATCAGGACGCTGTGTGGAATCAGAAGAATGCACAGGTACATCATGGAATGTAAGAACTAAGTCCACTCCATCTCAACTCTCATAACACCACTGACATTCAAACTGTGAAGGAAGAAAGGTAGACATATTGGTAACACTTTCTATAATGCATTAAAAACACTACTTATAGTCTGCTTACAACACTGTATAATTATTGCAGTCATAAATATTCCTAATGCTTTATAATGATAATCTTAATGCATTATAAAGCATTTTGTAATGAATTATAATGTCATGTATAACTGCAGCTATCTGCTTATAACACTGTATAACTACATGTATAAGCACTCATCATTACTAAACGCTTTATAACAATAATCATAACACATTATAAAGCATTATATAATACTTATAACAGTGGTTGTCAAAGGTCCAGGGACCCTCAGGTCAGCAATATTGTCCTTTTTTATCCAAATTATTTGAAAACTTCATTTACATGTGACTTTGTAGATTTGGACGCGATGTGAAGCGAGGTTCTGCACCATCCCGTCCTGTCCTATTCTGTCCTGTTCGGTCCTATCCTATCCTGTCCTATTCGAAAACAAGCTTGAGCTATTCGTTGCACGACAAAGTAATTAAGGACTTAAGTGGTTAACTGTCATTGATTGATTGATTGATTGATTGATGTCACTCCTGTCCTCCCTCATCATCATCTCTTTGGAGGGCGGCCATATCTGAATGGGTAGATTAGGCTGTCTGGTAATCAGAAGCTGAAACAGAATTTCCCCTGTGGGCTTAACAAAGGTTTCCCTTTCTTTTCCCTTTACTCCAGCGGCGGTGCGGCCGGCCCTGGAGGACACAGTGGCCCCACCGGCCCCTGAGGGGACGGTGACCCCACGATGGGCCCCTGAGGGGATGGTGACCCCACGACGGGCCCCTGAGGAGACGGTGACAGGCAGCTTTGGGAGGTTCATCAGCGAGGTGAAGCCTCAGCACCTGTCCCCCACCGTCCTGCATCGCAGTAAGAGGATGGTGCTGGACAGCATCGGGGTGGGCCTGATCGGCAGCACCACAGAGGTGTTTGAACTGGCCCTGCAACACTGCAAGGTAATGAGCCACTTAACCAATTAAAACCTTTTATTTTAACCACTTTAACCGTTATTTTACACTTTGGATATTCAAAAATAGCAGATATAGAAGCTCGCAGTGCGTCACTTTGTGCCGTGCTATGAGCTTGTATATCTGCTATTTTGTTTTAATCGTGAAACTTTAGATATTGATATATAGATATATAGATATATAGATATATAGATATATAGATATATAGATATATAAAATTTAGCAAACATTAATTTATACAATACATATTATTTTGGGGGTCCATGACATGAAAAAGTTTGAGAATCACTGACAGAAACATTTTGTAGAACCGGCCTTATCAGAATCAGGTCTTCATGGTCCGTCAGGGCTCTATACTAGACCCTCTAGTGTTTCCCTCAACACCAAATGTCTTTGCTGAAAATAGGCAATCTACAAGCTCAGAGCAAGCAGATCGGTAGTTTTCGCCGGTTATTTTAGCTCAGGGGTGGGCAACTTTGATAATGGAGAGGGCCACTATATTTCCACACTCACTCCAGAGGGCCTCATTGCATACTGTCGGGTCATTCTATGTCACACAAAAGTAGCAAAAATAGCCAATCTACAAGCTCAAAACGCGACGCGTTGTTTTTGCTATTTTTGAATTGGAATCCTGAAAAGTACTCAAATACAATTACTGTACATTGGACATAAAAAAGACAATAGAATTTTAATACTAGTCATTACGCTATAAACTGAAGTAATTAAAGCGGGTCATGTTTGCAATTGTAATAGCTGAAATCAATACTTTATCAGTATTCCGATATTAACCTGCGGGCCGCATGTAGCCCCCGGGCCGCCAGTTGCCCATGTATTTTTTAGCTGGTTCAAGGCGTTAAAATACAAATAAAGTGTAATGTAGGAATGGGAGGAGATGTCGGTGGTTTGAGTCTCTTTTCTTCCCGTATTTCCGAGCTTGTCCAGACTTATACTGTATGTGGAACTGAAACCAAGGTTATTCAAATCAACTCTAAACAACCTAAAACTAGGTGTGGAATAAACTAAAACTAGACTTCAGAAAAAGAGAAATACTGTATGTAAATGTGAAGGGGAAAAAATCCTTCATGTGGGGCAATTTGTCAACAACAAGCAGGAGAATGCTTATTCAGACTGGAATGTTTACATTAGGAAAGTCTTTTTTTTGTATTGTTAAACATATCCGTGCGTGCGTGCACCTGTCTCCACCCCTCAGCACGCATACGCTGCCAATGACATCAGTCGTGTGTACGGCCGCACAGGCACCAGGCTGTCGCCAACACTGGCAGCCTTCGTCAACGGGGTGGCAGTGAGTACAACCACAATATACTGTATAACTGTCACCAGCCAACTCAAACACTGTCAGCTATGGTACTGACAAAACAACAGACCTCAAACATTTACAGCATATACACATAACATTACGTATATAAGCTGCTAGTTGTCTGCAGACTCACTCTATGGACTTTGATGACACGTGGCATCCTGCCACTCACCCCTCCGGCGCCGTGCTTCCTGCTCTCCTGGCCATCTGTGACCTGCTGCCTGCGTACCGCATCAGGCCCCGCGGCATGGACCTGCTGATGGCCTTCAACGTAGGCATCGAGATCCAGGGCCGACTGCTGAGGTTCTCCGACGATGCCTACAACATACCAAAGAGGTGAGAGGTGTTTAGGCCTGATCTCGATTATTCTAATAGTCGACTAATCGATTGAGGGAGACTGATTCGACTGCCAGTCTCTTAGTCGAATCATAACATTAAAAAAAAAAAGTTTTTTCAAAAAGAAATACAAATGTTTTCTTCTTTTTTTTGTTTGCATTATTCGACTGAGAGATTGGCCTAATTTGTTATATTAATTAACTAATAGTTTGCCAAAAATAGGATATATGTCATGATTTATTGGGAGAAACCAAGCAAGTATCTTTTTTGCATGGTTCGACCGAGAGATTGGCAGTCGAATCAGACTGATTCGACTGCCAATCTTAGTCGAATCATGCAAAACAAATAACAAAACAAAGTAAAAAATAAAAATCTTATATTTTTGCTATATCATTCGACTATTAGTCGACTATAGGCAACATTTGACCAATCAGATTCGACTATAGAAATCCTTAGTTGGGGACAGGCCTAGAGGTGTTGCGCAGTGACTCTCAACCTTCTGTCATGGACCCCCAGTTTGATATTAGTCCACAGATCCCCATTTGATACCGGTTAAAATTTTCATCTCTGGGAGCCCAATCTACATTATAAAATCCCCAGGCCCGAAGTTGAGAAACAGTGGTCTTGTCTTGCAGACAGCTCGGTTACAGAGGTAAATGGGGTTAAAGGGGTATTTCACTTTAAAACACTTTTGGGGTCATTTTAACATCTCTGTTTTTTGTGTGCACCCCAGGTTTTAAGTTGCTTGATTCAGTATTTAGATATTTCCTATTTATTTGATCCCCTGCTTGACCCATTGAACTTCAAACTGTTATTTACCATGTTAGAATCCACTTTTTTTTTAATGAAATAAAATAATTTAACGTTTCAGTTTATTTTTAATGAAAAACCTAATTGAAAAATACAAAATGGTGCCATCTCATAATGATCATTAAGGACCAATTATATGAAGATAGGTTGAAAATGGTTGAAGTGCTCCTTTAAGGGTAGTTCAAGAGCCATATTTTACTCTGCTGACTGCTGAAGTGGGGAAACATTTGACTGAGTGCCCCATTAGGCAGCTGTTTACACGCCCGTGTGACCCAACACTTCATTTGCTTTATGAAAGAGTACTGCAATGAGTCAAATGTACTGTGCTGAAACACAGCGTCTCTGGACATGGTGTTCCACCACACAAGACATGCTTACAGTAACTGTCTTTATTCCTAGCACCTCTGCTGTCACAACAAAATTAAGGAGTGTTCAGCAGATGCACCCAATGGGGAGGGGGAAAAACCCACAGCTCCTCAGGCATTAGAGAAAAATATCTGAACTGAGGTACAAGGCATTCCCATGCACACAGGTGGCTAAAATAGATGTTTATAACCTAGGAGTAGGAACCTTGTGCAAAGCACCTTTGAATGCAACGCCCAGGATTTGAACTCGGGTCTCCTGTGCGAGAAGGGACACTAAAGTCAAACATCTTAACCACCAGCCTAAAGGGAAACCCTTATATTTATCCCTTGCATGATGACCGGCTGAATGTTGATTATCCCTTGCTTAATGACTACTGTAGAAATATGAAGCCAATTTACCACCTGCTGTCACACTTGCAAACATTAGCCTACTTGGCCTCCGGTATTGCTGCTTGCAGCTATATTTATCATTGATGCTGCTACAATATGCTCTTCCTCATGGACCTACTTGCGGATTATACCAGTGTCAGTCTACATGTGGATCATGCGGTCGACACACACTGACATTTTGCACCTTAATCCCATGTACTACGCACTGACTTTTGTATTGTGTGTTTTCTAGCACCTTAACTAATGTCCATAAGTATATCATGCACAGTATACATCTGCTGCTATGCTCACGCACCTTTATATCTTATCTCAGGTACAATGTGCAAATATGTGGATAACCTGTTTGTTTTTTTTGGTTCTCTTGTTTGATCTCCTTTCCCCCTTGCCCCCCTCCTCCCCTTCTTCCATTTCTTTTTTCTATGGAAATAATGATATGATGGGAACTATGCACGAAACATAATTTCACCCACTTTCTTACTTCAGTAAACCTGTGATGTGACAGTAAAGCTGAACCCAAACAAAATCATTTGTACTCTTATATGTACACAAGAGGTAACAATAAATGAAATCACCTTGAGGACTCTCTGTCCCTCTCTTCTCCATCCTCAGGTTCCACCCTCCCAGTGTGGTCGGCACCATGGGAAGCGCCGCGGCGTGCGCACGTCTCCTGTCGCTGGACAGCTCCCAGTGCCGCCATGCCTTGGCCATAGCCGCCTCTCTAGCTGGAGCGCCCATGTGCAACGCCGCCACCCAGTCCAAACCCTTCCACATCGGCAACGCTTCCCGCCTGGGGATGGAGGCGGCTCTGCTGGCCTCACGAGGCCTGGAGGCCAGCCTCCTGGTCCTGGACGCTGTGCCAGGGGTGGACGGCTTCAACGTCTTTTATGACGACTACGTGCCACGCCATATGACCTCCCCCGACGACGAGGAACACGTCTTCCTTCTGGAGGAGCAGGACATGGCCTTCAAGCGTTTCCCTGCTCATCTGGGGATGCACTGGGTGGCGGAGGCCGCCACCGCCGTCCACGCGCTGCTCGCGGGCGGCGAGTCCCTCCGGCCCGTCCTTCCCGCTCAGGTGCAGGACATCCTGCTTCGAATCCCACACTCTAAGTACATCAACAGGTAGGGTTGTCATGATCATGACATTGTAGTTATAAATAAAGGAAAAAGAAAGAAAGAAAAGAAGTTGATTCATTTGTCATACAAATAATTGCGATTAATTGTGTTTTTGGCATTGAACACTGGAACATTGCTTGCCTTTTAGGCATTGTAAACAAACATTGCAAAGGTCAGATATGACTAATAACAAATATACAAAGAAATGACTGACAATGACTGGTACCAATAATCAAAATAGATAATGTACTTTGGCCAAAACAAGCCCTATTTAATCGTGAGATACTTTCAAAGTGGAATTAGCCAATCTACAACCCCACAATGCATCGCAGTGTAACGCAATGTGAGCTTGTAGATGGGCTATTTCCGTTATCTTTTAATAACAGATTAATTTAGACAGATGAATGGAAATGATTCTGATGATTATTACTAATTACAAAATAATTATAAATACACACACACACACACACACACACACACACACACACACACACACATATATATATATATATATATGTATATATATATATATATATATATATATATATAGGCATGCCCCCTTTTGTGACCATACGTATGTGGAGCTGACTGATTTGTTTGCGCCTGATGCCATGACGACACATTGAGGTTAGACAATACACTCCATATTTGGGCGTAGCTGCATTGGGAACCCGTTTTATGGTTATGGCTGAGTCATAGCGACATGAGTGTGATGACATTGTCCGTCGTCCCACCCGCGGCCGGTCCTCCCTAAAGCCAATTTTAACATAAGATTTTAATATAAGATAACTACCATCAGGTGATTCTGTTATAACTGTGACCGGCCTGTTAACAGGCCCTTCCCCGACTCTGAGCACGAGGCACGCCACTCCTTCCAGTTGACCGCCTGCAGTGCTCTCCTGGACGGCGAGGTGACGATGTGGTCCTTCTCCTCGGCCGCCTTGCAGCGCCCTGAGCTGCTGGCCCTGTTGAGTCGCGTCCGCGTGGAGCACCCGGACGACAACCCGGCCAACTTCGACCGCATGTACGGCGAGGTCCAGGTGACGCTGGCCGGAGGAGACATCCTGAAGGGCCGCTGTGACACCTTCTACGGTCATTGGCGCAACCCACTGAGCACTGAGAGCCTGAAAAAGAAGTTCTGTGACAACGCAGGGGCGGTACTTCCTCCTGAGAAGGTTGAAGGGCTGCTTGAGGCAGTGGAAGAGCTTGAAACACTTGAGGATTGCACAGTCCTTCTCTCACAGCTGCAGTGAATCTGCCTGCACTCCAGAATTATGCAAATATTTTGTTATCTCTTCACATAATTGGAACATTTGGCAGAATTGTTCCTCCTTTTAATTAGGGGTGCAACAGTTATTCAAACTAATCTATTTAATCGATTATAGATAATTTAAAAAAAAAACGATTTTGAGATAGATTTTAAGTTTAGCTTCCCCACAATTTTTTTCAAAGTAGAAAAAATGCCTGATCACCATGCTCAGCTCGTAGATCGGCTATTTTAGCCATTTCTGTTTGATACTGTTGTACCAAGAAGTATGAAATAGGTCTTAAGTGGTTAATCATACATGGTAAAAAAATATTCGATAGTTGCAGCCAGGCCCGGCGTCACGGGTGGGCGTGAGGGGGCGACGCCCCCTCAACCGGACCATCTCGCCCCCTCAAGCCAATTAAAAAAAAAACCTTCTGGTACTTTTTAATTAATAGCGTTTTGACGCCAAGCCTTCCTCAGCGTGTTAAGAAAGTGGTCAGTGGTGTTGTGTGTACCAGGAGGGACTGATAGACAGAGACATGAATAGGACTTCAGCTGCTGTCGGTAAAAATAAATATATTTTAAATCTTGCATGCGTGAGGCCCCCTGTACTTACTCTTAACTTAAAAATTAACTTCCCATTATGAAGCGACTAACATAGCAACAGCTAATTATAAAGTGGTGATTGGGGCGATTTATGTCAACTTTACATCTGAAATTGGGATGGCAAAGGACTATTATGTTAAAGTATGTATGTGTGTGTGCATACTCCTCTGTCTCCTGACTGGATGTGAAAATGTTTATTTCGAGGATAGATTAATACTGTACTTGTAAAAACTCAATGAATGTTTTCTTTCTTGTTTATGTATCATTTTCAACTTGTATTATATTGAATAAAAACATGTAAACTATTATCTGTGTATCATTTTTTTCAATGCGGATTGCAGCTACAATTACACATTATTTTGGGGCTAATCAAGGCTTTTTTAATCTAAGTTTTATTTTAGTTTTATTGTAAAATAAACATTTGTCCTCCTGAAATAAGTCAGGATGACTATAATCTAAGAATCTATGGAAACATACTGTACAGTTCAATATCTGTACATTTAACACGTACATTTTGGAGCAAAACCCAAAGCAGCAGAAGAAAATGGAGGTTTTAACTGTTGATAAATATTGAGCTGCTCAATTAAATTAAATTTCAATTCAACCTTTATTTGTAACAGGCTGCAGCTATTAAAACACTTAAAATAAATGGTAGTGGAATGTATTTTGGTCAGCTACATGGATAATGGGCAAATAAAAAGATAAAAGTACATAAAGATAAAGCAAATATGCATTTAACTTTTTACAAATAAAAACATGTTGCATAAATAAGCACATAATGTATGTCCATAATGTGCAAGGGATATTGTCCGTGGTTGAGAAGGAGGGGAGCTTGTGTGTGCACGCGCGCGTGCGTGCGTGCGTGTGTCTCTCTATGCGCATGGAGGGTGTCCTGAACCAGTGATTCTCAGCTCGAATTTCAAGGACCCCCAATTTGATATGCATTACGCCACGGACCCCCATTTAAAACCATTTATTGGTTATCTTTGGGACCCTAATCTACACTGTAAAATCCTCAGTGTATATTTAACTATGAGTGTTAAATATGATATACATCAGGATCCTCTTGCCAGATGTTTTGATTAGTGTGAATAGTACTAGTGCACCGTGCGCGGGGACGGATCAACATCCACACGCGGGTCCACTTGGTTACGGTACGCATCAGGTGTGAAACCCAAGTGTACCACAACACAGAAGCTCACAGCTATTTGGGTGGGGTCCTGTGGAAGAGGCTCCGTTCCCTGCGTCTGGCCCTGTATGTCTTGGGGGAAGACAACATGTGGACAGGGTCCAGGCCTGGTCGGGCAGGGGCCGCACTTTACAGCATCTGTATGCTCACAAAATGTTGCTATACTGGTAACCGGAACAGTGGACACCTGCATGGTATTTCTGGTCACCTTTTTAAAAGAATATGCATTTATTTTGAATTTTATATTTGATTTTATATTTATTTTACAAATGATGGGCCAAATACATATATTTTTAAATTACATTTGAGGCCCAATATTTCTACAAATGCTACAAATTGCAACAAAACCCATGTGATATCCAGTCATTTCGGGGATAACAAGAAATTGAAGGGTAAATTTAGGTCTGATAATGGTGTACCGTGCATGTTCAAATCATATATATTTTACATTATTTCTAAATATCTTCCAAAGCATACATTTATTCTCCACTGGACCTGTATTGGCTATACTCACCGGCCTCTATGCCAGGGGGTCATCGTGGTGAACCCAGATGTCACACATCAGAAGTGAGTAAATGACAGTGACAAGGGAAGGAGCGAGAGCAGCGTCTTATCTTTAGATCTCCCACAGGAACAACAAGCTGCAAGGAGAACATAGACACACGGCGGCCAGAATCCTCAGTGCTTGGAAAACTTTGGTTAACAAAAATATATGTCTGCTTCTCAAATGGGTTTGACTGTTTGTTTGCACAAAAACTCACACTGTGTTCTTGCCTGGTTAATGGCCAGTACAATTCCTCCAGACATGTCTGGAGGTTATAACACATTCCACTCAATAACAAAAAAACAACAATATACGCTATAAGAGTGATTCACAACCTTTTTCATTTCAAGGACCCTAAGTTGGCTATGCAATAGGCCATATACCCCATTTCATACAAATATTCCCTGGGGCCCCAATCTACACTGTAAAATGTATATGTGTATGTATATGTATGTGTTTATTTAACTCTGAGTGTGTAGAAATGGATCCAAATGGACCAGTTCTACACACTCAGACTTACAGACCCATAAGGGTCCATTTGGAACCTTGGTGGAGCGAGGTTGAGAAACAGTGTCCTCGTCATTCAATGTCAGAATGGCCTTAGGGTAGAAAGTTGGGTTTAGTGTCTGTAAATGATTTAGCAGCTGGGAAAGTCCTGCAGTGGTCTTCCTTCCGCAAGCAAGGACACGACAGAACCCAGGGGGTATCTACCGTGTTTCCAGTGGTGGAACAAGTGCTCACATTCTTTACTTAAGTTAAAGTATCAATACAGCGATATGGAAATAATCTGTTACAAGTAAAAGTCCAGAATTCAAAATGTACTTGAGTAAAAGTACAAAAGTATTGGCATCAAAATGTACTTAAAGTACCGAAAGTACTCATTATGCAGAATGTCCCATAACAGTTTTCAAATGTATAAAAATCTTTTGAAAATAGACGATCTACAAGCTCACAATGCGTCACATCGCGACACATTGTGAGCTTGTAGATCGGCTATTTTCAAATGGCCGAAATGTATATAGGGCTGAAGTGGTTAATGTATGTTTTGTAATAATAATCAAAATCTACAAAGTAACTAGTAATTAAAAGTTTTCAAATAATTGTAGTGAAGTAAAAGTACAATATTTGCCTCTGAGGTGGTGGAGTAGAAGCAAAAGTATTGGAAATTGGAAATACTCAAGTATGTAGAAATACCCCAAAATTGTACTAAGTACGGTACTTGAGTAAATATACGTAGTTACTTTACACCACTGCGTGTTTCCCCTGAATTGATCATGTCTAAAGTAACTGGCTTCAGTATGTACAAAAAGCTCAAGCAGGAAAAGAGTTGAATTCACACATGCTTGAATACAGGCCTTTTACTTAGTTGTAACAGAATATTTTCATATTATGTTATTGCTGCTTCTTCCACCACTGCTGCTGACAACCATCAGATTGCTGAACAAGCGCCGAGTCCAGTCAGTTGTCTTCCCTGACGACACAGGCGGCCACATGGGATTCTTAATCGTGTACATAACTGTCTATATTTGTTTACTGTCGCTCACATGTTTGATATCTGCTGCTAAATGATGTCTTGATTGAGGTTTTGGACCAAAATGCATATAGATTAACACATATATGTACATATCTGTCAAAAGGATAAAACATAAACAAGAGAGCTTATGTCCTTTGCGGTTCTTGCCACACAAAATGTTGTATGTACAAAAGACTACATGCTCAAGGGACTGTTTCTATATTTGCTTTAATATTGTTTTTATCCATGCAGTGTACCTTGTCGTAACAATATCTTGTGCAGTCTTATGTGGCATTGCTCGCAATAGGATATCTGACATATATATGGTCTGTTTTCCTTGTTTCTTTCATTCTCTGTTCTTTAGGAATAGAGAGCTTGTTGTAAGCTTGTCTGACAGAATGTCACCCACTTTTTACACCTGTAAAACTGTGATGTGGCAATAAAGTTGAATATGGAATATTTATACAGACTGAATCCATTTGTCATGCCGTGTCTGCGCCGTTTCCAATTTTCTGCATGTTTAACAACTCCTTTCTTTGAATACACATGCTATATTTTTGATGAGTGTTGATGATCAACGTTAGTCCAATCAATGGAGTGTCTAATAATGACAAATAATCAAGTCTAAGTATTTTATTTGTTCAAGATGAGGAAACATTTCATCTAAAAACAGGAAAAGCAATACAAGAATAATCACTAATCGGAATTGCATGACCATTTCTTCAGATAAGATATTATCTTGAATATGCCATAAACATTTCAGCACATGGCAACAGGTGAATCTGCTATTTATTCATTCTATAGTAGGCGTACAGTACAGGAAAGTACTTTTTATAATATCAGCTTATAAGACACAATCGTTCTCATTTCTCACATTCTGAAATATGCTTTCTAAGCGCTAATTTTACTTACCTAATTCGCCCCATTCACGTCTAAACTTGAGTGGAGTGTTTTGCACTGGCCAGCCAGAAGCTATTTCCATAAAACACACCGTTTCCTGTTCACAGGCATATTTAAAGTACAGCCAGCTGCTGGTCCAGAGAATTACGCAGTAATAATAGACTCGCTCTGCCTGGTCAGCTGATGTTATCCAGCTAAATGTTGAAAACTACAACTAATGGTGGGCTTTCAAACTGTCAAACAAATGTGCAGAGTGGTCCTACTGGACTGAGGCAACAAGGGCAACTTGGATATAATTCTGGTTCTTTGAATAAACCTTTGCCCAAGAAGAGAAACTTTTCCACTTTACAGACAGACCTTCATAGATAGACCGTTATCTATCCTGTCTGCACGGAGACCCAAACTTAAAAAGACATTATGAATTAATCACTTAAGCCCTATTTCAAAAACTGTGAAAACAGTACAAACTCACATCGTGACGAGTTGTGAGCTTGTAGATCTGATATTTTCCCTATTTCATCGAATCATCGAACTCACAAACAAGGCTCATTTACGAACTAGAAAATGTGCTCCTCGGAGCACAAGTCTCCGCCAGCAGAACCGTGCTATCATCTGTCATGTGATATCAGTTTGTACTGGAATGTACTGTTCTTGATTAATCCTGTCTAAGCTATTTATATTACGTATTGTGATGACACCAGTGTGTCTACATAATGTATTGCTCCGCCATTTCTCAGCCATTTCGTGATTATTCCTGTCTTACCTCACTTTGAAAGAGACTGAGACTCTTTCAAAGTGACACATCTATTTATAGGCCGCTATACGTCATGCGTCTCACTAGCCAATCAGAGCACACTCTTTCAACGTATTGTCACGTGTCACGTGAGGCTTGACCAATGTTAGCTTGGCCGAGGGGGGGGGGGCGGAAAGTGAAAACATAGTCTCCTGGCGGAGACAATAACAGGAGCTCCTAAGTGGCTGTGTGGTTGTAGTTTGACACTTCAATCAGGTTGTGGTCAGGGTCACGGAAGTACAGCGAGGTGATGGCTCCCACGGCTCCACTCCTTTCAACTGGACCTTCCTCTATCTGCACCCCGCACGCCTAAAGACAAGGATGGGGTGCAGCGCCAGTTAATCAAACTAATTGATAATAAAAAAAAGAATCGATAATAATTTAATAAATCAATACTTTATCCCTGTTTTGGGCATGGTGGGGGTGGGGGTACCTGCAGGTGTGTAGAGACCGCAGCCAGCGGGGTCGTGGTGATCAGACACAGATCTGCAGAACCTGACGTTGGACGTCCAGCTTTGGGCTCAAACTCCTGACCCACCTGGTGAAGGTTCAATTTCTGCTGCCCAAAACTCAAGGCCTTACGGTTCCCCTGAAGTGAAGGCATACATTAATTTAAAGGGGGTGTGATATTGTGATATTTCTTTGTTAAAAGTGTTAAAAAATAGCTTTATATTCCCATAGTAATCATTTCTACATTGTGTTTGTTTGTAACAGAGGTCTCCCTCTCTCTCCAGCACTTTAAAAACCTAATGAAATGAAAGGGCTTTGGTTCTGAAACACAGGGTCGTCACATACCCATTTTTATGGGTCACATAAATACCTGTTTTCTTTCTTTTTTGTTTTCCTTTGTCAACAATTTGTTTATTTCAAACATCTCATACACTGTGGTGAGGACAGCTACATGAGCCGACAGTGATCAAACCCTGCCATCTAGTGGACACGTTGGAGGAGTGAGTGCACTTATTGTAAGTCGCTTTGGATAAAAGCGTCTGCTAAATGACTGTAATGTAATGTAATGTAATGCATTAAGTGAGGAAAGCTTTACTTTCAACCTGGCGTGGTGGAAAGTAACTAAGTGCATTGTACTTGGTATTTCTACTTTACTTGAGTATTTCCAATTTCCAATACTTTCACTTCTACGCCACTACATCTCGGATCCAAATATTGTGCTTTTACTCCACTACATTTCGTTAGTAATTACTACTTTCGTTACTAGTTACTTTGTAGATTTGGATTATTATTACAAAACATACATTAACCACTTTAGCCCTATACACATGTTGGCCATTTGAAAATAGCAGATCTACAAGCTCACAACGCATCGCAATGCGACGCATTGTGAGCTTGTAGATCTGCTCTTTTCAAAAGATATTTATACATTTGAAAACTTGAAATGGAACATTCTGCATAATGAGTACTTTTACTTTTGGTACATATTGATGCATTTTGACTTTTACTTTTAACAGAGTAGTGTATATTGCAGTATTAATACTTTCTTGTAAACAAATGTGAGTACTTTTTCCACCACTGCAACCTGATTCAGTAACGTTTAGAACCAAATAAAATACTGGTGTGCGGAGGAGCTGATGTTGTGTGGTCCTACCTTGAAGGTAATGACCTCCATGCCCAGCACTGAGGAGTAGAAGTTGATGGTGGTGTTAATATTCTTCACCGTCAGAACTAGGTGGTCCAGGTGGCTTACTGACACCGGACAGCTGCTTTTACATCTGACAACTAATGCTGGACTGGAGAAAGTCTAAAGCGAGAGAGAGAGATCAATCGATTAATTTAGGCAAGAAGGTATAGCTTACAATATAAAAAATACGAGGATACACACAGTATAATAAAATAATCTTAATTTCCTATGTGAATACAGAAATCCAAGGTGGAAAGGCAACAGTATAAAAAAAAAATCCAACATATTAAATGATACAAGTTGAAACTAGAATGAGAATGAGATAATCATCAAATAGGGCATATAAATATAAAAAAAGCACCCATCCTCAACTGACTACATTACAACATTTAACTTCAGATAAGACAAGTAATGAATATCATTGCAATATGAGAGCAAATCATTGACAAGAGTGGTTCTCAAAAACCTTTTTTACGTTTTTCAAATCAATCTAAAAAATATTGTGCAGGGACACTGATAATTTCTTCCAAATCAAATTGTTTAAAAACAAATTGCAGATCTACAAGTGACACATTGTGAGCTTGTAGATGGAAGTCTATAGGTCCAAAAATAAGAAAATAAAATCCACAATGAAATAAATAAAAAACAATGAAATAAAAAACATGCAATAAAAAAGTACATGCATTAATTTGACAATTGTTTTATTTATTTCATTGTATTTTGTATTTATATCATTGTGTTTTTTTATTTATTTCATTGTGGATTTTATTTATTTCATTGTGGTATTTATGTTTTAATTTTTGGACCTATGGACTTCCATGCCACCATGTGGTCAAATTGGGTTTTGCATGTCTAACCTGTATCTTCTTCTCAAGTAATAGGCTCTATGCACAGCAGCCATATTGTGAAGAAATTCACAGGTGTTGCCAATGATACTAAGGCTCTGTTCCATTCTGGTCAAACAGAGTCAGGGTGTTGATATTGTGCATGTTGGCTCACTGGAAACACTTAGCTACACCAGTGGGTCTAAAATTGGGGTCCAGGGACCCTCATGGTTCCTTGAGGGGGTTCCAAATGGCCCCTTACGGATGTGTAACTTTGAGTGTACACATGGAACCAAATGGATCCATAAGGGTCCATTTGGTTCCATGTGTACACTCAGAGTTATGGGGGTCGTGGAAATTAAAAAGTCTGTGCTACAAATGGAACAGAGCCTTCATTAGTATAATTGGTAACACCTGTGAAGGATGCTGCTGTGCATAGAGCCTATTGGTATTCAAATTTAACCAAAGGTAGAGCTTTTACAGGAAAATGATTCGGCAATCTTTCAAGTGATAAAAGCAACGGTTCAGTTCAGTCTACTTCAAGTTCAGAGCAAGACTTAAGTGTTCTGTTGCTCACCTTGAAATATGTCCGTTGAAGTTGTGATAAACGGCTCCCAAAAGTCCTGAGGGTCATTCTGACAAAGCGAAAAATGAACTAATGTGAGGACTCAGCGTTGCCAGATTCTGAGAGAGAAATAAGGAACCAGGTCTAAAAAAACAAGCCCAAAAGCAGCAACTATAAATATTTGAGAACCACTGGATTAAATTAGCCTCGTTCCGAGCCTTACTCATCTGCGAAGAGAGGTTAAATAATAATAAAGAAAATAGAGTGAAAATAATCAACTACACTTTAGAAACAAGCCCAAATAAACAACTACACTTTAGAAACAAGCCCAAATAAACTACACTTTAGAAAGAAGCACAAATAAACAACTACACTTTAGAAACAAGCACAAATAATCAACAACAAAAAAACGCAATCTGCAACTGTCAATATTTACAAGCAACTTTACAGAAAAACAAGCCCAAAGTTGCTTATAGTAAGCGGACATGGCTTCAATCTTACCGTAATAAGCCTACACAGCGTGTGTGCAACAGTTTATACGCATGCACGTTGCCGAGTAGTCAAATATTTGCACTTTAAATAAGAAAAATAAATACAATTAATCTGGGCCAAATATATACTGTATATACTATATAGTCCAACTTGAAATACAAAAATAGACCCTAGGAACAGGCAGAGACCTTATTAGGCCTACAGTGCAATTATTATTGATAAACTTTATTCATGGAGTTCTATTCTATGCCATTTATCTTTTAGCGTTTGTGTGCTTAAAGAAATAGGCCTAAATCCAGTGGGTAACTAAGTACATTTACTCAAGTACCCCAACGGAAACGAGCCATAGGCTTTCCTACAACAAATCGTTAGAACTTAATTCTGGGAAATACTGCCCTCTGCTGGTTGCAGGCTGTAGTGTAGAGGCCTGCATAACGGATCATAGAAACAATTATAGCCTACTGTATCATATATACAGTGTCATACAGAGAATAAAATGTGGTACAGCCCCAAAACGTAAAAATGTTACCACTTTTTAGCTGCTGAAGTCAACCACTCAACATTATTAACATCTGCAGGTATTTCAACCTGTTCTTGTTCACCTGGGGAAGAACATTCATCAAATACACTTTACCTGAATCCAACCTAAAAACATTGCAAAGATGTTCAAATTAGCTTGGTATTTTACAATGAATGGGATGAATAACCACAGCACAAGTACAAACCATCAGCATGCACAGCAAAATGAGTGCTTTCTCAGTGGTTTAAGTTTAGTACAGCCATGTGTTTAGCTACCAGGCCATGATATAAGTCCAAATACCATCACCATCTTCATCAGTTGCTCCTGCTACCCGTCCTCTCACCGAGCCTCATTGTGATCATGCTAAATGACAGGTATTGTCAGTGCCTGCATATTTACACACTTAAATCTAATACACCCATTATTCATTTGATTGGCTTGATTGGCTGCAGGTGTTGCTTAAATCACAATGTTCAGCCAAGCCCTTAACGATTGTATTGCATTTTTAGATGGTAACACACAAAAGTTTAGTTTCTATTCGGTTCTTAAGACTATGAAAAGTAGAACGGTACCCCAGGTGTACCACATGATCAATGGATCAAGGTTAGTTCTCTAAAACCAACAACAAAAATCATGTATGAGTATTTTGGGTGGATATTAAATCAATTTTCCAAATTTTAGCGGTGCCAGTTTAAACTAAATACCTTTTACAATACGTTTGTTTTTATTACAAACTTTTTTTTTTATCTCATGCCTGACAAGGGGGAGATAAAAAAGAAAAGAAAAACTAAACGAAGCTTTTTCAATAAAAACATGAGAAAAATGCAAACTACAATGACTTTAGGCTGCATGCTTGTTTGCGTTGATATGCATGGTCTGTAAATACAATAAAAGGCATGCATCTACAGTGAGTTAAAACCACAGTGAAAAGACCAGACTTCAAGACACACCCAATTTACGCTCCGTCGTACTATGGTATGGCATGCCGGAAATAGGCGATCTACAAGCTCACGACGCATCGTATCCGCGCCGATTTGTGAGCTTGTGGATCGGCTACTTCCGGCACGTGACACCGTCGTACAACAAAGTATAAATCGGGCTTTAATCAGGAAACACACCAAGAGTAAAAAAAAATGCATGCCTACAATACACTGTGTAGCATAATAACCTGTTTAATTCAGAAAAGCGGTTAGATGGAGTGGGTTTTAATACCCAGTCAACATACTGCATTGGGGTATGGATCAAGGCCAGGACTAGGGAAGCACCGCCAAAAAAAGAAATAAAATACAGTTCATTTACATCTGTATGGTATATCCAATCAGAACAGCTTCATGAAAGCTTCACACATGAAACCGTCAAACCGTCACGGTAACAAGCATGAAGTGTTCCTTTCCCAGACGTGATGCTATGAAAAGGACACATCAATAAAAGAAAAAAAGAGCTTCCAACATTTTTTTTTAAGTAACAAGTCTTCATTTCTTAAGAGATTTTAACAGTCTACAATATTTCAATAATAATATACACATTTATAATCATGGTTTGTTATTTCTCTACTTTCAGGTTTTGTATCTTCTTTTTTTAAATGTATTGCACACCAACATTCCAAAGATGAAGCATTCACTCATGAGAAGAGTGGAGGACACAGTGGAGGTGAGCGCCATCTTGTGGTGGGAGTCTCCGTGACAGATATACAAAGAAAAAGGCATCGTTTCTTTTCAGACGAGGTATGTTTCAATCTGGATAATGAAACCTGATCAAAATGACAGAAACGGTCGATGGTATGCCGAAGGCAGCCTAAAGCCCAAGTTATACTTGTCGGATGACGGTCTCGCACGCCGAAAATAGCTTTTAACTACAAGCTGTGGATGGATAAAAGTGAATGAACGCATGAAAGGTGTTTGCAAGATGAATGAGGGGAGTCTGAAGACGGTGATTCCAAACAGTGCTTCCATCAATTGTTTGACGTCATTGACAACCTGGCAGACCCGAGCTGCCTTGTCAAACATACCAGCCATACAACAAAAACGGGATCAAACAGAAAATGTTAAGTGCCGTTGCGGCGTCAGGTGGGGAAGGAAAAGACGAGGTACAGGTTGTCCCTACGCACTGCTATTTTCGGCACGTGACACTGTTGTACAACAGTAATTTAGGCTTAAATCATAGCGTGGTGTCAGTTAAGAAAGAGGCCCCATCTGTGCTTCATTCCATATAGGGATACACCAATACCACATTAAGGTCAATACTGACTACTGGCCCAATACATACACAATTTTTTACATTGTAAATAAACAATTAAACAAGTCATTTGGGGATAATAGCACAAAGATGTTTTGACAAATTTTCTTCCATTACAGAGAGTTAACATCTTCCTATGTGTGAGAAAGTAAGACAATGTCACTTTGTTCTAATAAGTGGTGCAGTAGACGTAGCTCTTGGTAGATAGTATATGGGGAAACTGGGATACCAACACATTAATAATCTATTGGGCCAATACCTGATATACTAGCATCGGTATATCCCTAATTTCAGGTCTGAACACAACTCAATCATTTGTATTGATCAGTGAAAAGTAAAGATGCTTAACAATTCCAAAACAGAGCAAAGCATTCCAAAGGTTATCTTAGTTGCACTTATGTCTTTCCCTACAGTTTGTACAACATTCTACATTTATACATTTTTTTAACAATTCAGCAAGCGTTGATGTGTTTGGCGGTCCGTGCCACTGACAAATAAGGACAGTTTTGTTTCTTTTGGGCGAGAAACAACACACGGTGGTACATGGTGTGAATGCGCTCAAGTGTGACATCCTTCTGAAAAACCCTCCAGAGTACTTAAATATACCACCGACCCAAGGGATGCTCCCATCTGAATGATCTGCTGTGAGATGATGTGATCTTACTTTCTTGTATTAATTTAACCACTTAAACCCCATATACGTGGTTGACCAGAGTCCCCAGGCTTCGGCAAAAACAGCCAATCTACAAGCTTACGACGCCATCGCTGCACGGTACGTTGTGAGCTTGTCGATCGACCATACTGGCAGAATGTTCGGCCCCAGAAAAGGGGCTAGGGTTCAAGTGGTAAAAAAAAACATTAGACATGTTTTCTGAGTAGGTTGTAGTGACTTTGGAAAAGTAAAAAATAAAAAAAAACAAAAAAAACTTGCAAAAACCTGCATTCATGTGGAAAAAACAAAACTTGAATTCATGAGAATAAATAAGAGATCTTGAACCGATACCCATCCTATATTTAGATGCACATTAGCAGTAGATTGCTACCTGACACAGTGCCTCAGAGGCTGTGCTGCAATACAACAAGCTTTTCCATCAATAACGGTTGATGATGTCAATGCAAGGGCCTGATCATTCGGAGCATCCCACATCAAACCTATATCCATGGATCAAATTTAGGAATATGACGAGGAGGGGGGGGGGAAACATAGTCCTAACCACCTCTGACCGGCTTGAGGCATCAGATACCACGGTTAAATTAATGGAAAAGGCATGCTGTCTCCTCCTGTTGAGTGCTGTGTAAAGCCCTTCTATCAACCGGTGTTAGACCACGCTCTCTCGGTTGGCAGATACCAGGACAGCCCTGCGGCAGATGGGGCAGGTGGAGTTTTCCGACAGCCAGCGGTCGATGCAGTGAACGTGGTACTCGTGGGAGCAGGGCAGCTTCCTTAACTTGTTGCCCTCTGCGTACTCCGTTATGCAGACACTGCAAGTCTTCAAGGCGTCACTCTCCCCGAAGTTACGCATGGAGAGGTTGTCGATCTGCTCTTTGGTCAACCCCTGGGGTTGGTCTTCGTCATCGTCGTTGAGGAGGAAGAAGTGCGCGAGCCGGAGGAAGGGCAGCGAGCTGGGCTCCTCCAGGCTGATGGGGGGCCTGGGTCGAGCCCTGCCGGCACCGGCGCCACCTTCCCTGGCGGGTGGGGGGCCGGACACCAGACCCTCTTCTAAATGTGTGTCAACTGTCCTTGGTTCGGCTCTGCCTACGGGCGGCTCATCCACTGCCGCGGCGTCGGCATCCGCGTTGTTGAGGGCCTCGGTCAGGTCGGCCGCGGGTGTGCCGGCTCCTCGGTTCGAGTCCGAGGAGTCAGAGTCAGAGTCCATGAGGTAGCTGAGCTCACCGAAGCCCGTCATGATCTGTCGAATCATAGACTGCAGTGCCACGGACGTCGCCTCCCCCAGGCCCGCGTCAGAGATCCGCCGAATAGGAATGCGGATGGTGCTCACGTAGGTCCTCACGCCGGCACGCTCCGAGCGCGAGAAGGTGCGACGGAAGCCGCCTCGCTCACTCTCGTAAAGAAAGGTGTTTGAGTTCTGGGAGCGTGAACGGGTGCGGTTGGCAATGCTGTCCCTCTGGCGGTACTCGCCTGGACGCACACGCCGCACCTGAAGATCGAGCATGATGGTGGGGGGACGCCGGTCGGCTCCACCTCCTTCCGTGGCCGCAGCCTCCCCTTCCTGAGATGCTACGCTAGGGGCCTCCGGTGGGGCCACTCCTGCTCTGGATGACGGACTATCAAAAAAATCTGTATTGCTCGGTATATGCTGTCGAGTCCTGGAACTGCCCTCTGGTGGGGGCACTGGGGCGGCGTTGGCCCCGTTAGAGCGGGGACCGGCGGCGAGATGAGCAGCCAGGTCAGCCACGCGGATGGGGGGTAGAGGGGAGCGGCTCCTGGCTGTACGCGCCCGGGTCCTGCGGGCTTCTGGGCTGCGGCTGCGAGCTCTCCGCTGGCCCCGACGTGGCGTCGGGGGAACCGGGGGCTGAGCGGGCCGACTGGCGGGCGCCGGGCTGGCAGGTTCCGACGCCACTTCCTGGGGAACAGCCTCTTCTAGCTCAGGCTCTGGCTCCACTATGACGGCCAGTTCCTCCACCACAGGCTCTTCCACCACTTCTTCAGACTCCATTGGCACTGGCGTGGGTGTGACTTCTGCTGCCGGGGCACCTGCTGTAAGGGTGCAACAGTTCATTTAAGTAATTGATTTAAATCGATCATATTTTATATAAATTAGTTGTGAAATTTATTTTTGAAATAAAATACCAGATTTAGAAACTCACTGAGCTTTTTACACAAGTAGGATTAAGTATAAAATAGGGCTTAAATGGTTAATCAGAGTCATCAAATTATAACAATATGAAAAAAATAACCGATTTGAATTTTTCCACATCGATAGATATATAGATTTCCTTCTTTTTTTTTAAACAAAACGATGAATACTAAATACTTGATACTCAATTAAACGAAAAAGTAATAATCGATAGATGCAGCCCTAACCTGGTACTGGTTCTTCTGGCTCTGGCTCCACTGGAGTCTCGGCTGGAGTCTCCTGCTCGCCCCCTGCGGCGGCGGCGGCGGCAGCTGCCGCTGCCTGCTGCTGCGCGGCCAGACTGCGGTTCACGTTGATCTCCAGACTGAAGCGGAAGTCTCCGCTGTTCGGGTTGGTTTGGCTGACTGCCCGCCAGGACTGGTTACCACGGTGACCCGATCTGGTTGTGTTGCCCGTGCGCCTCACAGTGTTCAGCCAATCCAACAGGGTGTCTCCGTTGGACGGGTCCTCTGAGCCTTCTGCGGCTTCTGAAAGCACATATTTAACACATATATATAAGTCAATGCCAAATGACAATCTGTTGGAAACCAATGATGACTTCTTATTAAAAAAAAAACTAGCACAACTATCAATTATCTTCTTTCTTAGCAATTATAGAATTCAATAATTCTTTCTAATTTCATGACTAGGTGATTGTACAGCCCCAAATCCAGCTACTCGTTCGGCAGATTTATCATCCGAATGTTTCCTCTTTTTTTTGTACAGCACTGAGAAGTCATGTATGCACACAGAGGAGCTGTTTATGGGCTCCAGGTTAATCTGCCCGGGATGGACGGTCGATTGTGAGTGTTTGGGTTAGTGTTGTGTGGGAGGGACTGCAGTTGTCACCTTTGGCCAAACAGAAATGGTTATCTTTGAGTACAAAAGTGCGTGGAACATAGCTAAGATTAGTTGAATTTACAAGTTTCACTTGCTACTTTGCTTTGAGCAGTTCACTTTCACTTTAATTTCCTCATTGTAGAGACACCAACATAGTGAATGGTTGTTTATGATTACAACAACTGACACTGACATAGTTTATAAAGATCACAATTTCCATTTGTTTAAGTCAGTGGCCAGTTTATGGATAGGCTCATCTCCAATAATGGACAGTCTTTATACTTTACTTATTACGTTTTTAAAAAACTCACAAAATGGAGCTTCTTTTTTTTTTACACAACATTTACGTTGGCATTTCCTGGTTTTACACAGACAACATGCCAGGGCTACAGCCTTTACTCTGGACAATGCAACTGGCTCAAGACTCAGCCTACCGCATTTACTATAAGTGCTGCTGGCTTATAACAACTTAATTAATTCAGAATATTCTGAACAAAATCGCCAAAGCTTGGAGAAAAAAGGAAGGGCGTAAAAAGGGTATTGGGGATCACCCCTAAAGGCCAGTCCACACCAATGCAACATGCAACTACTTGCAACCATTATCCCCAATGGCAGTTGCAAGGAGTTGCATTGTTGTGGACTGGCCTTTTGCCACAGTTCCTCAACATTGTGTCCGGGGACCACCACGGTACAAATGTAGTGTACTATTACATTTGTACACTCGAGTTAAGATGTAGATGGGGGTCCTTAGCCTAACACATCAAACTGTGGTTCCATGGTTGATAGATGATAGTTCCAGGTTGAGAATCACTGCCCTAGGTGACTGACAAACTGACCTCCTGTGGCGGCTTCTCCACTCTCAGTACTGGGAGCGTTCGTCCGCTGTTCTGGAGGACCATCTTTAATTTGCTGCAGTCGACTTAGCAGCTCATCCTCTGTTATCTCACCTACAGGACATATATAAAAAAAGAACTTATTAAATAAAAACAATAAGAAAATCCAAGGTTAAAAGTTAAGTGATGCATCCCTCTTACCCAGCCTGAACACCAGCATCAAAGCCAGCAGAGAAACATAGTGGGTAGCTAGAACCACCCTCCCTACACACGGAATAAATCGTTCCCTCATTTAATACACTGAGGGGGGGGCTTTCGCTGGTTGAGATCTAGCATCAAAAAATGTAATAAAAAATCTGCCACTGCAGCATATTGGGAACTTGATAATTTGTATTTATTTAATATGTACATGTAAATAGATTGTGTGCTGTATTGGCCCACAGCTCCTCTGAATACAGCAACGGTACTGAAGACCACCAGACTTACCAGGACCACATCCAGTCAATGCATTCTCCTGGCACGGTGCTCTGCTCAAAGCAGCTCCAAACTTACATTTCCCCTCGAACTGTCCTGGGACAGAAACGGATTGGACGTCCTCAGTTGACCGCAGGCTTTTGCTTTTCGAGCACAGACACAAAATACTCAAGCTTGAGGCAGCTTATCTGGACTCAAATCCCAGTAAATGTCATGACATAGCTGCATAGAGATGTACAGAGATGCACAAGGCCTTAGGGTGCCACCACCTTAGCAAGAAGTGTCAGTGACCTTGGCTGAAAAGCTCTTAGAAACTAGCATTTCATTTTAATTATGGTGACTAACCGTGACATCTCACGCCAAAAAGCGTCACTACAGAAATAGAGGAGCGTTAACAACGGGAGGAGCGGGATGCCCATATAACAAACCTCGTTTCCATTGTCCTTTAAATGACATCAGTACACCAAGTTATGTTGGTATACCACAATGACTAAAACTACTGTTGACATTTGGACGTAATCTCATTACTACTTAACATTGTCTGCATCTAGCTTGGGTTAGTCAGGAGGAGCACCTGAATAGTATCTTGTGAGAACGCCACTTAGTGATGTCACCTGCAGAGCTCATATTCTTATATATATATATATATATATATATATATATATATATATATATATATATATATATATATATATATATATATATATATATAAAACACAACCCTCAAGAGTTCTGCAATTGCCTCTGCATTTTTTTTGCTGAAAGCCAAAGGCCACAGGATTGAAGAATAATGCAGAAACGTACAGCACATCATAGCTCTGCACTTCCTCGGTACTGCACACGGGTGCTGAAAAGACCATATTATCCATATCGGAATGGAAATTGTCACGGCAGACAAAAGAGAAAACTCATCTACGGTTAGTTGGCTCCCATTGTTTCACATTACCGTACATAAAATCATCAGCTGTAGGCTTTTGCCATTAAGAATCATTTAAAAAGGCAACTTGACACAACTTTGAAGAGTGTTGCTGAAACTTATCAGTAGCACAATTGCAGAATTGTAAAAACAATAAAAATCCACAGAAGATTACCTGGGGTGCCCAACAGATTGTTGTCTCTCATCAGGCGGTAGTCTTCATCGCTGAGATTGTTGACAAACTGATAGAAGGCCTCCTCTCGGTCCAGACGGTCAAGCTGCCTCCTGCGTTGTGACTCTGACTGGTCACCGCTACTCTGCTCTGAGCTGTCAGACCCCTCCATTGATGTAGAAGGGAGAGAGGATGAACAATACGCTCCACCTGGATACAGCTGCTGTCACAACAAAACAAACAGAAACGCTCAGCTGCATTTTAAATAAATAGATGCATAGTTTGCTGACCATACAGTGTTATCAATGAGTGTAGCAAAATGGCTGCGTGTATAGTTCATTTATCATTTCTACAACATCTGCTCTTAAAAACATTCTACAACCAACAATTGTATAACGCTCACTTGGGCACACAATACACAACAATGACAACTATGAAACATATTGAGACAAGTGTGTGGAGTCAAACAACTGCTATAGCTGATAGCTTCAGAGAAAAAAAGACAGTGTCTTCTAAATGTGCATGTGAGGACCGCACTGATGTCAGACGGTGAACTAGATCAGTGGTTCTGAATGCGAGGTCCAGTCGAGATCAGCAGGGGTTCTTGGGGGCCATTCAGGGGGTCTCCAGCTAAATGATTGATGGTTAATCTTCCCTAATATCATATGTATATGTGCAAGTTCATAAAACTAGAGAACATACAAGAATGTCTATTTTGATCAGTTTCATTGTCATCTCTATGCCCTACAGTAAGTAGACAGTAAGGGATTTCTGGACAAAATAACAAATTATGTCAAACATTAAGATTAAGTTCTATTGGGTCCCACATATTAAAACAAATATATATATGAATTTGAGGGCCCTTGAAATGAAAAACGGTTGAGAATCACTGAACTACATCAATGAATAATATTACATACACAGACCCCTCCCCCCAAAAAAATGTTAATACGACAGATGAGAACAGCAGGACTTTAAGCCAGACTAGACAGACAGCAGTAGGTCAGATGATAACAGCAGGACTTTAGGCCAGACTAGACAGCAGTAGGTCAGTTCAACAGCAGGACTTTAGGCCAGACTAGACTAGACAACAGTAGGTCAGTTCAACAGCAGGACTTTAGGCCAGACTAGACTAGACAACAGTAGGTCAGTTCAACAGCAGGACTTTAGGCCAGACTAGACTAGACAACAGTAGGTCAGTTAAACAGCAGGACTTTAGGCCAGACTAGACAGCAGTAGGTCAGTTCAACAGCAGGACTTTAGGCCAGACCAGACAGCAGTAGGTCAGTTCAACAGCAGGACTTGAGGCCAGACCAGACAGCAGTAAGTCAGTTCAACAGCAGGACTTTAGGCCAGACTAGACAGCAGTATGTCAGTTCAACAGCAGGACTTGAGGCCAGACCAGACAGCAGTAGGTCAGTTCAACAGCAGGACTTTAGGCCAGACTGGACAGCAGTAAGTCAGTTCACGTCCATGGACTCCAAAGTGGCTTTGAGAAATTCGTTACTTCAGACTCGTCTATTCCAACCTCTTTTGTTTTCACCTTGACATTGTGGTGCTAAAACGAGCCATCATCTGGTGTTTAAATCTACCGACTAGGCGTTCAGAATTCATTAATAGTCCTTTGTAAAAAATGTATTAAAAAACGCGACTTAAGGCCAAAGTCGAGGAAAAAACAAAATGGCATCAGCAGCAGCTCTATTAGCATGCTAACAAGCTAGCTAAAGGTTAACTAACAGCCGTAGCTAGCTTAAAGCGTTAGCTGGCTGTATAGCTCAACGTAATGAAAGGGAAAAAGCCCTAAAAGTCTAAACAAGTCATCGTCTGGTAGAAATCAAACCAAATCACACATGGAAACGTAAACGTTGGCTTCGGGTTTGGTTAGCTTTCAGCTAACGATGTTACCTGGATGTGTCGGACTGAAAGCTCAGGAAGCTGTTGGATTATTAGCCGATATTAACGTTAGCATGTCGACCAAGAAAGGCCGTCCGTCCGTTCATCTAATTCAGTGGTTTTCCCCAAACCTTTTAGCTCGAGGACCCCAAAGGACCAGGAGTCAGGACCCAGTGAAAATAGCAGATCGACAAGCACACAAGCTTGGAAGATCTGCTATTTCACTACTTCTTAAACATTTGTTTTCTAATTTATGGAATTTCTTTGATTTTATTTTTTATTTATTCATGAAATTCTTTTGAAAAATCATTGAATTTGTTCCTAATTCATGAAAACAAAATTACTTTTTTTTTGTTTTTATGTTTTGAAATAATAATTAAAAGCAAAATGTGGCAAACAAAAAATTAAAGGGATATTTACTTGTGACCCACAAATGGGTCCCGGACCCAGTGTTTGGGGAAACGGTGATCTAGTTCATTAAAACCAAACGATAACTTCTCCAACTGACAGCTTATAGCTTCACTATCATCTGGGCGGTTATGTTTCATTAACACCCACACAATCACAATAACGACTTTTACTCACTTAAAAAAAACACATTTAATTTATACTGATACTCCCATCTCGCGAGAGTATCGCTTCATGCAACAACAAAAAAAAAAGAAGAAAACACACGTCTTTCATCAAGCTAACGAAACGGGTTGGAATGTTTAGCCGTTTTCTCCTTGACCTCGAAACATTTTCACCAAATATTAGACTCTTTCATTCCGTTAAAACACACCGTGAATCAAAAAGCCACCCACAATCTGTCATAAACAAGATATAGCAGCATCAAGCTAACCGTTAGCATCAAGCTACGCTAACCGTTAGCATCAAGCTAAGCTAACCGTTAGCCTAGCATCAAGCGACGTCAACTAATGACGTTGTTATCGCTAGCAATGCTAAGCTAACCGAAACTAGCTAAGCTTTAAGACCGAAGACAAGCCAAACGGAAAGAACGGACGATACATAACAGCAACATTACCGGTATATAATGTTACCTGTGGTGTTTGCAAGGTGTTTTGTCCAGGTATTCGTGTTGAAATCCGTGATAAAAGACGTTTATACAGACGGTTGAAGCTCTACGTGCGATGGTCCATCTCACGAATCCATTTTCTCTTCTCTTTACCACAGAAAGCTCCGGAAACTGGGGAGGACGCGCACGCGCAGAGGGGGGAGGGAGACTAGCAGTGTTGCCATATTTTGTGAGAGAATACAGGGCTGAGTGCCAACCCTCCTGGATTCTGCAGGAGTCTCCTTGATTTCGAACACATCTCCTTGAGGACTCGTTGATTGTCATTTCTCCTTGATTTGATATCAAATTCACCAAATTCACCAGAAAACTGGAAGTTAAAAAGTTGGCTATTTTCAAAAACTCTTTCAAAAAATGTGGAATATTTTGAATATTTCTTTTTGAAACATTCTAACAACACAAATGCTCCCGGGCACAAAACATATTAATGAAAACATTTGAGAACCACTGGTTTTAAAATGTGTGTTTTTTTTTGGGGGGGGGGGGTCCAAATAAGCAACTACACTTTAGAAACAAGCCTAAATAAGCATGCAACTACACTTAGTTCAGAAACAAGCCCAAATAAGCAACTACACTTTACAAACAAACCCAAATAAGCAACTACTCTTTAGAAACAGGCCTAAATAAGCAACTACACTTTAGAGTTTAGAAGCAAGCCCAAATAAGCAACTACACTTTAGAAACAAGACCAAATAAACAACTACACTTTAGAAACAAGCCCCAATAAAACCTGGAACCACCAATGTTTACATGCAACCTCACAGAAAAAGAACCCCAAAGTCGCTTATAATAAGCGGACATGGCAACCCTGGGGGGGTTGTTTTGTAGGGTTCAAAGGAGGGAGGTTCCCATCGTCCGCAGGGACGGTCGCTGGGGCTCGGGCTGTGATTGGATGGCAGGGTTGTCACTAGGCACCGGCTGACGCATGATGTCTCTAGCAACCTGGCCTCCCTATTTTGGGGCATTTCATTGCATATTTTTAAAACATTTTCAAAAATGTAAAAAGGAAAACATGAAGAAAAAAATAGCAGCAATCGCAAACTCACAACATGTCACTATTTCCATTCTACAACGTCATATGAAGTCGATTAACCACTTAAACCCATAGAGTTGCTTAAACCCTATGGGTAACCGGAGTCCGGCAGGGCTCAATACTAGTGTATTTTCTGTTTTCTGTTATTGTGAGGAAAGCTTTCGCTGAAAATAGCCGATCGACACGCTCACAATGCGACACAGCGCGTGGCATTGTGAGCTTGTCGATCTGCTATTTTCGCGAAAGCTTTCCCCACAATACAGATGCTTTCACCTTAATTCATTTTTTAAAATTCAATTCAAACCCTAACCCTTTATTTCAGACCCAGGAAGATTCATATCACAATTAAACACAGCACAATCAAACAACAGAAAGGGAAATAAAAGAAAATACAAATAGCCCACATTGTTCAGTTTCAGACTTAAATGTGTGCCAATGGTTCCACAGTCTAGAGGAGAACCTGACAGTTCTAACTGGTATTAACCTTAAGTGGTTAATAGTCAGTGGTTCTCAACATGGGGTCCAGGGACCCCCAGGGAGTCCTTGGATTCACTGTTCTCTCGAAAGTAAAGGAGTTCTGGACCAAATGACAGAACATAATATCTGTCAAAATCATGTCTAGCAATACAAATGTTCTTAGATTGGGGTCACAGAGATACAATTTGTAAGGGATCCGTGGCCTCTAATACATAACAAATTGGGGGTCCTTGAAATTAAAGATGGTAGAGAATCACTATAGTGAATGACATTAAAATAAGGAGAGACAAGATGCTCTTTCTGTGATATGCATGTTGAAACGGCCCTACATGATGTGTTTGGAATTATTATTATTATTATTATTAGTAGTAGTAGTAGTAGTAGTAGTAGTAGTAGTATTATTATTATTATTATTATTATTAGTAGTAGTAGTAGTAGTAGTAGTAGTAGTAGTAGTAGTAGTAGTAGTAGTAGTAGTAGTAGTAGAATTGTTGTTGTTTTTGTTGTTACATTATTATTATTATTATTATTATTATTATTATTATTATTATTATTATTATTATTATTACCCTTATTATTATTATTACCCTTATAAAGAAGACTACACATTATGTAACTCATATGTAATCCCTTCAAGATATTCACCTTTGTTATTAACAGGCTATATAAATGTATGTAAGTATGTATCTTGTATTTATTTATTTTCTGAATTACACTGTTTGGTGAAACTTTAACACTAGCCAAATAGGTGGAAAAAGTACTCAAATGTTTTACTTAAGCAAAAGTATCAATGTCAGTCACCCATGCCCATTTTGCTAGGATTGGATGGCTTAGGGTTGAGGACAGAGTACAGCAACTTGCTATGGGCCTGGTCTTCAAGATACACCACAACATTGGGATCCCCCTGTATTTGTCAAAATACTTCCAAAATGTTAATCAAGTCCATGATCATAACACCAGAGGCAGCTCCACAAACCATGTTCAACCCAGATTTGGCACAACAAAGGGAATGAACTCGTTCTCATGCTATTCATCTAAAATGTGGAATGCCCTACCAAAAGGAGTAAAGGAGTGTAAAACCCTACTCACTTTCAAAAATGCCCTAAAGATACACCTTCAGGAGGCTGCAATTCAAAAATGGCCCCTGTCCAAGTCCTAACCTACCCCATGTCCTAACCTAACCCACCCCCTCCCCCCCCTCTCTCTTTCTTCTTTTGTACATATTTTTCACCCTTCATACCAGTAACCTGTAAACTGATTGTATGACATTCTGTATAGTAGTGTGTATATCTGTCTGTCTCTTATATGTCATCATGATTTGTGTGCATGGGGATCTCATCTTAAACAAGCTAAGTGCTTAATGAGCTATCCAGTTTAGTAGACCTTGTATTGCGAATTTGTACTTCCATGTACTGTTATGTACTGTCATGTACTGTTCTCATGTCTTACTAAATAAAGTACATCAATCAATCAATCAATCAATCAATCAATCAATCAATCAATCAATCAATCAGTCATCAATGTAGAAATACTCTGTTACAAGCAAAGGTACAATATTGGCATCAAAATGTTCTTAAAGTACCCAAAGTAAAAGTACTCATTGTGCAGAATGTCATATTTCACAAGTTCAAAATGTATAAAAAAATCTTTAGAAAATAGTGAGCTTGTAGATCTGCTATTTTCAAATGGCCGAAATATTTTTCATTATTGTATTTACTCCACTGCGCCCTCTACAGATCTGGTCGATGGTTATTTATATTGACCAGATCTGTAGAGGGCGCAGTGGAGTAAAACTAATAATTTTATTTTCTGCCCAAAAAGTGTATTATACAGAGATGGTGGGGTGCTGAGAGGCTTTCCCACCCTGGAGAATAGACTTTCAACAACTCAAAAATACCGTTGTTTTGGTGAGTAGCGAAATAGGTTTGTTTATTTTTTACTGAAGACGGAGACTTAGCACTGTAGTATGATTATTGGTCTATGAGCAGAGCAGCGTGGCTGGCAGAGCGTTAAAGAGAACTCACTATAACGCTCTGAACCAGGGCTATTCTGCACCAAGCGTGAGGTGATTAATAGTTAATTAAGTTAATGACACTAATCATCTTACGCTTGGTAATTACTGATTCAAACAAAAGTCAACGTTTGTTTGTTGCCTTTTGGATAATTTTGTCACAAAAACTTTTATTATGTAGCCCATTTGCCTGGCCTAGCCTTGAATCAAGACTATCATAGATTGTTTTTTATCGAGTCTGACTTTTACTTTCGTATCTATGATAGTCTTGGGCTGTACCCCCCGTCCTGCACTTTCAGTAAAGCCCGTACTTCTCCGTACATGTACACAAAATATATATATCTGCTTACCCGGTTGCCCGAAATGTTACCTAGCGCTGTGGATTCTTAATGCATTGTATTAGTCCATATTTCTCAACAAAAAAGTGTTTTAATTCCGTCTGTATCTGATTCTGTCAGAAGTTCCCTGTATTCCACTATGGGAGGTAGTGACGGGACGCAACCGGTGAAAGCCAACATTACACTAAATGTAAACAGGAAGTAACAGAGGGGGGGGAAATGCGTTCGGCCACAGACGGGATTAAAACACTTCTTCATTGAAAAATATGGATTAATACAGCAATCAAAGATTCCGCGGCGCTAGTTAACATTTGGGACAGCCTGGAAAGAACCTTATATATTTTTTGTACGGAGAAATACTGGCTTTACTGGTGAAAGTAAAGGACACACTGGGGGGTGCAGCTCAAGACTATCACAGGTATACAAATGTCAAAACGATAAAATAAAAAAACTATGATAGTCTTGATCCAAGGCTATGGGTTAAAATTGTTAAACATCAATCAGAGACAGTTATGCCTGTGTATAGGCATACTATTGACTCATAATAACAATAATAATAATAATAATAATAATAATAATACATTTTTTATTCGATTTGTTTTTACTGCATGCCATGGTCATGACCACAGTATTTAGCATACTAATGAATTTATATCAATTATATCATGTCATAATACCATGATACTGTCGACTATTGTCACAATACTAAAGCTCTGTCGTTTTTTTGGTTTGTTTTTTAAGTGATTACACACAACTACAATAGTCCTAAATGGCTAACATAATAGTTCTCATTGAATAAACAAAAGATGGACCCACCCCACCCAGTACATTGACATTGTATGCGATACTCTAGCTTTGTTTGCACGTCTATATCTGCTATATGGGTGACTAAAGAACAAAAACAATGCCAGTACACCGCCTGACAATGTTGGAGAGTAGATACATCATGTCTGTTTAATCCAAGACAATAGTCCTAACTCCAATTAAACTATGGCAGAATGTGCTGCAGTGCAGACCGCAGTAGCCTGCTCAGTTATGGATGAGCAATCACTCTAGCGAGGCCTGACCCTGCTTGCTAATTAGATATAACATTAAAATAAACAAACCAGAAATTGTGCGGAAATTAAATTTTTCATCTCAGAATCCTACAACAAATTGGGGCAGACTTAGAGGCTATGGGAATTCTTTACATCAGTGGTTCTCAAAGTGGGGTCCAGGGACCCTCATGGTACCGTGAGGGGGATCCAAATGGACCCTTATGGCTTGTCTCTAACTCTGAGTGTGCTGATGGAACCAAATGGACCCGGGGAGGGAAAGAGGGAGAGCTTTGTTAGTCCCACGACACAGGGGCAATTTCAGCTTCACCAAGCTGATGGCTGCTTCAGATGGTTATGATGAAAGCCCGGGGGTAAAGCAGTTTAATAAGGGATAAGTGTCTTGCTCAACTTATGAAAATCCCTTGCCGAATTCAATCTGTAACTTCACCAAGAGTACTTAAAGGGCAAGACCACTTTGGTAGAGGTTTGGTTTAAATTTGTGTAGTTACCTTGCCATGATGTAACTCCCAAGGTGGACAAGAAATCTAAAATAATTGCTCCATTGATAAGAAATTGATCATTCAAAATATGCTCCTCGTTGAATTACATTGTACGGTAAAACAGCTCTCAAAGTCACTCTTTTAGCACATAAACAAACACAAACAAAGCTGATTCAGACAATATAGAACACCACAAAACCCTGGACTTTGATTTTTTTTTATAAAAATGTCAACTTCCTGCTGATTTTACTATTTGAAGATCCAGATCCGGATCCGTTGACGCAGTCCGGGGTTTCTTCTCAATAAAAATAGCAAAATCAACAGGAAGTTGGAGCAATTATTTTAGATTTCTTGTCCACCTTTGGAGTTGCATCATGGCAAGGTAACTGCACAACCCAAACCTCTACCAAGGTGGTCCTGCCCTTTAAGCACATAAACCCTAGCGCCCCCTATTCTGGGACAAACATCGACATGTTGTGAGCTTGTAGATCAGCTATTTTCAGCAAAGAGATTTGGTGCAGAGGTGGGAAGTGCTGACATGTTTTACCACTGAGCTAATAGCGCCTGCCTGCTTGCTCTGGGGAGAAATTGAATTTTGACCACCCAAACAACCACCCAGATTAGTTATAATAGTTATAAACATACTCTACCATTAAGATTGGACAAAATAAATGGGGAAAATACACATAATAGAGCTTTAAGTTTCAATCTGACCAACTGTCACACCTCATGAATGTGCACATTTGCATGTCTATGTTGTATGTTGTACAATATAGGAAAGGAAATGCACATGCATGCTGTGGTGAGCTGCTGACTACTCAAAAACAAACTTTGATTAATTGACGTTTCGGCCTGCTGGCCTTCCTCAGAATTAACAAAATGTGCACATGTGTACATCCTATAATGAACTGAATGTGTACTGTTGTACAAGAGTAAACTGTGTAATGTTGTACTATAATAAACTAAATGTGTACTGTTGTACAATAATGGAATGTGTGCTGTTGTAATATAATAAACTGAACGTGTACTGCAATACTATAATAAACTGAATGTGTACTGTTGTGCTATAACATACTGAACGTGTACTGTTGTACAATAATAAGTGGGTGGAAGAAACACAACCCAACTCTCTTCAGAAAGCAGCATTCAAAATCTTATTTTAATTTGTATATTTACTCCATAAACATTATTACAAAACTCAGCAAGGTACCAATATTACATTATCACCATACAGGCTTGATCACAAATATTTAAAACTTTTGCAACAGTTACAACAAAAACAAAATAATACTCAAATAATTTACATGAAAATCTATAAAACAGCAAATTGTTCACAAATTAGATTTTTTTGTCGAAGTTTTCTTTAGTTTTTTTCTTTGCTTATTTGTGTTTTGCACAGTAACACAGCACTCTCACAACAAGATCATGGTCTTATTACAAAACTCCCAACAAAATGTAAATATTTCTAGTTTTCTGTCGATACTTTCATATTTTGGTTTTTAAAACCAGAAGCTTGTCATTGTAATATCCTTTCCACTGCCTGTAGAGGCGCATAAAAGGTTACTCACACACACAAATACTTCACAGCACTTTCTAAGAAAAATATACACTTAGAAAATATGTTACAAATTGGCACACAAAAAATATACAAGATTTTGTCGCGTCAAGAGTTCATTAAGATTCCTTCTGGTAACAACTCTAGACAGTATATATAAAGCTCGGTATTCTTTTAATGAAAAGAGCGAAAGTAATTCCAATCAATGTCAAAGAATCATGGAGTGAATACATCAAACATAACATAACAATATAATATACATTCATAAAGAGGGTTAAGGTACCTAATCTATTTTGCATTTCTTTTCTGTTCATGTATGGGAAACCAAAAAGAAACCGAAAGAAAAAGAAAAGCAAATGAAACAATTGTCAGCTTTCTTAGGCCCGATTCATACTTTGTCGTGCGACACTGTCACGCGGCGGAAATAGCAGATCTATAAGCTCGTAATGCATCACATCTGCGGCGCGTTGTGAGCTTGTAGATTGGCTATTGCCGGCGTGCGACGCAGAAGCGCGACAGAGCACAGCTTAGGCATTAGCACCATTAACATGAGGCAGCTCGACAGTGGCACGTTTTTTAATAAAGAAAGCAAAAACCAACGTCTAAGAAACTCAAAGAGAAGTACATTCAATTTGACAATAGGCAGAACAGAGAGAAGGCAGACTAAATGGCCCGGTTTGGCCCATGTGGAGCTTCCATCAGCAGCTTGTCTTGGTCCTAAACCCTGATACAGTCTGGAGGAAACAAACGCAGGAATCATGGCAAGGAGAGGAGAAGAAAAGAAAAGAGACACAGATTGATTACGGTTCCTGCCATATTGCAAGCAATCAATTCCTATCACCTGTGCGTATCCGATGTTGACGTGGCTCGCTTCCAAATCAACCTTCGATACATTGGCAAATCTCCATGTAGACCTGCAGTTAATTGCTGTTCTGTTTGGGAAGGTATTTGGAAGAGAGAGTGCAGCTCTACAGTAGGCCTACGCTCACAGCAAAATCCTCAGTGCTAATTTGACAGGGGGGTGATATCCTTTGTTAAAATAAGAGTTAAATAGCTCCATATTCCTATAGGACTCATTGCCATAGAGTGTTTGGTCAGTAACAGGGGCCTCCCCGACATTTTCGGATAACAATTTTGTTCAATCAGGAGAGAGAGCCCACACAGGATGCAGGATGTATCCTGTGGAAGTGATTAAAAAAAGAGAAAAAAAGAACAAATACTTTCAACTATCTTAATATAGAGCTTTAACTTTCTTAACAAAAAAAGAAAAAACATCTTGTTTTAACCAAATAATATCTCTTACAAGACCTTTAACTCTGAGAGTGTGCAAAATGGTTACATTTGTACACTCTCAAAGTTACAAATCAATACATTAACATTGAGGATGTCACTGTTATAAATTTGCTTAGGAAATGTTCATGCCAATAACAGAACAGGCTTGTGTAGTTGTCATCCTACAAATGTCTGAAAGTCTTTTTGATTGTGAATTTATTTAGAGTTTTGCATATGTGTCATCATGGTAGTTGTGATGCGATGAAATTGATTAAAAAAAGAAAATCTTCTGTTTGTACATGGAATCAGGACAGTCTTCAGCTTTGACATGAATGCATAGTATATTTTAAGATAGATTTCCTTCCAAATGTTCATTTCACTGCAACCAGTCAGTAAGATTAATCTAAAGACTGTAATTAATATAAATTGCCTGGGGAGATAAACAACAAGAAACCATGGTTCGTATACCCTCTATTCATGTCCATATCGGCTTGCTTTTCTAGTTTGGACTCTTCCATGTCAACATGTCAACATAAAATAAAAAAACATGGTACTATAATGGAAGATAATATCTAAATCCATTGGGAGAAACACACATTCAAAGAGAGAAAAAACTAAACTTTGATGAACATGATATGAACATAGTATTTAACCATATTAAACCTGCCATCCCCATTCTTTTCATTGGGCCTACTTTATATAGGCGAACATTTTTAAAGCGATGCGTCACGTTGTGAGCTTGCAGATCTGCTATTTTTGAGATTTCTGAAATTGGGGTTAAGTGTTAAAAAAAACGTAATGAAACTGCATGGGAATGGGTGGTATAATTCTTGTCTCATTTGTTACATTTCAGTAGTCTCTCCAGCCAGACTGTCTCTTCCACAATCTTTTAATGCTACAGAGTCTGTAATTCCACCCCGTAAAAGTTTCTCCGAATCTTAAGCGCTGTTCACGAAAATACTGTAGCCTATATTTAAAAATACTTTTTAAAAGGGCGCTTGGGTGGTGCAGGGGTACCTGTTCACCACCGCAAAATAGGGGTTCGAATCCACGGCGGTGCTGAACCTCTATTCGGCCACGATTGGCCACGTTCGGAGGCAGGGAAGCCAGGCGGCGAGGGCGAAATTTGTGTCGCTGTATTTCCTACGGGCTGGGGCAGCGCCTGTCAGCAGGGGGTGTTGAGCGCGGGGAGTAGCACGGAAGGTGCTACGTCCTCCCGATGGGGGCTCCTCACTGGCAGGTGAGCCAGTAGGGTACAATGCAGTGGCAATGCAGAAATGTGCGGGGAGGGTTCATTGGCATAACGACTAAATTGGGAAATAATTGCAGTCTGTGAATTATTATTATTTTCATTTTTGGAAAGCAGCTAGCTAGTTAGTCTTCAAAACATTTTATTCCCACTCATTTCTAGCGTTATCTAAGTGGCTGCACAGGTGCAATGGAAGTGGGGGGGAGGTGGGACATCTGCTTTATTTTCTACTCATTTTCAGAGCTTCCGAATTACAGACTATTAGGCGCAGAAGCAGACACTGTGGGAGCAACACATCTGTCTCAAGAGACCATGATTTCAGTTGAAACGGGAGTAGGAGTCCCACGTGGAGTCGATGCAGACGCATGCTTTTCCTTTCCATTTTTATAATAGCACTAATTCCGTTCTAAGCGAGAAGTGACATTCATATTAAATCTAACTGCGGACACTTCAATGTCAGGAGTGTATTCCTTCGCCAGTGACGTGTGTAATCAACATCTCTAAGAGTAATACATTGCCTTGAATTTCTAATACAAAACATCTTTTCAGTGAAAGCACAGCCCAGACGAACGGGACAGATAATTGCCTTGCTTACCCTCAAAACATTGGCACTACACTCTCCTTGGTTCAATGAAAGCTCGTTTGAACTTCTCCTTTCTTTCATCTCGTTCCTCTTCAAGGAGCCTTCAGAGCGGATCTCTCCTTCGACTCCCTTTTAGTTTTTGCTTCTCAGAGCCAGGCGATGTTGAGGTAAATTGAATTTGGCAAACAAAGTGTGTGTGTGGGGGGGGGGAGGACAATTCAGAGAGGAGTCTTTGTGTTTTGGTTTAGTGAGTGGTGGTCGTACCACTGTCAGCTGTTGGTGCCTTTCGTCAGAGAGAGGAGAGAGGAGAGAGAGAGAGAGAAACGTTCCAAATAAAGAATTCCTGGACTGTTACAATAAAGTCTTTGTCAGGAGTCTGCAATCCGAGCAGCCAATATTCCAATGGATAAAAAAAGAGGAACAGCCAATATTCACACATATATAAGAGGTCATTTACACAGCATTGTTACTTTTGGCACATTGATTTTTAAAGATTATAATGATCTTTTTTTCTTTTTTTTTTGTTGCAAATATTGCATGTCCCTGTACAACAACATTGACAAAAATACTCTGAGGGTGGAGCTTTTGTGAATTTGCAAGGCGTAAAAATGTGAATTTAGATAACCAGTTCCTCTTAAACTCCAGAAAAAAAGAAAAAGAAAAAACTAAACAGAAACATTTGATAAAGGAAAATGGCAAGTCATTCCAACATTGAGGAGAGAGAAAAGAAAAAGAAAAGATTAAGACAACGTTTGATATGTCATCAATACAAAATGGTCCCATCTTGTCTTAAAGAAGTCTTGGGCTGAAATAGAGCTCATTACTTGAAGGTTTCCCTCTTGAAATGAGCCAGGCAGTGTATGAAAGACAGCAACAACAGGACATCCATATTCTGCATACAAAAACAGATGAGGAGGAGGGGTGCGTAGATGTCACTCAATGCATTTTTGTGTATATAGCTACATCTTTAGGGAAAAGGGAGAATAAATACAGAATTCGGGGCGGCTAGTTTCACTAAGAAAAAATACAAAAGCAAAGTTTCTCAAAAAGGCGACAGAACTGTTTTCAAGGCTTTTTTTTCTCTTTTCTTTTCAGACAAAAAATTCAACTGAAAACGACTATAAGAAGAAAGAACAAAGCAGAAACAACAAAAGCAAGAAAAAAATGCAGCCATGGTCGTTTCGAATCTCAATCAAGCTTTGACACAATCACTCAATAGGTAGTTTGCAAAGTACAAGAAGTTTTTTTTTTCATGCAGATATTAATTTCCTCTTCGGGGGTTAAAAGGAAGTGGGAGGGACGGAGCGGGCGGGGCAGGGCAGGGCGGGTGGGCGTGGAGTGGGGGGGTATTCGGGGGGAACATAGTAGTCATGCAGCTCTGGCATAGCGTCAGTGTAGGTATGCTCGGGGAGGGGGGGGGGGGGGGGGTGAGGTGAGGAGCAGGGTGCATCAGCAGCCGATAACAAAATATTACCTCAGTTTCTCAAAAGAGGCCATCAGTGCTATGTCCTTATTAGGGTCTCTCTCAGCTCGCTTCCCCTTCAGTGTCTCAATCCGGGGGAACTTTGCACTGGTCTTGTGGCGGTACAGCTTTTTGTGTGCGGGTCCGGGGTTAATGAAGCTGGGTTTATCAAACATGTTACAGCCCAAAGCTAGCTGAGGGAACAAGGGATGAGAGGCATTGAATTTGGCCTGGTTCTTGCCTCCCTTCACCCCGGCCTTCCTGTCCCTCCCAGCCCCCGCTAGCGCGCCTCCTTTTTTCTTCAGATCGGCCTCGGTGCCCGCCAAGATTTTGAGGGTCTTTAGGTTGAGGCTGTTGGCCTCGGGGGGCATGCAGGCCTCGGACATAGGGTCCCACAGAGGCTCTATGGAGGCCATCATGAACCTTTGGACCTCTGCCATGCCGGAGACGATGTTGGACAGAATGTTGGAGGGTTCTTCAAACTCTCTCTGGTCGTCTCCGACCAGACTGTTACTCTCTGACCAGGCCGTGCCAGACCAGTCCCCAGTGCAGCTGCTGTCAGTCAGACCTACCCCGCAACCACCCACCTGGTTCTTCGCCGCCTTTCCCTCCAACATGGCCTTTATCTTTTTGGTGGAACGAGAGTTCTGTTTGGGAGCCTTGACCTTGTCTGTCTTGCCTGCCCTGGGGGCTCTGGGTTTCTTTGGGCCCTGCCCTGCAGCCGTCTGCTTGTAACTCCCTTTCCTCTTTGATTTTGTGCTTTTCGCTCCATTGATCGCTTCATCAAAGTCCGCGTCGCCCAGCTCTTTTTTATCCGGGTCTAAGCCGGCCTCGCTGTTGAAGTTGTGCAGCGGAAACTGCCCTTCCTCTACTGCGTACACACTCACGGCGTGCTCATGTTGTTGCATGACATCACAGTTCCACTTCACCTCCCTGCCGGCGTCCAGGGGGATGTCGCTCACCTCCTGGTAGTCGCCGACTTTCCCCGCCATCTTCATCTCGCGGCCGACCACCTGAGGGGACAGGTTGGGGGTCTCGGGGGGCGAAAGCTCGGACAGGGACGAGTGCCTGAACTTATCCGGGGTGAAGTTGGAGATATCCAGCAGGTCTGAGGACTCTCGAAGAGGGGTGAGGGCGTCCACACTCTGCTGAATCAACACTTTGGGACTGCAGTGAGCTAAGAAGCTGTCTCGGCCTTCCTCCTCGACCTCGTGCTCGCACGATTTGAGGCTGAGGGAGCTGTAATTGCTGGATGCGGCTGACAGAGAGCCCACTGAGTCGTAGCTGATGAGCCTGCCATTGTCTGTGCACAGCGAACCTCTCTGGTACTGCACCTGGCCATCCACACAGGCAGACTGACATGCCTGCAGCTCTGCCCCGGGCTGCAGGCCAGCGTCAGCCAGGTAGTTCTTCTCGTAAAGCAGCCTGTCGGCTTCGGAGCTCAGCTGGGTGTAGCCGGACACCGGCAGGCTGTCGTTCATGGACAAATCGGCGGGGAAGTTGCTGGGTAAGATGGGGGTCTCGGGGGTCTCGGGCCCAAAGCTCTGGCCGTGGCCGGGGCAGAGCTGCGGGTGCCACATGGGCGGGAAGCTGGGGCAGTTCTGAGGAGACTGCTGCAGCTCAGACTCCGAGGGAGGGGAGAGAACGCAGCTCTGTGCGAGCTGCAGCGAGGAGAACTGCTTCTCCTCCAGAGACAGGCCCAGGGGATACTGCTGCCTGGAGGACTGCTGGGGGAAAAAGGGGAGCGCTGCTCCACCGGAGGAGTCTGTGGCATCCAACAGGGTCTGCAGGTAGCCCCCGGGGATGACAGGGACCCCCGCCTCCACCTCCCCGGAGGAGGGAGCTTTGTCGGGGGAGCAGGTAGAGGGAGCAAAGGGGAACTTCTCCTCAGACGCATGTGCTGCAGGGGGGCCGTCAGAGAACAGAGGGCTGACGTCTGCCTCTCCTAAGCCGACGGCGGGGCCGTCGATATGCGCTGCAGAGGCACAGACATCCGTTTCATTTGTCACACTCCTCCCCTCCTCTCCCTCTGTCTCTTTAATTGTCTTGCTCTTCAGTCGTGCTTCGCTTTTGAATTTCCTTATCCTGATCATTTTGTTTCCTCCCATTCTCCTCCCTTCTCTCTCCATCCTCTCCTGGGAGCGGCTCTTGGCTCTAGCTCTGTGCGTGATGGAGTTTGAGTCTAATGACACTGGGAGGCCGGTGGCCGCTATTATTTCTGCTCCTGCGATGGAGGGGATGGTCTCCTCTTTAGTGACAACTCCCTGGCCCCGATCAGAGAGAGAGGAGCCCAGCGCCAGGGCCGACCGCGCCACAGCATGAATTCTCTGAACCTTAAGTCTGTTTGCGATCTTGTATTTCCTTTTGGGATGGCTTGAGTTAAAGGGACGATGGTGCCGTCCGTTTAGGTGAATGCCGCGCTGCCGTTTATCTCTGGCAGCCAGCTTAAGCTGCTCCTCTCTCTCTCTTTGCCTCTCATGCCAGAAATCCTTCAGAGGAGCCAGTGTCTCATATTTGTTCACTACATCTGTGTTTAAGCTCACAGACACCTCGGCAGGGTCCAGCCTCCCCAGTTTTACAGACATGTGTCTTTCTCCTTTGAAGCGGTTGATGATGATGTACTTAATGACCACGGGTGGCTCCTTGCGGCAGGTTTTCCGGCGTTTTTTGGGGCACCAGTCGACGTCCTCCTCCTCTTTCTGGCCAGAGGGGGCTTTCTCTTTTTTCTCTGCGTTCTTCTCGCTCTCGATGGAGTCAACATCGTATAGGTAGTCATCGCTGTATCGGACTTTCCTCTTGGAACGCAAGCCATAGTTAAGAGGGTTGGAAGGGCTGAGGAACCTCCTGGAGTGACCCTTCTTCTGCTTGCCCTCCTGCAGCGTGTCTGAGGAGGAGCCGGTGCAGGAGCTGTCGTCGCTGTACTCCCCCGACTCCTCTGTGGAGTTGAAGTCCATCAGGTAGTTGATCTTGGCCGTGGACATGGGGGAGGAGCCTTGGGAGCCGTCCATGGGGCTTCCGCCGCTGCAGTCTCCTGCCTTCCCCTCCGGCTCCGCCGCCAGGTTCAGCTCATCCGTTTTGGATTGGACGTCCTCAGTGCCCCTCCGCAGCACTGTGCCCCCCTCCTCTTTCTTGGCACAGTTGGCCAGGACGCTGGGGAAGAAGTTGAACTGGGTTTCTTCCTGGAGAACGTTGGTCTTCTCCCTCATGTTGTCCTGGAACGACTCGTAGCGAATCTTCAGCGAGCAGACGTCGCTGCTCAGAGTGGAGTCGTCGTCCTCGTCGTCGAACAGGTTGTCGACGTCCTCCTCAGAGAAGAGGTTGACCGACAGCTCGTTCTTGGAACACAGGTCTAGCAGCTCCATCTTGCTCTCGCTGATGAAGGACTCAAAGTAGCCCCAGTCCTGGCCGGCGTTCGCCAGCAGAACCTCCTCCCCGCTCACCTTGTCCAGCAGCAGCCCCTCATACAAGTTCTTAGCCGTGGCGTCGTCCTCCGGGTCGTCGCAGTCCTCCGACGATTTGTCCCCATCGCCTCTCTTCCCGTCACCGGGGGCTTTGGGCAGGGGGAAGCTGAGCAGCTGGTCAGAGATCAGCTGGTCTCCGAAGTGACTCACCGCCTCCCCGGCGTGGCTCAGGCACTGGATGCTGATGTTGCTGATGTCGGAGAAGTCCTCCCGGCCCACGTCCCCTATCCTCACGCTCAGCCCCGAGTCCGGGTCGGGGTTGGCGGTGGCGTCGAGGACCGGGTCGTGGATGGAGCCGGGGTCTGTGGCGTCGCGGGTCTCGATGAAGCAGCCGAGGCAGGTGCGACTCGGCTGAAGGAGACACTCTTCCGTCAGGACGGACACGGTGCCCGGTTCCATGATGCTGGACGGCAGAGGGAGGTCGATGGGCAGCGGGAGAGAGTTCTTGGGGTCGTCGTCTCCGGACGGGTCCCAGGGGCCGACGGCTGAGGTGGGCGGAGGAGCGCTGTGAAGGTCGGGGGCTATGGATGGAGCCTCATGGGTGGGAGGGCAGGGGGCCACGGCCAGGCCCAGGGTGGGGTCAGCGCTGAGGGCCAGGGGGAGGGTGGGTGCTGTAGGTAACGTCTCTGCAGTGGGAGGAGGCGAGGTTTGGGGAAGAGCAGCATCAATGAGTCCATGCAGCCTCAGATCCACAGTCTGATCACATAGTCCTGGAAGGTTGAAAAGAAAAAGAGGGTGTCAGTTCTTGAATTGAAGTGTTGCTGTTTTGGCGTCGCAATTTTTGCATGACACCGTCTATACGATAAAGTATAAAATAGGACAGTGGTTCTCAATGTGGGGTCTGGGGACCCCCAGGGGACCTTGAGGGGGTTCCAGGGGGTCCCCAGCTAAATGATTGATAGGTAGCATTCCTAACAGTTCCATTTTGTTCCTAACTGAGGAAACAAATGGACCCTTGCAGGCTGTATAACTCTGAGAGTGTACAAATGGTTGCAAACGAAAAGTTTTTTACAGTGTAGATAGGAGTCCCAGAGATAAAAAATCGAATCAAATAGGGGTCCATTCCCTCGGGGTTCTTGAAATGAAAAGGGTTGAGAACTATTGAAATGGGGCTTAGTGGTTACACTACAAAAGCTGTACAACAACAACAACAACAACAACTACTAGTTTGTTATTTTTCTCTTTCCTAAATACAATGCAATTCTTCTGGGCTGGACAAATGTATTTGGTGAATTTGCCGAAAATAGCCGATCTACAAGCTCATAACGCCGGCATTCTGAGCTTGTAGAGCTGTTATTTTCAGTCAATGTTCCCCTCAGAATAGAGATGCTAGGGTTCAAGTGGTTAATGTAAAAAAAAGAAAAACATCCTATCACACAAAGATTTGGCGAACCGCCTATAGTAGCTCTGAGGACCCCCAAGGGATCCCGGACCCCCTGTTGAAGGCCCCCTGTCAAAATTCAAAGTTGTGATGGCCATAACTTTGTGCTCATCACGTACAGAAGTGGGTTCCTTCCCTGAGCAACAGAGGCTGTGGATCGGAGGCCTGACCAGACAGAAGTTCATGACTGTCTAGACGTTCAGTACGTGACCGGGGGATTCGAGTTCCTCTGGTGTGTGTGTGTGTGTGTGTGTGTGTGTGTGTGTGTGTGTGTGTGTGTGTGTGTGTGTGTTAGAGTCCCATGCTTTGAGAAATGCTCCTTGAAAGTGTACACAGCCCACTTAGTGTTTTTCATATATATATATATATATATATATATATATATATATATATATATATATATATATATATATATATATTCTTTCTTTTATTTTAATGTCATATTATCAATAAAAAAGAGTTTTGCCAGGTTACAGTATCCTCACGGACCACAAGTGAGCCCCAGCCCACAGGTTGAGAATCACTGTTCTCGTGAACACTGAATAGGATGGGGCTCTAAAACCCCTTGACATTTAATTTAAGCGAAGCTTGCTAAATAACTTTGAATTTTTGCATCAATTGGAACTTTCAAGTCAAATTATGACCAACCGAAAACCACAGTAGGCTACTGATTGTGATACAAGTAGTGGTAGTACAGAGGTGAGCTACTTCACATAAATAATGACTAATAAATATGAGTAATTGTGGTACAATCATGTGCCACTATTGGCTCTTTTTGACAAAGAAGGGTTAACCAGGACTAAGGTTGCCAAGACTAAACTCCTTCAAGAACTCCTATAACACAGTGGTTCTCAACCAGTGGTCCTGGTTGAGAACCACTTCATAAAAAATACGAAATAAACTCCCAAATTAGATTCTGAGATACTTACTGGACCCAAGCCGTATAACACGGCACAGACACACACACAAACACACGCACGCACGCACGCAAGGCTGGGTGCTGGATCAAAATAATTGAACAGTTGAAAAGAATAAAAATCCTTCCTCAGACCTTCCAAGGTCTGAGGAAGAGGCTGGTGGCTCGAAACGTTACCATTAGTGCATATGGGAGCATTACACTGGTGTGACTGCAGAGTTCACCTAGTAGCACATTTTCAACCAGAGAGGGTGACAGCGCCCCGTTAATTCAGCTGGTATCATTAACTGAATACCACTGATATAAGGATTGTTCTAAACCACTTTCAACCTGGCGTTCCTATCCTTGGGCATTATAGGCAAAATCTTTCAACATTTCTTCAAAACCTTTGGGCCGCACCATTGGTTCCCAAGGCTACCTACTTACTTTACTTATCATAGGTGAAGTCTTTCAAAACATTTCAAACAATTTCAAAACTTTTCCAAAACAATTTGAAAACCTAAAATGGAAAAAAAGAAAACAGCAGATCTGCAAGTTCACAAAAAGCTCACAAAATAGACAATGAAAAAGATCACAAGAAATAGCCAATCTGTCGGCTATTTTGTTATTGGCAATTTTCACTATTCGTCGATAAGCGGAAGTATATAGGGCTTAAATGGTTAATCAACCCAAGGCTGTTAGATACAGTACAGTCATCATTAATGCAGCATAACATCTGTGCGTGAACGCCTATCCATCGTAGCTCATAAGTACCTGTATAACACAAAATTACCAACACTGGTGTGAAACAAAGGTGCTAATGACTAAATCGAAAGTGGGTTGTTTTCGTTGTTTTTGGCTGATTTTCTCCAGATTGGTTTTTGACAATGCCTTAATCAATGGAAGGGATCCACCTGACGAGTAACAACATAGAAAAAAACCAGCAGCTCGCTTGCAGCGGCGGGCAGATCGCTTTGTTTGCTCTGCATAATTAGACGACAGCAGCAGAGGCAGGTACGCACACATGGGACGCGACAGGCCCATATGTTGGAGACTGTAATACCAATATCATCTACACCTGCCTCTCTACAACACACTGCATCCCAGCTATACTCCCCTCTCCGCTCGTACACTTAAAACACCAAGCCAGGAGAATGCCTGTGAATGCAGATGAGTAATAATACCGCAAACAATTAGTGCATTTCGCCCGTCCCCCACCATTTTTAGAAACGCAAATGCGCCTCGTCACTCTCACAGGGTAGCGGCGATCGCTCGGGGGGGGGGGGGGGGGCGAGCGGCGCTCCCGCCTTAACCAAACACCGTTCAACATGGCGCGCGTGTGCGTGCAGCAGCGAGTAAATCTTTGAATATGGATATGATTTTTTTGTGAGTTAATGAGGTAATGAAATTTCCGAGAGCAGCTCCCCGAGGATCGTGCGGCCTGCAGATGCATCTAGCGGAGGCAGCCAGAACGCCCACTAACGGCGCACAGCGATGCTACTGTCACACTTAATGAACGGAACCTCTAGAGAAATAAAAAAAAATGAAAGCACCGCCTTTCACCGCCTCCTCCTCCTCCTCCAACCAAACTGTGGTGGAGCATCTTAAGCAAGGCCTTTATAGGCCGTTTAGCTATAGCGACAATGAGCAGGGTCGCGAGATACGGCCGCGGAGCTGTGAGAGCGATGTGCAATGGAGGAAGAAGTACTCAGATATTTTACTTAAGTAAAAGTAGCAATGCCACAATATAAAAAATACTCTGTTACAGGCCTGTGTTCAAACTCACAATGCGTCGCGATGCGACGCGTTATGAGCTTGTAGATCGGCTGTTTTCAAATAGCCAATGTATAAAATAGGGCTAAAGTTTTCAAATAATTGTAGTGTAGTAAAAGTACAATATTGCCTCTGAGATGTAGTGGCAATACTCTCCACTAAAGTAAAAAATACCTTAAAATGTAACTTAAATACAGTACTTGAGTAAATGTACTTAGTTACTTTACACCACTGCGTAGTAGGCCTATAGGCCGTTTAGCTATAGCGACAATCAGCAGGGTGGCGCGATATACGGCCGTGGAGCTGTGAGAGCAATGTGTGACTCATGGTCTCTCTCTCTCTCTCTCTCTCTCTCTATCTCTCTCTCTCTCTCTCTCTCTCTCTTCCCTAGATGTTCACAAGGACAGAGCCATTCAATAGGCAGATTCCATCCAGCTCAGTGTCGCTGTCGGGCGGAAACCTGGTATGTACAAAAAACGTTACTTTTCAGGAAATGGAGGAGAAAAAAAAGAACCTCTGTTCCGATGGATCCAGTGCAGTTATTATTAATGTCCCAAGCTAAATAATACTTTTTGACTTAATACTTTTCACTAGATAAATATTTATAACACAAACTTAACAACTTTCACTTGGATTTTTTTTCTTTTCAAACATTTCAATTTAAAAAAAAAATGTTTTGCTACTTTGCACAACACCCCTGTACAACAATGTTCATTTTGACAGCAAATTCTGATTTAGTCTTAGTCTTAGTCTTTTGAATAACACACCATTTAGTTTTAGTCCTATTTTAGTCGTCTAGTCTTAGTCGACTAAATATCAAAATCGTAGTCTTTTAGTCTTTATAGTCTTAATGAACACTGCTGTACA